>NC_069502.1:52568082-52890582 GCF_027579735.1 Bombina bombina | reverse complement strand
AAAAATTAAAAACCTTTTATTTTAGTACTGGCAGACTTTCTGCCAGTACTTAAGATGGCTGGGACAATTGTGGGGTGGGGGAGGGAAGGGAGCTGTTTGGGAGGGATCAGGGGGTCTAATGTGTCAGGTGGGAGGCTGATCTCTACACTAAAGCTAAAATTAACCCTGCAAGCTCCCTACAAACTACCTAATTAACCCCTTCACTGCTAGCCATAACACACGTGTGATGCGCAGCAGCATTTAGCGGCCTTCTAATTACCAGAAAGCAACGCCAAAGTCATATATGTCTGCTATTTCTGAACAAAGGGGATCCCAGAGAAGCATTTACAACCATTTGTGCCATAATTGCACAAGCTGTTTGTAAATAATTTTAGTGAGAACCTTAAAATTGCGAAAAAATTTAATTTTTTTTTAAATTTGATTGCATTTGGTGGTAAAATGGTGGCATGAAATATACCAAAATGGGCCTAGATCAATACTTTGGGTTGTCTACTACACTACACTTAAGCTAAAATTAACTCTACAAGCTGCCTACATGCTCCCTAATTAACCCCTTCACTGCTGGGCATAAAACACGTGTGGTGCGCAGTGGCATTTAGCAGCCTTCTAATTACCAAAAAGCAATGCCAAAGCCATATAAGTCTGCTATAATGGCATGTCTGGCACACAGTGTTGGGGCAAGGGTCCATCTGACCACTGATACCTGGTCTGCAAAGCATGGTCAGGGCAGGTATATCACCTACACTGCGCACTGTGAAGCGGGCGTAACCCTTACACTACCTGATCGATACAACATCATACCTGATGTTTTAAAGCACGTTATTCCAAACAATTTAGGAATGTTAAGCGATTTATGCCCTTTATGGATTAAAACCAGACTCTGCATCAACTATGTAATTTTCCATGGGAGTTTTGCCATGGATCCCCCTCCGGCATGCCACAGTCCAGGTGTTAGTCCCCTTGAAACAACTTTTCCATCACTATTGTGGCCAGAAAGAATCCCTGTGGGTTTTAAAATTCGCCTGCCTATTGAAGTCTATGGCGGTTCGCCCGGTTCGCCAGTTCGCGAAGTTTTGTGGAACTTCGCGTTCGCGAACCCAAATTTTTAGTTTCGCGACATCACTATCTATATAGAATATTGCATAATTTGAATATTACATTTAAAGAAAGCATTAGAAATACTATTACAAATATAAATTTGAATTTTTCGAAACTAATATTTTCGAATGTAATCGTAAAATTCTAAACCGAACATTCGAAAATTTAATGTTAGAATGTTATGTAAACGAACAAACAAATGTGTTAAAATTTGTTTCATTTTTCGAATGTTGCAAAACATTCGCCCATCCCTAATAATCATATGAATTCCTAGTTATGACTGTTTGGGTATTTTGAAAATGTTAATTAAAGAGACAGTCTAGTCCAAACAAACTTTCATTATTCAGATAGGGCTTGTAATTTTAAACAATTTTCAAATTTACTTCTATTACCAATTTTGCTTTGTTCTCTTGGTATTCTTAGTTGAAAGCTAAATCTAGGAGATTCATATGTTAATTTCTAAGCCCTCGAAGGTCGACTCTTAGCTCAGGGCATTTTCTCTCTCTCTCTCTCTCTCTCTCTCTCTCTCTCTCTTTCTCTTTCTCTCTCTTTCTCTTATCTCTCTCATTCTCTTCTCGCTCTTTCACTCTCCTCTCTCTCTCTTATCGTTCTCTCTCTCTTCTCTCTCTTCTCCTCTCTCTTTCTCTTTTTTTCTTACTATTTCTCTTCTCCTCTCTCTCTCTCTATCTCTCTTCTCTCCTCTGTCTCTCTCTTCTTTTCTTACTCTTTCTCTTCTCTCTCTCTCTCTCTCTCTCTCTCCTCTCTCTCTTTCTCTTCTCTCTTTCTCGCTCTCTTCTCTCTCTCTTTCTCTCTTATCAGTCTCTCTCTTCTCTCTCTCTTTCTCTCTTATCAGTCTCTCTCTTCTCTCTCTCTTTTCCTCTCTCTCTCTGTCTTTTCCTCTCTCTCTCTTTCTCTTCTTACTCTTTCTCTTCTCCTCTCTCTCTCTCTCTCTCTCTCTCTCTCTCTCCTCTTTCTTCTCTTTCTTTCTCACTCTCTCTATCTCTTTCTCTCTGTCTTACTATCTCTATCGTTTTTTTATGTTTAATAATAATAATAATAATAATAATAATATGATCATATGAATTCCTAGTTATGACTATTTGGGTATTTTAAAAATGTTAATTAAAGAGACAGTCTAGTCCAAAACAAACTTTCATTATTCAGATAGGGCATGTAATTTTAAACAATTTTCAAATTTACTTCTATTACCAATTTTGCTTTGTTCTCTTGGTATTCTTAGTTGAAAGCTAAATCTAGGAGATTCATATGTTCATTTCTAAGCCCTCGAAGGTCGACTCTTAGCTCAGGGCATTTTCTCTCTCTCTCTCTCTCTCGCTCTCTCTCTCTCTCTCTCTCTCTTTCTCTCGTATCGCTCTCTCTCTCTCTCTCTTTCTCTCTCTTCTCTCTTATCGCTCTCTCTTCTCTCTCTCTTCTCCTCTCTCTCTCTCTCTTTCTCTTTTTTTCTTACTATTTCTCTTCTCCTCTCTCTCTCTTCTCTCTCTCTTTCTCTCATCTCTCTCTTCTCACTCTCTTCTCTCTCTCTCATTCTCTTCTCTCTCTCTCTTTCTCTCTTATCGCTCTCTCTCTCTCCTCTCTCTCTCTTCTCTTCTTTCTCTATCTTCTCTCTCTCTTTATCTTCTCTCTCTCTAATCTCTCCTCTCTCTTTTTCTTTTTCTCTTCTCCTCTCTCTTCTCTTTCTCTCTCACACACACACTCTCTATCTCTTTCTCTCTGTCTTACTCTCTCTCTCTCTCTCTTGTTGTTTTATGTTTATTAATAATAATAATAATAATAATAATAATAATAATAATAATAATAATAATAATAATAATAATAATAATATGATCATATGAATTCCTAGTTATGACTGTTTGGGTATTTTAAAAATGTTAATTAAAGAGACAGTCTAGTCCAAAACAAACTTTCATTATTCAGATAGGGCTTGTAATTTTAAAAAATTTTCCAATTTACTTCTATTACCAATTTTGCTTTGTTCTCTTGATATTCTTAGTTGAAAGCTAAATCTAGGAGATTCATATGCTAATTTCTAAGCCCTCGAAGGTCGCCTCTTAGCTCAGGGTATTTTCTCTCTCTCTCTCTCTCTCTCTTTCTCTCTCTTTCTCTTATCTCTCTCATTCTCTTCTCGCTCTTTCACTCTCCTCTCTCTGTCTTATCGTTCTCTCTCTCTTCTCTCTCTTCTCCTCTCTCTTTCTCTTTTTTTCTTACTATTTCTCTTCTCCTCTCTCTCTCTCTATCTCTCTTCTCTCCTCTGTCTCTCTCTTCTTTTCTTACTCTTTCTCTTCTCTCTCTCTCTCCTCTCTCTCTTTCTCTTCTCTCTTTCTCGCTCTCTTCTCTCTCTCTTTCTCTCTTATCAGTCTCTCTCTTCTCTCTCTCTTTCTCTCTTATCAGTCTCTCTCTTCTCTCTCTCTTTTCCTCTCTCTCTCTCTCTTTTCCTCTCTCTCTCTTTCTCTTCTTACTCTTTCTCTTCTCCTCTCTCTCTCTCTCTCTCCTCTTTCTTCTCTTTCTTTCTCACTCTCTCTATCTCTTTCTCTCTGTCTTACTCTCTCTCTCTCGTTTTTTTATGTATAATAATAATAATAATAATAATAATAATAATAATAATAATAATAATAATATGATCATATGAATTCCTAGTTATGACTATTTGGGTATTTTAAAAATGTTAATTAAAGAGACAGTCTAGTCCAAAACAAACTTTCATTATTCAGATAGGGCTTGTAATTTTAAACAATTTTCAAATTTACTTCTATTACCAATTTTGCTTTGTTCTCTTGGTATTCTTAGTTGAAAGCTAAATCTAGGAGATTCATATGTTAATTTCTAAGCCCTCGAAGGTCGACTCTTAGCTCAGGGCATTTTCTCTCTCTCTCTCTCTCTCTCTCTCTCTCTCTCTCTCTCTCTCTCTCTCTTTCTCTCTCTTCTCTCTTATCGCTCTCTCTCTCTCACTCTCTCTCTTTCTCTCTCTTCTCTCTTATCGCTCTCTCTCTCTTCTCTCTCTCTTCTCCTCTCTCTCTCTTTCTTTTTTTTTCTTACTATTTCTCTTCTCCTCTCTCTCTCTTCTCTCTCTCTTTCTCTCATCTCTCTCTTCTCACTCTCTTCTCTCTCTCTCATTCTCTTCTCTCTCTCTCTTTCTCTGTTATCGCTCTCTCTCTCCTCTCTCTCTCTTCTCCTCTTTCTCTATCTTCTCTCTCTCTTTATCTTCTCTCTCTCTAATCTCTCTCTTCTCTCTCTTTTTCTTTATCTCTTCTCCTCTCTCTTCTCTTTCTCTCTCACACACACACTCTCTATCTCTTTCTCTCTGTCTTACTCTCTCTCTCTCTCTCTTGTTGTTTTATGTTTATTAATAATAATAATAATAATAATAATAATAATAATAATAATAATAATAATAATATGATCATATGAATTCCTAGTTATGACTGTTTGGGTATTTTAAAAATGTTAATTAAAGAGACAGTCTAGTCCAAAACAAACTTTCATTATTCAGATAGGGCATGTAATTTTAAACAATTTTCCAATTTACTTCTATTACCAATTTTGCTTTGTTCTCTTGATATTCTTAGTTGAAAGCTAAATCTAGGAGATTCATATGCTAATTTCTAAGCCCTCGAAGGTCGCCTCTTAGCTCAGGGTATTTTGACCGTTTTTAACCACTAGAGGGTGTTAGTTCATGTGTTTCATATAGATAACACTGTGCTCATGCACGTGGAGTTCCTAGGAGCCAGCACTGATTGGCTAAAATGCAAGTCTGTCAAAAGAACTGAAATAAGGGGCAGTTTGCAGAGGCTTAGATACAAGATAATCACAGAGGTAAAAAGTGTATTAATATAATGGTGATGGTTATGCAAAACTAGCGAGTGGGTAATAAAGGGATTATCTATCTTTTAAAACAATAAATATTCTGGTGTAGATTGTCCCTTTAAAAAATATGTACAATATATTCTTTTCATTCAAGTTATAAAGGGATTCTTGGTTAAATAAACTAAAAAAAACTGAATTCAAACACATTAGGCAGATAGTATTGTACCAATTATCATTTAGATTCAACTTTGGTGAATTAACTTTATCTTTTGTTCCAGTAAAGTTCTATGAACATTCATATTAAACAAGCTTTTCCTGTGGTATTGTATACATAACCCAGACAGTTGTGTATATTCAAACAGCATTGCTTGCAAATGGAATGGAATTAGCTTACAAAGTAAACCAATATGTTGCATTAGATGTGACAGGTACAGATTCTCCTTATGTTGATCAAGAGAAGTAAAATCTACTTTCTTTGGAGCTGAACAGATAAGGTATGGAAGAAAAGCTGACCAATAATACACATATCTAATTATATAAAAATGAATATATAAAAACATAAAACTTTAAAGTTCTCATATTTATCATGACTCAGTGGCAAGACCCATAGGAGCAACAGCTGCCTCCCCTAAAAACACAATAGCTTTTTTACAACCCAGTATCCTGATGTTTTATCCTGCTGCAAAGCTTCCTATCCTATAATTTATTTAATTAAAATCTCCCTTCCTACTGTTGCTGATAATATTAATATTCCATCTTTGGATTTTTGTGTCCGAAATAATATTTGCAGTTTTGTACAACCCACTAACCAAACAGTTTTTATTACTTAATTTTACTACTAAAAGAGACAGAAAAGTCACAAATAAACTTTAATGATTCAGATAGAGCATGCAATTTCAAACAACTTTCCAATTTATTTGTACTATCTAATTTATTTATTTCTTATGTATCCTTTGTTGAAAGCATTCCTAGGTAGGCTCAGGAGCAGTAATTCACATCATATACTGTATGCATAGATAACAATGCTTCCATATATTTAATTAAATAGTAGTGTTTAGTAAGCTGTTTTGACTTATAAATCTCAAGCAGCATTATCATTGAATCACTCCAGCTCCAAATCTTATGGGTATATATAGAAGAAATTGTAATCTAATATATTGTGGTTGGTAGATGGATACCACTGAATATACGTTCAGCCAATACCGGTTACAAAAAGTAGCAAGATTATATCTGAAAAGTATCACAATATCAAACGAGCTATTATTAACGGTGAAACAGTGTTGCACAGCACTGTTCTAACTTCCTTTTGATTACAGCTTTGTGAGAATGTACATAAATATAGCGTGTTGATTTACTGGGAAACAGACGTTAAATAAATTGGGCCAATGCTGATTATATCAGAGATAAATGGGCGTTATGTAGGTTTGACTGTGCCCAGAATCTATATCAAACACTAGTAACTAAATCATTTCAAATGAGGTTGAGATGTGCAGTTCCCCCCTTAACATGTTTCGCCTTGCAGCTTTTTAATAAATCTGCAAGGCGAAAGATATTAAGGGGGGAACTGCACAGGGTCTATGGGTATCCTATAAAAAGGAAGAAAGCAGAGGCGCCACAATGGCCTAGTACCACCAAAACAAGTGGCAATATAGATGAGACGAATGCTTACTCACAAACGTGGAGCACCCAATGGTGCTATTGGGACAGGCTGAAGCTTCACAGTAGTCCAGCTCACTGGTTGGAAACAGACTGAGATCCACAGCAAACCAAGTTCCAAGGGACTCCCAATCCCCACCTTTATAGGGATATAAAGCGATCCACCATAACCTAGTACAGTATGGTAAAGGTATCCCATTTAGTTCAATAATTTAAACACTACCATTACGGTTTACATTTATCAGGTCATATTGCCCGAATATCCAAGACCCATTGCAGTCTGGGTGATTTTTCACTGCCAATGATAACAAGCCAAGTGGCTAACTTATTTTGGTTATTTAAAGAGACAGTAACACACTGACTCCATATAATTAATGTCTCATGTAATCATGTTAACATCCCTGTGACAGCTTACCTTACTGTCATGAATTCTAGCAGTACCACAGAGTACATTATAGTCCCAGGGGAATTATAACCACCCATTTTACAATCCCCCTCTGAGTTTAGCTGTGCTACTCAGACAGGGAGATTCAGAAGCCTTCCCATTAGCAGTTTAGGACAGTAACACACTATACCATTTGAGGGAATTGTAATTTTACTTTATGCATGCTTACTTGCTGCAATTGTTTTTAATGTTCTATTGCTACCCATTTTAATGGAATTTAATAAAGTTTGTATATTTATATTTAGTATTTAATATCCTAACGCGTACCTTACACCACTAAAGAGGGAACAAATGCTTGCTGTATTATCCTGTCCAGCTTCTTTGCTGGAATTTGTATATAATTCTCATGTTTTTATATACAGCACCTTCTTACACAAGTTGCAAGCATATTCTATTTTAATATATACGCTATAACTAGTGTTCCCTTTGCTCCAATAAGAGTAGTGCCATTTCTTCTATTTAGCTACGTACATATACATGTCTAAATAAGTATATATATTTATATATATATATATATATATATATATATATATTAGACATAAAACACATAAATACATACAGTATATAGATAGATAGATATATATTATATATATATATATATATATATATATATATATATATATATATATATATATATATATATATATAAATATATATAATTTATATATATATATATATATATATATGCAGCCAAAAGAAAATGCACTCTCAGGACTTTCATAAACAAGTTACTTTTATTTCTGTAACGTTTTCGGAGGTCTTGCCCCCTTCATCAGCATGAATAAAGTGAAAACAAACAAACTCTTAAATAGTGACATACTCACTCAAAATCATTTCAAACCACTACCTGTGCTGGCGCCAAAATTATCGGTGTTGGACCGCATAGTGCGTTCCAAACGTGCTAAGTGGCGGAAGTAGTGCGCCAAACTACTTCCGGTTGTCAAAATTCTGTAGCCGTAAGAAATCGGCTTAATCTGTGTAAGTGCCATAATTATAAAACCATTGTGGCATATTATCTTAAAGACATAAAACAAACTCTTAGCGTGCAAACGATTGTGCTATTACATTAAATAGTGATAGTAAATGTAGCAGCCGCTTGTTACCATGACAACCTAAATAATGCTAGAATGTAATCCTGTACAGGAACAGACTAACAGTAATTATGTTTCTAGGTAAATCAAAGTGTGTTAAAGCAAGCATGCTGTTTGACTACAATATGTGTGTTTAAAAAAGGTGTACGTATTGAAAAAAGAAGATAAACAAATCTAATTATGAGACACGCCAGCTAGCATATTCTGCTATATACGTGTTGTTGTGTTGCCTTATATTGAAAATATTAAGTCAGTCTACCCAATACTCATAAAGGAGTCTCATATGGAGATGTATACCTCCGATATATAGCCTTCAATTTATAAACGACTAACATACTAAAGATTATCATTTATCTGCGATCTTCCCATTAACATGAGTTATTGACATGCATGCTATTCACACCCTCTGTCAAAAACACCTTATATACTTAGAATTTTTTTTTTAGGAATTTGTACCGCTCAACTAGTTCCTATTAAGTGATGAGGTTATATATTTACACCATATTAAATCTCATTATTAGAGCTGTGAGGGTCATATATGCATATTCCACTTCTATCTTGTGGCTAGCAATGCCCCCATATGCTCACTATCTAGACACTCCAAACCATTTAACACAAATACAAATAAAGATGAATAAAAAATGAAAAATAAAAAAAATTTTACAAATAAAAACAATTGATATGACGGTCTTTCCATTAACTTAAACAATATCCCTTTCGGGATTGATTTAGCTCCAAAAGTCCATGATTTTCCTGTATGCTGAATAAAGAGCGCTTGGTCATTCACTTCTGAATTTATATATAATGACCCGCTCTGTATTTATTTCTGTGCATTCTTCGGTGTCTTCTATTACACCCTAGTCCTCTGGGTTAACATGGCCTTAAGGATCGAATGCTTAATATGCATTATGTTATCCTGGTTATTCTGCCATCAAATTATTCTCCATGTTGTTGTTTCTTCTTCCTTGGATGCTTAAGGATCAAGTGTCCAGCTTTGTCTATGTGTAATGCTATGTGTGTAAAAAACTGGTAACTCCAAGGCACCACTATCCGACTTCCACACAGGAATTAGAAATACCAAAGACTCCTACCCCTGGTGCTGTATGCCAACATGGTTTAGGAGCACCCCTAGAGCGAGGCACGCCGACCATACGGCCCACAGAGTCATGATAGTCTAGGTGCCGTACCCTGCGCTTGTATCACACTATATAGCCACATTACATCAAAGCCTTAAAGTCAGGGGTGGTGTTGAGCCCCCCTGGGTAAATGGTACCCAGTCGGTACATCCATTGTGCCTCGCGTTGCAGAAGTATTTTACCTCTGTCTCCCCCTCTATCTAGTGGGGGTACATGATCAATAAGTGTGTATCTTATTGATGCCACCGAATGTCTGTATTCTGCACAGTGTCTCGCTACCGGTTGTTCCGATTCCCCGGATTTGTGAGCCGACCTTATGGCATGCCGATGATTGGCCATCCTTTCTCTCAGGGTACCTGTCGTTTTACCGACATAATGCCAAGAGCATGGGCATACCAATAAGTAGATGACAAACGTAGTTGTACAGGTAATCGAATGTCGTATATGGAACTGCCTGTTGGTATGGGGATGGTTAAATATTCTGGTACTTATAAGTCCATTACAGGTAGTACATCCTAGGCATCGATAAGATCCTCTGATGTTGGTATGTGTCCTGGGATTATAAATACTACTGCAACGCGAGGCACAATGGATGTACCGACTGGGTACCATTTACCCAGGGGGGCTCAACACCACCCCTGACTTTAAGGCTTTGATGTAATGTGGCTATATAGTGTGATACAAGCGCAGGGTACGGCACCTAGACTATCATGACTCTGTGGGCCGTATGGTCGGCGTGCCTCGCTCTAGGGGTGCTCCTAAACCATGTTGGCATACAGCACCAGGGGTAGGAGTCTTTGGTATTTCTAATTCCTGTGTGGAAGTCGGATAGTGGTGCCTTGGAGTTACCAGTTTTTTACACACATAACATTACACATAGACAAAGCTGGACACTTGATCCTTAAGCATCCAAGGAAGAAGAAACAACAACATGGAGAATAATTTGATGGCAGAATAACCAGGATAACATAATGCATATTAAGCATTCGATCCTTAAGGCCATGTTAACCCAGAGGACTAGGGTGTAATAGAAGACACCGAAGAATGCACAGAAATAAATACAGAGCGGGTCATTATATATAAATTCAGAAGTGAATGACCAAGCGCTCTTTATTCAGCATACAGGAAAATCATGGACTTTTGGAGCTAAATCAATCCCGAAAGGGATATTGTTTAAGTTAATGGAAAGACCGTCATATCAATTGTTTTTATTTGTAAAATTTTTTTTATTTTTCATTTTTTATTCATCTTTATTTGTATTTGTGTTAAATGGTTTGGAGTGTCTAGATAGTGAGCATATGGGGGCATTGCTAGCCACAAGATAGAAGTGGAATATGCATATATGACCCTCACAGCTCTAATAATGAGATTTAATATGGTGTAAATATATAACCTCATCACTTAATAGGAACTAGTTGAGCGGTACAAATTCCTAAAAAAAAATTTCTAAGTATATAAGGTGTTTTTGACAGAGGGTGTGAATAGCATGCATGTCAATAACTCATGTTAATGGGAAGATCGCAGATAAATGATAATCTTTAGTATGTTAGTCGTTTATAAATTGAAGGCTATATATCGGAGGTATACATCTCCATATGAGACTCCTTTATGAGTATTGGGTAGACTGACTTAATATTTTCAATATAAGGCAACACAACAACACGTATATAGCAGAATATGCTAGCTGGCGTGTCTCATAATTAGATTTGTTTATCTTCTTTTTTCAATACGTACACCTTTTTTAAACACACATATTGTAGTCAAACAGCATGCTTGCTTTAACACACTTTGATTTACCTAGAAACATAATTACTGTTAGTCTGTTCCTGTACAGGATTACATTCTAGCATTATTTAGGTTGTCATGGTAACAAGCGGCTGCTACATTTACTATCACTATTTAATGTAATAGCACAATCGTTTGCACGCTAAGAGTTTGTTTTATGTCTTTAAGATAATATGCCACAATGGTTTTATAATTATGGCACTTACACAGATTAAGCCGATTTCTTACGGCTACGGAATTTTGACAACCGGAAGTAGTTTGGCGCACTACTTCCGCCACTTAGCACGTTTGGAACGCACTATGCGGTCCAACACCGATAATTTTGGCGCCAGCACAGGTAGTGGTTTGAAATGATTTTGAGTGAGTATGTCACTATTTAAGAGTTTGTTTGTTTTCACTTTATTCATGCTGATGAAGGGGGCAAGACCTCCGAAAACGTTACAGAAATAAAAGTAACTTGTTTATGAAAGTCCTGAGAGTGCATTTTCTTTTGGCTGCATATCTTCTACAAATTTGCACCGAGGCAGTTTTCCTCTGTGGGCGAGTTCTGGTGTTTTGGATACCTATATATATATATATATATATATATATATAGATAGATACATACATTTATACTCTCTCTCTCTCTCTCTATATATATATATATATATATATATATATATATATATATATATATATATATATATATATCAGGGACGTGCACTCATAGGAGGCAGGGGAGGCAATGCCTACCCTGCCATATGTGGCCAAAGGTTAATTACATTTTAATTAAAACAAAAAAAAAGTCCCCAAAAAAATATTTCCCCCCCCATGTAATGCTATGGAGAGGCAGGTACAGGAATGCTTCTCTCCATAGCAGTACATAGGTCAAAGGAAAAGCTGTGCTGCAGCGCCACCTGTGTTCTGTCAATATATTAGCAGCAAAAATTGGGACCAATAGGAGGCACCCCTCTTGATGCCTCCTAGCAATTGAAGGATATATAGATTAATCAGAAGGAGGATGCAGTGAGCAGGGTCATGTGACACAACTGGAAGCTTTTTTGACATTGAATATTGCTAAGCCTCCCTTTTTCATGGTTATTTGATTTAATTAGGTACAAACTCCATATATGTTATGTCTGTTCAGTCAGCGGATGCAGTATCTATTTTTATTTTTCTCTGTGTCTCCATTTATTTAAAGACTGCTGTTAACTTGTAATTCACAAATTGAAAGCTGTTGCATTGTGTTTTTAATATGTGCTGCTTTTATACAAGTTTATATTAATAAAAAGGAGATTAGTCATTTAAAAAATATATGTAATTATTGCAGTTAAATGTTTTTAGAAATAATGCCACTGTAAAGTAACTGGTTAAACACATAGTCAAAGGGAGACATTTAAAATTAAACTTTCATGATTGAGGTAGAGCATGCTATTTTAATAGACTTTTCTAGTTATTTATATTTTGAGAATTAGCATCCACTGTTACTGGCCCCATGTCAGCAAATCAAATTAGTTTTTGAAAGGAACATGAAAGTCATAATTACATTTCCATCATTCAGATAGAAATTGCACAAAAAAAATAAATAAATAAACTTTCTATTTTACTTTTATTATTATGTACTTCATTCTTTTGGTATCCTTTGGTATCCTTTGTTGAAGAGCATACCTAAGTGGGATGTGCACGTGCGTTTCTTGAACACCATATTGCAGCAGCTGTGTTGGCAGTATTGATAACTTGTTGTGTAAAACTTGTATGGTAAATTGTGTAAAACTTGTATGGTAAATTGTGTAAAACTTGTATGGTAAATTATTTCTATTTTTACAATACAGTAGTGAGTAGAGAAGAGATTGTGTATCATTCTAATTGCTTAGTAACTGGCACTGTGCCACAGAATTGGGTGAGTGTGTATGTGAGCAGAGTGTGTGTGGGTGTCAGTGAGCAGAGTATGTGTGCTTTATTCTCCAATACATTTCCGATGAGCTGGTGCTTTAGTGCAGTGTTTCTCAACAATGGTCCTCAAGTACCCCCAACAGGCCAGGTTTTCATTATAGCTGAATCACTGCACAGGTGAAGTAATCAGCTGATCAGTAACTCAGTGGTTACTAACTTGCTCTCACCCATCACCTGATTATGTCACCTGTGCACTGGTTCAGCTATCATTTAAACCTGCCCTGTTGGGGGTACTTGCGGACCTCTGTACATGTGTTTCTCCGGTGTATCATATCTAGTGCCTCACCAGCCTCTGACCTCACTGCACGTCACTGATATATATATATATATATATATATATATATATATATATATATATATATATATATATATACAGATGTAAAGGCATATTTATCCAATATTCATATTTAATAAAGGATTTAACTATGCATTTACTGTAAATATTTTGCATTCCAATCTTCTACACATATATATTTCTTACACTTTTCCACTTTTCAAGTCTGATAATACCAAGTGAATTACATTTATTTGTATTCATGACAGATGTTATCTCAGCTGATTACAAAGGATGGAATTTGAAAACAAGACATCAGCTACCCATTTCATTCTTCTGGGATTTTCAAACTACCAACCAACAAACATTGTAATATTTTTTATATTTTCTATTATATATTCAATAACATGCATTGGAAATGTTTTGATCATTTTTATAATTATAGTCAGCCCTAGTTTACATACCCCAATGTACTTTTTTCTCTGTAACTTGTCACTGACTGATCTGTGCTATTCATCACTTTGTGTTCCCAAATTCCTATCAGATATATTTTCTATTGATAGAACTATATCGCTTACTGCATGTTCTTTTCAATTATATTCCAGCCTGTCTGTTGGAATTGCAGAGTGTTTGCTACTTGCAGTAATGGCTTATGATCGCTACGTGGCTATTTGCCGCCCACTGTATTATAACATTATTATGAACTGGAACATATGTGTTCTGTGGACTGCCATTATATGGGCTTTAGGTATTGCCTTATCAATTGTGCCATCTGCTGTAATTCATATACGGTTTTGCAATCCGAATCGCATTAATCATTTTATGTGTGAAGCCTTAGCTGTAATAAAACTGGCATGTGACCATGTCTACTTGAGTGAGCAACTTATATTTTCTTTTAGTTTTATTATAATCCTTTTACCATTTATATTGATTGTATCATCATATATTTGTATTATCTCTTCCATAATTAATATAGATTCTGTTAGAAGACTTAAAGTCTTTTCTACTTGTTCTTCGCATTTGACAGTTGTGTGTTTATATTATAGTACTATAATGATTATGTACTCCATGTCATCAATAGCTTTTTTATCAAACCAGCAGAAATATGTGTCTGTTATTTATGTGTTATTAACACCCATGTTAAATCCTATGGTCTACTGTCTAAAAAACAGAGATGTTAAAGAAACCTTTAGGAAGTTTTTGACAAAATTATTTGTAACATACTGTATATAGAGATCAATAAAGATGTGTGAAACTATATGTCAATCTATCAATTTTCAATGTATTTACTTTAATTTGCTAAATAAATAATCAATAACATGCTTTTACCTTGATCAATCAAAAGAAAATACAAGTCTATTTTTTTGGCATGGAATGTGTTTGAGGTGGCATTTGAATGTGTGCAAGAATAAAAAAGAATAAAAATTTAGTAAACAGGGGTATCTATCTATCTATCTATCTATCTATCTATCTATCTATCTATTGGGTACTTATAGAGCGCATAGTAATCACCCGTGAGGGTCTCAAGGTGCTAAGGGAAAGTAGATAGGAGGAAAAGAGGGGGAGGGGATGGGCGTTCAGTCGAAGAGCCAGGTTTTGAGGTCCTTTCTGAACTTTATAAGGGAGGTGGATTGTCTGAGGTGCAGCTGGAGGGTGTTCCATGTCTTTGCTGCTATGTGGGAGAAGGATCTTCCGCCCGCTGTGGCTTTGCTGAAGCGGGGGATGACTGCGAGTGCTTGGTCGGTACACCTGGTACCATATTGATAACTCTACTACCCCCTAATTCATTCTATTCTAAGGTGGAGGATGTGGAAGCATGTTGAGATGATGGCATTGATTTGTCTGTTCATGGAGAGTGACCAGGAGTCATCCCATGTGGATTTATTGGGTCCGAGGAGGAGGACTTCGGTTTTGTCTGTGTTCAGTTTGAGCCGGTTGTCATTCATCCAGGCGGCGACTGCTGTCAGGCCTTTGTGGACGTTCTTTTTGGCGGTGGTGGGATCTTGGGTGAGTGAGATGATTAACTGGGTGTCGTCGGCATAGGAGACGATGTTGAAGTCATGGCGTCGGATGATGGCTGCGAGAGGGGCCATGTAGATGTTGAAGAGGGTGGGGCTCAACGAAGAGCCTTCCGGTACCCCACAGTTGACTGGTGTGGGTTTGGAGGAGAAGGGAGGGAGTCTGACTTTCTGGGTCCTGCCCGTGAGGAAGGAGGTGATCCATTCCAGGGCTTTGCTGCGTATGCCGGCGTCGTGTAGGCGGGTGCGGAGGGTGTTGTGGTCGACAGTGTCAAAGGCTGCTGAGAGGTCTAGGAGGATGAGGGCGGCAGTTTCTCCTCGGTTGAGCATGGCGTGGATGTCGTCTGTGGCAGCGAGGAGGGTGGTCTCAGTGCTGTGGTTGCTTCTGAAGCCGGATTGGGAGTGGTCCAGGGTGTGGTTGGCCTCAATGTGGTCAATAAGTTGAGAATTGATGGACTTCTCTATGACTTTGGCCGGGAAGGGGAGTAGAGAGATGGGGCGGTAGTTATTCGGGTCTGTGGGGTCTGCCAAGGGTTTCTTCAGTAGGGGTTTCAGTTCTGCGTGCTTCCAGACATCTGGGAAGGTGCCGGTTTTGATGGAGCAGTTGATGGTGCGGCAGAGTTCAGGGGCGATGGTATCGCTTGCTTTGTTGAATATGTGAACACTGGCGGTTCCAAAAATGAATAATTGGTGGGGCAAATACTAGCAAATGGGTGGAGTCAGTGGTACAGACAGTGCTAAGCATTCCAGGAGAACTTAGGGCATGCCATCCTATCAGTGCTGGGCTTTAATGCCCTTAAGATGGCATGGAACGTGCTACTTTTTTCCCCTGCATCCCCCTCCTTTTGTTTAATGCAAAATCAGACTGGGGGGCATGTCTAGCATCGTAAGAAATCCCCCATGATCCAATCCTGGACTTTAAATCACGTGATCACATCGACAATCACCTAATTTCATTTTTCAAGCAAATGTTTACATCAGAACTTTGTTCCAATGTTAACTACTTGCCCCGGGAGTTAAGAGGTCAATCCCCTTTCTACACTAATATTTGTCTTGGCAAAGGAACACTTTTTCCCCTCCTCTTTAATATAGAAACATAAAATCATAGATTTTGATGGAAGATAAGAGCCATAGGCCCAACAAGTCTGCCCAATATTGCCTAAAAGTATAAGCTTATCTAGTTCAAAGAATAGCCTTATGCTTATCCCAGGTATTCTTAACATCTCCCACAGTGTTTGTTATTACCACCTCTTGGGGAAGTTTATTCCATGAATCAATCACTCTTTCTGTAAAGAAGTGCTTCCTCAAATTACTTCTGAACCTACTATCCTTCAGCTTGAGATCATGACCCCTTGTTCTTAAATTTTTCTTTTTACGAAAAATACTCACAGCCTCAGCTTTACTAAGCCCTTTAGAATACTTGAAAGCTAATATCATATCACCTCATTCCCTTCTCTCCTTTAAGCTATACATATTTAGGTCATTGAGCCTCTCCAGGTAGGTATTATTTTTTAGATCATGTACCATTTTGATAGCCCTTCTTTGCCCAGATTTCAGTTTGTTTATATCCTTTTGGAAATATGGGGCCAATTTATCATAGCCTGAATGGGGCCAAATGCCCCTGTTTCCACACGAGCCTTTAGGCTCGCCGGAAACAGGAGTTAAGAAGCAGCAGTCTTAAAACCCTGCTCCTTAACTCGTCCACTGCATCTGAGGCTGCGGACATCAATCCGCCCTATCAAGTACAATTGGGTTGATTGACACCCCCTGCTAGCGGCCAATCTACAGGGGACAGCATTGCACAAGCCGTTTACCAGAACTGCTTGTGCAATGTTAAATGCTGTCGCCATTCAGCGGTGTATTATGGCGTACATGATACGCTACAGCCAGGCATTGATAAATTGGCCCCATGGCCTCCAGAACTGCATACAATACTCAAGATGAGGCCTAACAAATGATCTGTAAAGTGGCATAAGTACCTTACTATTTCTGCTGCAAATACAGTAGTCGCCAATATTGTGGAAACCTTTTGGAAAAAGTGTATTTTTGAGGTTTGATGGCTCATAACACCACATTTTTTTGAGTAATACCATAAAATTATTTATCGATGGAAAGATAATTTAATCCAGAATGTAATGCAATACCTTTTATGAAAGATTTTTTTTTATTAGAACAGCAGTTATAAAGAAGAAAAGTGAAACACATAGAACAAATTATATATACAAAAATTCACAACATGTCAGTTAATACTTATTTGGGTAATTATTAGCGTTAATTAAAGCCTTGCAATGCCTTCCTATGGAGTGAACCAAGTTTTTTAGTTCTGCAGCTGTTATAATGTGACACCAATATTGAATTATTGCTTCTATTAATTGGGTTTTATTGCTGGGTTGCTTCTGACTAACAAGTTTCTTTAGTCGGCTCCATAGATTTTTGATTGGGTTAAGATCTGGGCTATTTCCAGACCATTCCAGCAGTGGAATATGATTATCTTGAAACCACTTTTTGCACACAGCAGCAACATGACATGGAGCTGAATCCTGTTGAAATATAAATTATATATTTTCTTGGAAAATATCACGTGCAGAAGGCTTCAGTTTGGGCTCAAGTATTTCATTTATGTATTTTTCGGCATTTATATTCCCATTAATCACGCAAATTCTGCCCACACCTTTAGATGTCATACAACCCCAGATCATAACACTAACTGGGTGTTTTATGGTATGTGTAATGCAATCAGGATGCAAATCTCCGATTCTTCTCCTTACGTATTTTATATCATCACTACCACTGTCCCATTGTTCCGATGTCCCGTTAACATGGGTTTTAGCTCAGTTTAATCTTTTCAACCTTTGTTTGAGAGCTAAAAATGGCTTTTTTTCCATGGAATTCTAGCATTTAGACCAAATTCCTGCAGTCTGCGCCAAACAGTCCTTGCACTCAACTTCATATTGCATTGCGCCATTTCATCTTGTATACACCCAGATGATTTTCTTCTGTCATGTAGGCAAAGTCTCTCAATTCTTCTATCATCACTTGCTGTTGTGCACCTTTTCCTGCCTTTACCAACCTGGTTTTGTAGTAACTGAGTCTCCTTATATCGCTTCAAACATTTAGAAATGCCACCTTTGGTTAAGTTTCCACCAATTTTTCTTCTATTTTCTTCATAACTGTAGCCTTGTTCACTTAATAGTACTATTTTACATCACTTTCTGGGTGACCAGTCAACTCTTTGTGTCATGTCTTTAATTATATTATGTTTTACAAGCTCACTAAATGAAAGAACACAAAAAAACAACAACCAACATGATAGCAATCACATAACACACTGACAAATTGTCCTCCTCTCAGCTCCAATACATGACATCAATAGCTGAATCCTACTGTGACCATATTGGCTCATTGCCAAAACAACATGACACCTGATTGGCTCTCTGAACACTCATGCTCATTGGCTACATTCAAATGAAGGAAAGCTACTTCATATCAACATAAGCAAGTTGTGCTTCCTTGTTCTGGTTATTTGGTTATACATTTTCATAGAATACAGATAACTGAACAAACTTTGTTGCATTACATTCTTGATTAAATTATCGTTCCATTGATATATAATTGTATGGTATTACTAAAAAAAGTGGTGTTATGAGCCATCAAACCTCAAAAATATACTTTTTCCAAAAAGTTTCCACTACTGTACCTCTAGCAACACATCCAAGCATTCAGCTGGCCTTACTCGCTACAATACTACATTGTTTACTAAATTTTATATTGTATATCAATTCTCATTTTGTCTACCCCCCTGGAACATCTACTCTATTATATTTTGTATTATCTACAAACAGATATACTCTCCCCTGTAGCCCGTTGCTGATATCTCTGATAAAAATGTTAAACCAAACAAGACCAGAACTTACCCTATTAATTAAGACACTTGCACTCGTATTATTGTTGTCGTATTAGAGTTGAATTAGAGTTGAAAGTAGCCTGTTTTCACTCGCACTCCAACCCGATAAGCACAAAAAGCATAAGTTAGAAATTGCATGTGCATTTGCGTATTCCCCTATAGAAGTCAAAGGAGTAAAAAAAAAGTGTAAAAAAACACCCCACTCTCCTGCAAACCCGATTGCATATTCTCATGTGCACTAACCTGACATTAAAATATGAATATTTCACATTCCAATCTTCTTCACGTAGAACAATATGTTCTATTTATTCATAAATAAATAAATATATATATATATATATATATATATATATATATATATATATATATATATATATATATATATATATATATATAAATATATATATGCAGTATCCCCCTCACATTTTTGTAAATATTTTATTATATCTTTTCATGTGACAACACTGAAGAAATGACACTTTGCTACAATGTTAAGTAGTGAGTGTACAGCCTGTATAACAGTGTACATTTGCTGTTCCCTCAAAGTAACTCAACACACAGCCATTAATATCTAAACGGTTGGCAACAAAAGTGAGTACACCCCTAAGTGGAAATGTCCAAATTAGGCCCAAAGTGTCAATATTTTGTGTGGCCACCATTATTTTCCAGCACTGCATTAACCCTCCATGACATCATCACGTAGCTGGTGGATGTTAGAGACCTTGCGCTCCCCCACCTTCCATTTGAGGATGCCCCACAGATGCTCAATAGGTTTTAAGTCTGGAGACATGTTTGGCCAGTCCATCACCTTTACCCTGAGCTTCTTTAGCAAGGCAGTGGTCATCTTGGAGGTGTGTTTGTGGTCATTATCATGTTGGAATACTGCCCTGAGGCCCAGTCTCTGAAGGGAGGGGATCATGCTCTGCTTCAGTATGTCACAGTACATGTTGGTATTCATGTTTCCTTCAATGAACTGTAGCCCCCAGTGCCAGCAGCACTCATGCAGGCCCAGACCATGACACATGACATACTCCTCGCCTGGTTACCGCCACATACGCTTGACACCATCTGAACCAAAGTTTATCTTGGTCTCATAGGACCACAGGACATGGTTACAGTAATCCATGTACTTAGTCTGCTTGTCTTCAGCAAACTGTTTGCGGGCTTCTTCTGCATAATCTTTAGAAGAGGCTTCCTTCTGGGATGACAACCATGCAGACCAAATTGATGCAGTGTGTGGCGTATGGTCTGAGCACTGACAGACTGACCCCCACCCCTTCAACCTCTGCAACAATTCTGGCAGCACTCATATGTCTATTTCCCAAATACAACCTCTGGATATGATGCTGAGCATGTGCACTCAACTTCTTTGGTTGACCATGGCGAGGCCTGTCTTGAGTGGAACATGTCCTGTGAAACCGCTGTATGGCCTTGCCCACCGTGCTGCAGCTCAGTTTCAGGGCCTTGGCAATCTTCTTATAGTCTAGTCCATCTTTATGTAGAGCAACAATTCTTTTTTTCAGATCCTCAGAGAGTTCTTTGATATGAGGTGCCATGTTGAACTTCCAGTGACCAGTATGAGAGAGTGTGAGAGTGATAACACCAAATTTAACACACCTGCTCCCCATTCACACCTGAGACCTTGTAACATTTCCACTTAGGGATGTACTCACGTTTGTTACCAACGGTTTAGACATTAATGGCTGTGTATTGAGTTATTTTGAGGGGTCAGCAAATTTACACTGTTAACATTTTTACGACACCCCCTCCTCCCCCTGCATTCAGACTTCTGTAACACTTTCTGTCTTTTTAGTCATCCTATGTTTTAAGATATAATCTGTAAATTCCATCATATTGGTCAGTATTGCTTCAGACTTGAAAAAGGAAGACATTCTTCCGAAAGCTTGTCATCTTATAAATGTATAGTTAGTCCAATAAAAAAGTATCATTGCTCAATGCAATACTCTTGTTATTTTTATATCTATCTATCTATCTATCTATCTATCTATCTATCTATCTATCTATCTATCTATCTATCTATCTATATACACACATACATATACATATTTAGACATGTATATGTATGTACAGTGCATTTTGTAAAAAAAAGTGCTGGTACTCATACGAATACTTAGTTTGCATCCAAATGAGGACAAAGGCGCCACTCGAGGCATTCTGCTCTGAGCTGCATTTCTTCTTGTGAAAATGCAACACACTGGCAAATCCAGATCTATGGGTGTTTTACTTTAACAAGAAGAAACAATGCATCCAAATAGCAATGCCTAGTAATTGGTGTATGATAGAGTGTGCTCAATATCTAGAATGTAAATTTACATACGTTACATTACAGCAGAATTAATGATATTATTATTATCGGTTATTTGTAGAGCGCCAATAAATTCTGCAGCGCTAATGATATGGAGATTTAACTCCAACATATAAGATAAAAGTCCTATACTTTGTAAAAAAAAATAAGAAATAAAAAAATCATCACTATAGTGAAGTTTCTGTGAAAACTGTCTAGCAACATTAGATTTTACATGGCTACTATATTATATGCACCTTACTAAATAATAGTTGTACCTTCTGGCTGGTAGCTATGTCCAGCTGTGAGGGAACTTTTGAGCCCAATTATTATAAGATAGTATCTTTATTACATATACATTAAAGTTATATCATTTAAACATTAAATATGACCTCCCACTGTAATAATATTGAACTGCCATTGAAATGACCCTATTTTCACTGACTTGGCCTCTAAAACATGCTCAATAACTGTTATTGAATCCCTATCTCTTGGATCTACCAGCACCTAAACTATCTTGAAAGATCTCCTCACTGCACCCTATTTATCAAATCTCTGTTATCACTTTACCTGCCAGATACCTCCAATAGCTCCACACAAGCAGCCCAGATCATAAACTCCTATTGTTAATTATCTCCATACTGCCTCCCCCATTAATCTTAAGTAAATTTGGCCCCATTAACATCACATGGGGAGGTCATATAGGGAATCACAAGTGTTAGGGGTTTGTTGCACTTGGTGGGTGCAGTGTAGTGACCGGTAAAAGGTTTCATTGTGAGGAATGTATGAATTGCCAATTTTAGCTCTGCCTTCACTCCCTCTGTGTTTCAACACAGTGTATGCTTTAAGCATAAACTAATTATAGCATACGCTGTATTGTAACATACCTGTTAGACAGAGATGAACATGCACAAAAAGCAGGGAATGATAATAATAAAACGGAGCATGTCACATGACCTCAGGTGGAACAGGTGGAAAAGTTAAGCGTGCAACTCTGCCTCTCGTGGACCCTCTTTTAGTGGATAAATATAGATAACAGAGATTTAGTCCACCATGTCCAGACTTACTTGTCATCTACATGAATCTTCACTGAAAATTGCTTTGCTCACTCTGCAATATTGTTGTGGTCTAATACTGCCGGTCATGTGACCTCTTATCAACCATTAAGAATGATCCTAGGCTCCCCAACTGAAATCCAGTGATGTTAAAATATGCAATTTGTTTAAAATGTTACAGTAGTTCCAAGGTGTTTCACTACAGGGTTTACTGTGGGAGTGATTTGTTAAACAAGTAGGCCACATTACTGTAAATATTACACAGGTCAAATTATGCTTCAATATTAAATTTAGGTATAAACTGTAATGACCGGCCCTTGATGCAGCATTGTTACTATATCCTGATAATGGGCGCAGTTAGAGGAAGGAGTACATTGGCTACCGCTGAAGGAACCGTTCCATTGCTGTGTATATCTCTGCAGAAGCCGATTGTCAATGTGCTCCAAGCCTCGCTTTGGTGCTTATATGTTTCAATCGGACATCAAATGCTGCAGGGGCACCACAAAAACAAAACTATTCAGTAATCTGAATATAAACTGCTGCTTCACCTGAGCAAATGAAGAGACGTCCATATCATATAAAACGCACTTTTATTGGAATCAAAAGTTAAAATCCATTCAGGGCACAGCCTGCTTAACTAACAGCTGATGTGTTTCTTGCCTACATGACACTGCATCAGCTGTTAGTTGAGCAGGCTGCGCCCTGAATGGATTTTAACTTTTGATTCCAATAAAAGTGTGTTTTATATGATATGGACGTCTCTTCATTTGCACAGGTGCAGCAGTTTATATTCAGATTACTGTGGGAGCCATCAGGGTAAGCATTTTCTTGCAAATCATAAAGCCACATAAGAAACAAGGGACTCCTACTTATTCATTCGCATTGAATGGTGTGGGGACGTAAATGGTCCCTTTGGAACTTTTTAGTGGAAAGGCTAGACTAGATGGGTGAAGAAATTAAGGTATTATCTTGGAATATAGGGGGAATAACTTCCCCCATTAAGCGTAAGCTGGTTATTAAAAAACTATCTAGGTATAAACCTGATATAGTCCTTCTACAGGAGACACACCTTAACAAGCTAGAAGCAGCAAAATTAAAGATAAAGTGGGTAGGGGAAGTTATATCCACATCCGGTGGAGCTAGGAGATGTGGGTTAGCTATTCTTCTACATAAAGATCTAGATTACAAGCTAATTAAAATAGAGGTAGATGAGGCAGCTAGATATATTATTCTTCAAATTCAATTAAAAAATGTAAAATTGGTGATTTGTAATGTGTACGCCCCTAATAATTTTTCTAGAGATTTTTGGGAAAATATAAAATTAAAATTGTTTCCGTTCCTCTCTGAAAATTTAATTTTAGGGGGTGATTTTAACGCAACTCTCTGCCCTATTCTGGACAAATTTTTTTTTAAAAATGTTTCGTTACATAATAGTAACGCGAAATTCTTAAAACAATTCTGCAGCAGGCTGAAATTAGTTGATATCTGGCGATTAAAAAACCCAGGTAAATTGGCCTACTCATACGAATCTAAAGCCCACGGGACATTCTCAAGAATAGATCTGTTTTTAATTTCTGGAACTCTCTCGACGCAGGAAGTAGAGTGTGAGATAGGAGAGATCTGTGTGTCAGACCACGCTATTATTTCACTAGCTCTTTTATCCGGTAACAAAGATAAACTTAAAATTCCTAGATTTAGTTTCCCCAGATATCTTTACACCAATCCGAAATTTGTTAATTTTTTGAAAGCATCATGGCAGCGTTATTACACGGAGAATCTAAACTATATTAATAAACCCGAAATATGCTGGGAAGCTTTTAAAGCTGTCCTACGGGGATATATTCAAGCATACGTAAGTATTGGAAAGAGCCGAGCACGGGAAATTCAAATTATAAATCAAGTAAGGAACACCTATACAAAATACCGTCGGAACCCCACAGTAGGAAATTGGGGAAAATATAGAGAAAATAGAAAGGTAAGAGACCTCTTCTTAAAACAAAAATTAGTGGAGGACGAAGCAAAAATAAATCTTTACTACAGAGGTGTACATGGGTGTTCTGCTAAATATTTAGCCAAACTGGTTAAAAGTAGAAAAAAGAAAAATCTTATTGTAGCCATTCAATCAGATAAAGGTAGAGAAACAGAAACTAAAGGGATTTTAGAAATTTTCCATTCTTATTATCAGCAGCTCTATTCTGAATCTGCAATAGATAATGCCAATCAGGACTTGTTTTGGGATATGATCAAGGTTCCTAAGTTATCTAAGGAGGATCTTTTGCTGATCAATACCCCAATTTCAATACAGGAAATTAGGAAGGCTATAGATAATTTAAAAATGAACAAAGCTGCGGGTCCCGACGGGTTTCCCGCTGAATTCTATAAATGTTTAGGTGATGATATACTCTTAATGTTAGAAAAACTCTTCAATTTGTATTATAGTACAATGCATCCCATTTCAAATTACTTCTCTGCAGCGAACATCTCTCTTATCTTAAAGAAAGATAAGGATCCAGAAGACCCGGCCTCTTATAGGCCTATATCAGTATTGAATATAGATTATAAAATATTAATGGCAATTATAGCTGCGAGAGTTTCTAAGTGTTTACATAAGATTATTCACCCAGATCAAACCGGTTTTATGCTCGCTAGAAATCCAACAAAAAATATACGTAAAATGATCAATGTCTTGGACTATGCTTGGAATGCGGATTTGGGTAGGAAGAAGCCTTTAGGGCAAGAGACTGCTATTTTATCTTTGGATGCTGTCAAAGCTTTTGACTCAATTGTTTGGGAATACTTATTAAGATCACTAGAGCAATTTGGGTTTGAAGGAGAATTCTTATATTTCATCCATAGGGTATATCATAATCCAATATCCTATCTTCTTATTAATGGGATTCTATCGCCAAAAATTACACTTCAGAGGGGCACAAGGCAAGGATGCCCGTTGTCCCCCCTACTTTTTAATATTGCGTTGGAACCTTTAGCAATAAGGTTCAGAGAAGTACTTTCTGGAATTCAGTTAGGTACATATTTGTTAAAAATTTTATTATACGCGGATGACATCTTACTATTTCTGACTGATATTCAGCAATCCATAATGATGGTCTTACAAATCCTGAAACTCTTTAGTTCTTTTTCAGGATATAAGGTTAATTTAGAAAAGAGTGAATTACTGTGTCTCAATAAGATTTCGTCAGTATTACTTAATTCTCCTTTCAAACAAGTTGAGGCGATTAAATATCTTGGCCTAGTTCTACATAGAAACCCTAGTTTTTGGTATAAAGCTAATTTTGAACCTCTGTTCCACAAGATTGGTACAGATCTACAACTCTGGGCCACCTTCCCGTTATCCATGATAGCGCGTGTCAATTTAATTAAAACTTTTATTTTTCCACGTTTATTATACCCGTTGCAGAATCTCCCTTTATTCATGTCGTTGGAGAGACTTATGCAAAAAATTGGTGTAGCTGGTTTAGCACTCCCTAATATAAAACTTTACAATCTGGCCGCAATGGCTAAAATAGCAATAGATTGGCTTGCTGGAACTAATATTATCTCATCTGGTGAGATAGAATCTTTTCTAATTTCACCATTTTCCTTGAAAGCGATCCTACATTCTCATGTACAGAAATTGCCTCAGAATGTTAGTTGTCTCATTTCTATTAAAAATATAGTACATGCATGGCAAAAATTTTGTTCAATTTTGGAGTTGGATTATTAATTTTCAGAATTTCTACCGATTGTTAGTAACCCTAGTTTTCTCCCTGGACTATATCAAAAAGTGTTTAAAGATTGGGTGGATAAAGGACTATATTACATAAAACAACTTCTTGATGAAAATTGTCAAGTTATCTCGGCAGAGACTATGTTTAGTAAGTATGCTATACCTAGATCCAACTTATTTGCGTATTTTCAAATCCGTCATTTCATTCTAGATCAGAAATGGCAGAGTAGTGCTATAGCGGATTGGGCTGATATTAAACTGTGCATACAAAAATTCAACACGGGGGATGCATCAATCTCATTGATGTATGATATTGTGTTAAACAAGCAAAGCCTATCTATTAGGGATAATATATGCAAGTCATGAATATCGGTAATTCCGTTGATAGACCATGAAAGGATTTCTCAGAGTTTTGATTCTCTTCATAGATGTAAGGTTCCAGTAATATGGAAAGAATCACATATGAAGGTGATAAATAATTTTTATGTTTCACCTTTGAAAATGAATAAGTATTACCCCTCTTCGGTTAATTTGTGCCCACGGTGTGCACACTATAAAGCTGATATTCTCCACATGTTTTGGACATGCCCTAAAGTTAAACAACTTTGGTTGAAAATTATTTTTTGATTTAATAAACTATACAAAGTCTTAATTGCGTTAGCGGTGGAGGATGTTATTTTGTTGTTATTGCGTAACAACGCCCTTAATAGTAATACTATAAATAGTATAAATACAATTATATTGGTGGTTAGATACTGTATACTCAGAAATTGGAAAAGTAAGGCTGTACCAGGATTAGCTACGGTGCTTAAATCACTTCAAGATCAAATAGTCTTTCAATCATTTCAGTTATCTGATGCCTCGGAGAATAGAATTAAGAAGTTTCTTTGGAGATGGTCCCCAGTCATTTCAACTTATCCTGTGGCTAGTCAAAAATTGATTCTTTCCCCATTTCTATCATCGGTTAGCTTTGCGGAACTGACCTTATTGAATGTTTTCCCTTATAGCTAGATAAAACAATCATGAGGAGTCTGTCTGTGGAGGTGGGGGGTGGTGGAGAGGAATTATTATAGTTTTTTTTTTTTTTTTTCTTCTCTTTTTTTATGTTGGGGTTTTAGTTTTGTCTTGTCTTGTTAGTCATTCATGAGGAATCTTATAGTTATGTCATTTATTCCCCCATATAGGTGGGAATAACCTAGACTGTTTAAAAATAGAGTGGTTTTGAGATTTAAAAACTCAAGTATAAAGAGAATATGGGAATTATGATTATATTGTCTTATTTTTTTTATTTTTTTTTGTTCTTTTCTGTTTTCTAACATGCTTATGTCAGAAGCTGCGTTTTCTTGATAACCCATTGCATGTTGCTTATAGAATTGGTTGGAATATACAAAGTTTCTAGAAAATGACTTTTGAATGTACATGTTGAAATTATCATTTTGTTTTTTGTTGTTAGGTATTAATATATGGAGAAACATTCCTATTTAATTTAAAATTGGGGAACAGATAATGGAGAGTTATTTCTACCTGTTAAAATCCTGTCATAAGTAGAACTGTATATATAGGATGTATTATGATTAATATGATGGTGTTTTTCTTTTTTGTCACACATGAATGTTGATCACAAATATGACTTTGTTTGATAGAAGATGGAAGATGCGTATTGTACGGAATGTTATTTTGTTGTCAAGGGGATACTTCTTCGATTCATCTCTTTTGTTTTGTATTTACATGTGAAAAAACAATAAAAAAAAAAAAAAGAAACAAGGGTGTAAGCTCCAAATGCGAATAGTTTTTCTTTACCATTCCGTTCTGTCAGGGTAATTCACACCCTCAATACTTTTGTTAACCTCTTCACTGATCTAGATCTAATCAGCCTCCAAAAAGGTGCGTGCCAAATAGCCAAATGTGCTTAAATTTATGGCAGATGTGCCGGTACGGCGTACCATTTTGTACAGTCAGTATGTATCTCTAAGTTAAAGCCCTTTGCAGCCTTTTTTTTCTAACACCTGAGATCTCCTGTCTTTAAGCCTTTATAACTTTTTTGTGCAATATTTTTTGTGAATAATTCATTTTTATTAGATGGTGTTATAATGAGTGTAACTGTACTTTGAAATGTATTTTTGATATGTGTTGTGCAACTTTTTTGTTTCACTAAACAGTTAACCACATCTCTGAGGACGCGGTAATCATTCTAGCATAAATCGCGATTGTGCTCAAGCAATTACATTTACTTCCAACTTGTAATACAGCTGTAAGCGCAAACATCCGTGATAAGCTCCTTATTACTTGTTCTCAAATGTTTGTGTTCCACTCGTAATCTGGCATCATGTAAATAGGGTATGAGACAATAATTGTAAATATACTTTTGCTATTTCTCTTCTTTTCTTCTTAATGTTGTCATAAGATAAACCGGAAACATAAGAAAACTACAGAGATACCCAGCTTCAGTCTAGCTAGCAGCCAGCATCTAAATTATATGGTAAATTTTAATAATAGCACAATATAAGGCTCTTAGTCCCATGTAGAGTACTGGACATGGGGGGTCTTACAGAGTTAGCAAAGCCAGCATCCTTCAGATATTGGATTGCCACAATAATGAATCTGGGTGCTATCCTAAGTAACCAGGGATCATCGTAAATGGTGATGTTATCATAAGCTAAGAAAGGGGTCGCCCAAAGGCTATTACCTGAGGGTATTTCTGCCATTTTTCTGCCACTTCAGGCCACTTTTTATTTCAATACCAATAAAATAATGCATTTTTAGCTATTTCCTATGGCCAAAAATTGCATTTCAGCTCTCCCCCAGAAAAGCCCTATTTTTAACATGGGGCTGAGAAGTTCTTTGGAACCACAATTCATTTTTAAGAGATTTTTTAACAGATTTTCAAGACCTTTTTATTCTTTTCTAATTTAACTCCTCAAGGGACTTGATAATGGCTGAAATGGCCTTTTAGATATATTTGCAAGTATTTCCAGACTATTTGATATCATTCTATGTGCATATGTGCAAGACTCTCTAAAAATGGCCACAGGAAACATTTTTAAGGCGTATTAAGATACATGGGCCTCTATTTAACAAGCTCCGAATGGAGCTTGATGGCCCCTGTTTCTGGCGAGTCTTCAGACTTGCCAGAAACAGCAGTTATGAAGCAGCGGTCACAAAGACCGCTGCTCCATAATCTGTCCGCCTGCTCTGTCCGTCTGCTCTGCTCTGAGCAGGCGGACAGACATTGCCGGAAATCAACCCGATTGAGTAGGATCGGGTTGATTGACACCCCCCTGCTGGCGGCCTATTGCCCGCGAGTCTGCAGGGGGCGGCGTTGCACCAGCAGCTCTTGTGAGCTGCTGGTGCAATGCTGAATACGGCGAGCGTATTGCTCGCCGTATTCAGCGAGGTCTGTCGGACCTGATCCGCACTGTCGGATCAGGTCCGACAGACCTTGATAACTTGGGGCCATGGTATCAATTCATTAAAGTTCTAATCATCACTATTTTATAGTCTTTCCGTTGTTGCCAGGGCACACATTTACATATGTTATACTGGGTATGTGATATTCGATACAGCTAAGGGGATCTTCAGGAAAAATTAGTTTAGGACCCTAGAAATGGTGTGGAGCAATCACTTTCTGTTAATGATTGTTTCTAAGTAACACTCACACTGTTGCTATTGTCACTATCAGTACAGGTGTCTTCATAACCGGCTTTAAAATAGGATTGCACATTCATCAGTGGAAAAGGAACCTATTGCAACCTGAATCCATCCTGATCACTAAATAACCTGAATGCCCTTTTGTATATAGGCATGAAGGGGGTAAGCTGCCACGTTTGCTCAAGAATAATGTTGACACTTATAGTATTATTTTAATATATTTTCTTTTTTTTTATTTTAAAAGTAACTTTGGCCAGTTTGGTGTGATCTATATCTAAAAAGAAGAAAAACACTACTGGTTTCTATGACAAGGAATTATGTCTAAAACTGGAGTTTAACAGTAATTAAACTGTAAAACGTGAAGCCGCTCCTTTGCTATATTATAGTTGGATAAGAGATATTCAAACAAGATCATGCCTTCGTGAATCTGTTTTTAAAATGAAATGAGCCTTGGTGAGCGGGATTTCAAACGGAATCACACGGTCGTGAGCACAAGTCCAGACGTGTTGTACAGTTCTTGTGCAAACATTATTGAACTCCCGTTCATGAAGGCACAATTCCATTTAGAAGTTAATTTACAGAACACTGTAATGATCTACATCTGAATAAAATTATGAAATCTATTGCTAGGTAAATACTAGCAATAATCTATTGTGTAGACTGTGAGGTTTACAACATTCAAAATTTATTAAACATGTTTATGGTCGCTTTGCAGTTGTGTTTTTTTTAAGTGTTTATATAATTTTTAACATGTGATCATTATGTAAGGGCCCATTATTATTGGTTCCTTACATTTTCTATACAGCTTGGCAACAGACATTGGGTTCCATTTAACATTAGGTGGGTGGACAAGGTTAACTGTCATGAACCTGGTATGTAATTCAAATAGGTCTGAAAACAGCACATATCCAATATGTCAGGCAGGCACTAAATAGAGGACTGCATGTCCCACTGAATCACAAAATAACAAAATATGATTCCAGCTTTGCTAAAAACAGGACCTTTATTCAATTTATACAGGGTTCATAGGAATACTTACAACGTTTCAGCCCTACTATAGGCCCTTAGTCCCGTCTAAGCAATCATATACAGGTTTGTACTTTTTATACTAACCAAGGTTTAAACCCATCCTGCAATGTAATAGTGCCATCATGTGGCAAGCGTCAATATTACACATCATTTTTATTTTTTATTCTTTTTTACTTAGCAGAATGGTTAAATAAAATTCTTTAAAAAAAATATTATACACAATAAATATCTATATGTACAATATTAAAAAAAGAGGATAACCTCACCTACCAAGATCAAGAAAATTAGAAAAACAAGGCCTAATCAATCAATCAATCAATCAATATCCATATTTATCCCTTTAGGGGTCATTGTTTCTAACTTATGAATCAAGAAAATCTCTCTAATTTTTAATACATTTTCTCTAGCCCAAGAATAGGGGGGGAGGGGCACACAAAGATAATTTGTTTCTGATTTTCTTGATCTTGGCAAGTGAGGTAATCTTGTGATTGTTTAGACCTGACTAAGGGCCTACAGTGAGCCCTAAACGTTGTTCGTATTCCTATAGACCCTGCATGAATAGAATGCAGGTCCTGTTTTTAGCAAGGCTGGAATCATATTTTGTTATTTTCTTTCATTTTAAAGGGACAGTCTACTGAAGAATTGTTGTTGTTTAAAAATATAGATAATCCCTTTATTACCCATTCTCCAGTTTTGCATAAACAACACCGTTATATTAATACACTTTTTACCACTGTAATTACCTTGTACCTAAGCCTCTGCAGACTGCCCCCTTGTTTCAGTTCTTTTGACAGACTTGCATTTTATTCAGTCAGTGCTGACTCTTAAATAACTCCACAGAAGTGAGCACAAGGTTATCTATAAGACACACACAAACTAGCAGTGTCTAACGGCCAAGCACTGTCAAAATGCACTGAGATAAGAGGCAGTTCAAGGGCTTAGAAATTAGCCTATGCGCTTACCTAGGTTTAGCTTTCCACAAAGAATACCAAGAGAAAAAAGCAAGTTTAATGATAAAAGTAAATTGGAAAGTTGTTTAAAATAGCATTCCCTTTTGGAATCATGAAAGTTTAAATTTGGCTTCACTGTCCCATTAAGAATTGTAGAGTTTGTAATGTCAAATTACTCCACTTATTTTTCTTTTTTCATTAAAAATTTAGGGCTAGATTATGAGTGGAGAGCAAATGTTTGTGCGGACGCAATATCAGGGTTTTGCGTTCGTTTGCACGCAGGTTAAATTGCGCTGGTATTACAAGTTGAAATTAACGCGTTCGATTGAGTGCATTTCAAGTTAACGCTTGTCGGGTTAGCACGTCCTCAGGGCTGTGTTTAACTGTTTCGCAAAACAAAAAAGAGTCACAAAACACATCAAAAATACATTACACAAAACAGTTACACTTATCATAACACTGATAAAAATTATTCATAAAAAATATTGCACACAAAAGTTTTAAAGGCTCAAAAATATGAAGTCTCAGATGTTAAAAAAAAAAAGAGGGCTGCAAAGAGCTTTAACATAGAGATGCACACATCTCTAAATATGTATATGTACAGTATATATGTATATATATATATATATATATACAGTATATATATATTTATAAATGTGTGTTCAAGTGTATTTATATGTATATATGTGTATTTGCAGACATATATACAAATATATACACATAAATACATACGTATGCACAAATAGACATATATATATATATATATATATATATATATATATAAATGTGTGTTCAGATGTATTTATATGTATATATGTGTATTTGCAGACATATATATAAATATATACACATAAATACATACGTATGCACATATAGACATATATATATATATATATATATATATATATATATATATATATATATATATACAAGTGCATTGGAGCCCTTTGCAGTTAAGTAGCGGAAATCATGAAAAATCATATTTATGCAATATTGATATTTAATAAAGTGTCATACTGTGTGTTTATTGTAAGTATTTCACTTTACAGTGTTCTGCTCATAGCAGAATATGTTCTAGGTATTTAGAAATATTCCTATATATAATATTCCCTATAATTGTTTTGTTGTACTCTACCTTTGTTTATAGCGCTGCAGAATCTGTTGGCGCTCTACAAATAACAAATAATATATATATAGTATAACAATTAGCCTGTGGCCAAGCACTCCAACCTAGGTGGTGTGTAGTAGGCCTGGGTGCAATCCTCAAAGAGTAAAAATGTAGATCTGTATCAAGAAGGGCACTCTCAGGATTTGTAAATTCAAATACAATAACTTTATTTGTACATCAACAAAGAATGGTCGACGTTTTGGCTCCTATCCGAGCCTTCATCAGGACATATTAAATCTTCAAACGGCTGTATAGCCAAACTCCCAGAGTGGAAAAAACGTGTAGGTATAGATATATTTTGTACAAAAATACCATCAGATATATGTAGAAATGTGTATTTATGAATAAATAGAACATATTCTGCTATGTGTAGAACATTGGAATGTGAAATATAAATACTTTCATGTCAGACTAGCGCACATGAATATGCAATCGATTTAGCGCGTGAGTAGGGTGTTAGTTTTTTTTTTCCACTTCACTCTATTGTCTTTTATGGGGAAATAGGTTATCATGCGCAATATTGTAAGTTCGGCTTTTTGCGCATGTCGGGTTAGCACAAGTGCAATACATTTTTACTTTCAATTCGTAATATGAGCTTAACCTAATGCACGCAAAACATTTACTTCTAGTGCAATTAGCGCTCTATTGAAAACTCTAAATAGCACTCCAGTGACAATCTAACCCTTAGGGGCATATCCATCAAGCTCTGTATAGAGCTTGAAACCCCGTATTTCTGGCGAACCTTAAGACTCGCCAGAAACACCAGTTATGAAGCAGCGGTCTAAAGACCGCTGCTCCATAACCTGTCCGCCTGCTCCAAGCAGGCAGAAGACATCACCGCAATTCAATCCGATCAAGTACGATTGGGTTGATTGACACCCCCCTGCTGGCGGCCGCAAATCTGCAGGGGGCGGCGTTGCACAAGCAGCTCACAAGAGCTGCTGGTGCTATGCTGAATACGGAAAGCATATTGCTCTCCGCATTCAGCGAGGTCTGTCGGACCAGGTCCAACAGACCTTTGTTAAATAGGCCCCTTAATGTACTCCTGTGAATGTACTAATATTTTAGTGTTTTATAAATAAGGGTATAATTGTTATTAATATTATTAATATTACTACTACTAATAATAATAATAAAACCTTATTGCTGGAAAATGGAAAAGGAAACTATTCAATGGATGTTTTAGCCACTACATTATAGAATCTGATTTTGATAGGGATTCACATTTTATATACATTTATTGGTCATTATTTGTGGTGCATACAGCTTTGTCTGTAATTTCTGAAAATAAATAAATAATATATTAATATTAAATAAATAAGAGGATTTAACTTGGGTGTTCTAAAAGCATAAACAACAGACACATATTTCTGCTTGTCTGATAAATAATTAAGTAAAGATACAGAATATATAACTGTTAACATGCTATAATATAAACCAACCACCCTCAAATGAGAAGTACACGTAGAAAATATTCTACCTTTTCCAAGAGAATCAATCTTTAATATTAAAGAGATAATGCATATATAAGACATTAAAATCAACAAGAAAGGAAGAATAATTACAATAAAACTAATACAAAATATACGGCTAGATTACGAGTTTTGCGTTATGGTGAAAAAGCAGCCTTATCAGGTTATAACGCTGCTTTTTCACTACCGCTGCTATTACGAGTTTTGCAGGTTTAGGGGAACCGCACACTTTTTCGGCCATAAAGCAAATCAACTTACACAAATTGCGTAAAGTCTTTTTTCAATGGGATTTTCATAGCGCCGATATTACAAGCTTTTCCTGGGAGGCCAAAAAGTGAGCGGTACACCCTATACCGTCAAGATTCGTAACACATTCTAAAGTCAGTAGTTATGAGTTTTACGCTACAAAGCTGTAACATAAAACTCATAACTAAAGTGCTAAAAAGTACGCTAACACCAATAAATTACCTATTAACCCCTAAACCAAGGCCGTCCCGCATCGAAAACACTAAAATAAAATTATTAACCCCTAATCTGCCACTCCAGACATCGCCACCACTAGTATAAACATATTAACCCCTAAACCGCCGTACTCCCACATCGCAAACACTAGTTAAATATTATTAACCCCTAATCTGCCATTCCTAACATCGCCACCACCTACCTAGATTTATTAACCCCTAATCTGCCGCCCCCAACGTCGCCGCCACTATACTAAAGTTATTAACCCCTAAACCTAAGTCTAACCCTAACACCCACTAACTTAAATATAATTAATATAAATCTAAAGAAAACCTACTATCATTACCTAAATAATTCCTATGTAAAACTAAATACTTACCTGTAGCTAGCTTAGAGTTTATTTTTATTTTACAGGCAAGTTTGTATTTATTTTAACTAGGTAGAATAGTTACTAAATAGTTATTAACTATTTACTAACTACCTAGCTAAAATAAATAAAATTTACCTGTAAAATAAAACCTAACCTGTCTTACACTAACACCTGACCTAACCCTACAATTAAATACAATTACCTAAATTACAAAAAAAACACTAAATTACACAAAATAAAAAACAAATGACAAGATATTTAAACTAATTACACCTAATAGCTCTATCCAAATAAAAAATAAAAATAAATAAAAAAAAACCCTAGCCTAAACTAAACTACCAATAGCCCTTAAAAAGGCCTTTTGTGGGGCATTTCCCCAAAGAAATCAGCTCTTTTACCAGGAAAAAAAATACAAACAACCCCCCCCCAACAGTAAAACCCACCAACCACACAACCAACCCCCCAAATAAAACCCTAACTAAAAAAACCTAAGCTCCCCATTGACATGGATGTCCGGTCTTCAAAACTGTAAGTCGATCTTTGGGGGTTAGTGTTAGGTTTTATTAAGGGTTTATGGTTTATTGGGTTTTAGTTTTAGATTAGGGCTTTTGGGCTGCAATAGAGCTAAATGCCCTTTTAAGGGCAATGCCCATGCAAATGCCCTTTTCAGGGCAATGGGGAGCTTAGTTTTTTTTTTTTTTAGGGTTTTACTTGGGGGGTTGGTTTGTGGGTGGTGGGTTCCACTGTTGAGGGGTTGTTTGTATTTTTTGTTACAGGTAAAAGAGCTGATTTCTTTGGAGCAATGCCCCGCAAAAGTCCCTTTTAATGGCTATTAGTAGTTTAGTTTAGGCTAGGGTTTTGTTTTATTTTGTGGGGGCTTTTTTTATTTTGATAGGGCTATTAGATTAGGTGTAATTAGTTTAAATATCTTGTAATTTGTTTTTTATTTTGTGTAATTTAGTGTTTGTTTTTTTGTAATTTAGATATTTGTATTTAATTTAGATAATTGTATTTAATTTAGGTAATTTATTTAATTGTAGTGTAAGGTTAGGGGTTAGTGTAAGACAGGTTAGGTTTTATTTTACAGGTAAATTTGTATTTATTTGTATTTATTTTAGCTAGGTAGTTAGTAAATAGTTAATAACTATTTAGGAACTATTCTACCTAGTTAAAATAAATACAAACTTGCCTGTAAAATAAAAATAAAAATAAACCCTAAGCTAGATACAATGTAACTATTAGTAGGAATTATTTAGTTATTAATAGTAGGTTTTCTATTATTTTATTTTAATTATATTTAAGTTAGTGGGTGTTAGGGTTAGACTTAGGTTTTGTTAGGGTTAGACTTAGGTTTAGGGGTTCATAACTTTCATAACTTTAGTATAGTGGCGGCAACGTTGGGGGCGGCAGATTAGGGGTTAATAAATGTAGGTAGGTGGCGGCGATGTTAGGGGCGGCAGATTAGGTTTAATAATATTTAACTAATGTTTGTGATGTGGGAGAGCGGCGGTTTAGGGATTAATATGTTTATTATAGTGGCAGCGATGTTCGGAGCGGCAGATTAGGCGTTAATAAGTATAATGTAGGTGTCGGCGATGTCGGGGGCAGCAGATTAGGGGTTAATAAGTGTAAGATTAGAGGTGTTTAGACTCGGGGTTCATGTTAGGGTGTTAGGTGTAAACATAAATTTTGTTTCCCCATGGGAATCAATGGGGCTGCGTTACTGAGCTTTACCCATATAATGACAGTCAGTAGAATACAAATGTTCCAGTTCATAATAATGTTCTAAAGAGAGGACAGCAAATTGCAACATAACGATCATAAGCCATTACTGCAAGAATAAGGCTTTTTTTGTCTCCAATAAATAGGCTGAAATATATCTGGAAAGAGCAGGCATTGAGCGATATGACTCGCGCAGTAGAAAATATGTCTGCCAGGAATTTGGGTGCAGCGTTATATGAATAACATAGGTCCTCAAAAGATTAATTACAGAGAAAAAAGTACATTATCGTATGAAGAAACAGGCTTATTGTCACAATAAAAATTATTAAATATTTCCAGCACACATTATTAACCTCTTAAGGACATATGACGGAATTTTTCCGTCATAAAACAATTGAGCAAACTGAAAGCTGTGTCCTTAAAGGGTTAAAAATATCACAAAAAATATATAAAAAATTGCAATGTTTGTTGATTATTAGAAAATCCCAAAAGAATAAAACTTGTGGCCAGAGTACGGTTTTCAAATACCATCTTGGGGTAAAGCTTTCACTGAGTACTGAGTACTGAGTCTGACATTACAGAGTTACTACGATCATGCCAGACTGGGGATTACAAACTATTCATCAAACAGACCACTTACTAAAGACTGACCGGAATCCTTACGGACCGACAACAACTACCAAAGCTAGGAGATAGAAAATACTTTACAATAGACATCTAGCAGAAACCTCTTACTGCATATGTGAGAGCCAACAGCTCCTAACTTTTTTTTATATATACACAGTAAGCACTGCTTTTTACTTGTCTATATATGTATTTGCTATTTGCATTGTTTATTTCTAATCATGATAATGCGTTTTAATACTAAATATATTTTCCATATATATTGGATATTGGCCACCCCACATTTATTATTTATTAGAAAATTAATCGTAGAGAGCTCTCTAGAGTTTTTAGGATCTATGTCTATCGTATTCATCCTGCATAGCTTCTAGTTGGTTCTAGCACAATAGTGTTTTTATGGGCTATTGATAGTGATGTTGCGAACAGTTTGCCGGACAACAGTTCCCGGCGATCTTAGCTTGTTCGCGTTCGCCGCGGCGGGCAAACATATGCGATGTTCGATCCGCCCCCTATTCGTCATCATTGAGTAAACTTTGACCCTGTATCTCACAGTCTGCAGACACATTTCAGCCAATCAGCAGCAGACACTCCCTCCCAGACCCTCCCAGCTCCTGGGCAGCAGCCGTTTTAGATTCATTACGATCCTGCATTCTTAGTGAGAGGAGGGTTAGTGCTGCTGCTGGTGAATTTATAGGGAAATTGATAGCTAGGCTAGTGTATTCAGTGTCCACTAAAGTCCTGAAGGACTCATCTAATCTCTGCTGTAAGGACAGCACCCCAAAAAGCCCTTTTTAGGGCTAGAACTTCAGCCCAAAAAGCCCTTTTTAGGGCTAGAACTTCAGTCTTTTTTTTTTTTTTTTTTTAATTTCATTGCATTTGCCTGCCTGTCAGCCTGTGTGTCTGGCTCACAGCATATACTGTGATTAATTGCTCTGTGCCACCACTGATATCTGGTGTAACTTTAGTGTAAATTTAAAAAAAAAAACTTTTACATCAGTTTGCTAGTGTAATCTAATTTCATTTTCCATCAGGCCTGTGTGTCAGGCCCACAGCATATACTGTGATTAATTGCTCTGCACAACCACTGATATCTGGTGTAACATTAGTGTAAATTAAAAAAAACATGCCTAGATTTGGAGTTCTGCGTTAGCCGTCAAAACCAGCGTTAAGTCCTAACGCTGGTTTTGGCCGCCCGCTGGTATTTGGAGTCAGTCAGGAAAGGGTCTAACGCTCACTTTCCAGCCGCGACTTTTCCATACCGCAGATCCCCCTACGCCATTTGCGTATCCTATCTTTTCAATGGGATCTTTCTAATGCTGGTATTTAGAGTTGTGGCTGAAGTGAGCGTTAGAAATCTAACGACAAGACTCCAGCCGCAGAGAAAAGCCAGGAGTTAAGAGCTTTCTGGGCTAACGCCGGTTCATAAAGCTCTTAACTACTGTGCTCTAAAGTACACTAACACCCATAAACTACCTATGTACCCCTAAACCGAGGACCCCCACATCGCCACCACTCTAATAAAAAATTTTAACCCCTAATCTGAGACCGCACACCGCCGCCACCTACATTATCCCTATGTACCCCTAATCTGCTGCCCCTAACACCGCCGACACCTACATAATATTTATTAACCCCTAATCTGCCCCCCCCAACGTCGCCGCCACCTTACCTACACTTATTAACCCCTAATCTGCCGACCGGACCTCACCGCTACTATAATAAAGTTATTAACCCCTAATCCGCCTTACTCCCGCCTCAAAAACCCTATAATAAATAGTATTAACCCCTAATCTGCCCTCCCTAACATCTGCGACACCTAACTTCAAGTATTAACCCCTAATCTGCCGACCGGACCTCGCCGCTACTCTAATAAATGTATTAACCCCTAAAGCTAAGTCTAACTCTAACCCTAACACCCCCCTAAATTAAATATAATTTTTATCTAACGAAATAAAATAAATCTTATTAAATAAATTATTCCTATTTAAAGCTAAATACTTACCTGTAAAATAAACCCTAATATAGCTACAATATAAATAATAATTATATTGTAGCTATTTTAGGATTAATATTTATTTTACAGGCAACTTTGTATTTATTTTAACCAGGTACAATAGCTATTAAATAGTTAATAACTATTTAATAGCTACCTAGTTAAAATAATTACAAAATTACCTGTAAAATAAATCCTATCCTAAGTTACAATTAAACCTAACAGTACACTATCAATAAATTAATTACATACAAATACCTACAAATAAATACAATTAAATCAACTAACTAAAGTACAAAAAATAAAAAAAGAACTAAGTTACAAAAAATAAAAAAATAATTTACAAACATTATAAAAATATTACAATTTTAAGCTAATTACACCTACTCTAAGCCCCCGAATTAATTAACAAAGCCCCCCAAAATAAAAAAATGCCCTACCCTATTCTAAAATAAAAATTGAAAAGATCTTTTACCTTACCAGCCCTTAAAAGGGCCTTTTGCGGGGCATGCCCCAAAGAATTCTGCTCTTTTGCCTGTAAAAAAAAAACATACAATACCCCCCCCCCAACATTACAACCCACCACCCACATACCCCTAATCTAACCCAAACCCCCCTTAAATAAACCTAACACTAAGCCCCTGAAGATCTTCCTACCTTGTCTTCACCACGCCGGGTATCACCGATCCGTCCAGAAGAGGCTCCAAAGTCTTCCTCCTATCCGGGCGATGTCTTCATCCAAGCGGGGGCTGACGAGGTCCATCATCGAGCTGAAGAGGTCCATCACCCGGCTGAAGTCTTCATCCAAGCGGGGGCTGAAAAGGTCCATCATCCGGCTGAAGTCTTCTATCAAGCGGCATCTTCAATCTTCTTTCTTCCGGCTCCATCTTCATCCCGCCGACGCGGAACATCCATCCTGGCCGACGACTTCCCGACGAATGACAGTTCCTTTAAGGGACGTCATCCAAGATGGCGTCCCTCGAATTCCGATTGGCTGATAGGATTCTATCAGCCAATCGGAATTAAGGTAGGAAAATTCTGATTGGTTGATGGAATCAGCCAATCTGATTCAAGTTCAATCCGATTGGCTGATCCAATCAGCCAATCAGATTGAGCTCGCATTCTATTGGCTGTTTCGATCAGCCAATAGAATGCGAACTCAATCTGATTGGCTGATCCAATCAGCCAATCGGATTGAACTTGAATCTGATTCGCTGAATCAATCAGCCAATCAGAATTTTCCTACATTTTTTCTAATGTTTGTAAATTATTTTTTTATTTTTTGTAACTTAGTTCTTTTTTTATTTTTTGTACTTTAGTTAGTGTATTTATTTGTATTTATTTGTAGGTATTTGTATTTAATTTATTTAATGATAGTGTAGTGTTAGGTTTAATTGCAACTTAGGTTAGGATTTATTTTACAGGTAATTTTGTATTTATTTTAACTAGGTAGCTATTAAATAGTTATTAACTATTTAATAGCTATTGTACCTGGTTAAAATAAATACAAAGTTGCCTGTAAAATAAATATTAATCCTAAAATAGCTACAATATAATTATTCGTTATATTGTAGCTATATTAGGGTTTATTTTACAGGTAAGTATTTATCTTTAAATAGGAATAATTTATTTAATAAGATTTATTTTATTTCGTTAGATAAAAATTATATTTAACTTAGGGGGGTGCTAGGGTTAGGGTTAGACTTAGCTTTAGGGGTTAATACATTTATTAGAGTAACGGTAAGGTCCGGTCGGCAGATTAGGGGTTAATACTTGAAGTTAGGTGTCGGCGATGTTAGGGAGGGCAGATTAGGGGTTAATACTATTTATTATAGGGTTTTTGAGGCGGGAGTGAGGCGGATTAGGGGTTAATACATTTATTAGAGTAGCGGCGAGGTCCGGTGGGCAGATTAGGGGTTAATAATTGTAGGTAGGTGGCGGCGACGTTGGGGGCGGCAGATTAGGGGTTAATAAATATAATATAGGGGTCGGCGGTGTTAGGGGCAGCAGATTAGAGGTACATAGTTATAATGTAGGTTGTGGCGGTGTACGGAGCGGCAGATTAGGTGTTTAAAAAAATATGCAGGGGTCAGCGATAGCGGGGGCGGCAGATTAGGGGTTAATAAGTGTAAGGTTAGGGGTGTTTAGACTCGGGGTACATGTTAGAGTGTTAGGTGCAGACTTTGGAAGTGTTTCCCCATAGGAAACAATGGGGCTGCGTTAGGAGCTGAACGCTGCTTTTTTGCAGGTGTTAGGTTTTTTTTCCAGCTCAAACTGCCCCATTGTTTCCTATGGGGGAATCGTGCACGAGCACGTTTTTGAAGCTGGCCGCGTCCGTAAGCACCGCTGGTATTTAGAGTTGCAGTGGCGGTAAATTATGCTATATGCTCCCTTTTTGGAGCCTAACGCAGCCCTTCTGTGAACTCTAAATACCAGCAGTATTTAAAAGGTGCGGGGGAAAAAATACACGCGTAGCTAACGCACCCCTTTGGCCGCAGAACTCTAAATCTAGGCGTATAACTTTTACATCAGTTTGCTAGTGTAATCTAATTTCATTTTCCATCAGGCCTGTGTGTCAGGCCCCCGGCTTATACTGTGATTAATTGCTCTGTGCCACCACTCATATCTGGTGTAACATTAGTGTAAATTTTAAAAAAAAAACTTTTACATCAGTTTGCTAGTGTAATCTAATTTCATTTTCCATCAGGCCTGTGTGTCAGGCCCACATCATATACTGTGATTAATTGCTCTGTGCCACCACTGATATCTGGTGTAACATTAGTGTAAATTAAAAAAAAAAAAAACTTTTACATCAGTTTGCTAGTGTAATCTAATTTCATTTTCCATTAGGCCTGAGTGTCAGGCCCACAGCATATACTGTGATTAATTGCTCTGTGCCACCACTGATATCTGGTGTAACAGTAGTGTAAATGTAAAAAAAAAAAACTTTTACATCAGTTTGCTAGTGTAATCTAATTTCATTTTCCATCAGGCCTGTGTCAGGCCCACAGCATATACTGTGCCTAATTGCTCTGTTTTCCACCACTCATATCTGGTGTAACATTAGTGTAATTTTTTTATAAAAAACGTTTACATCAGTCTGCTAGGGTAATCTAATTGCAGTTGCCAGGCCAGCCTGCCACTGCCAGCCTCAGTGCCACCACTCATATCTGGTGTAACATTAGTGTAAATTTTTGAATTTTTTTTTTTACATCAGTCTGCTAGTGTTATTTAATTGTAGTTGCCAGGCCAGCCTGCCACTAGTGCCAGCCTGTGTGTCAGGCTCCCAGCATATACTGTGCCTACTTCCATCCTCAGTGCCACCACTCATATCTGTTGTAACATTAGTGTAACTTTTTTTTTAAAAAAAAGTTTTACATCAGTCTGCTAGTGTTATTTAATTGTAGTTGCCAGGCCAGCCTGCCATTAGTGCCAGCCTGTGTGTCAGGCTCCTAGCATTTACTGTGCCTACTTCCATCCTCAGTGCCACCACTCCTATCTGTTGTAACATTCGTAATTCGTATCTATCAAATGTATATTGCATCTTTTGATCTATATTATTCGTATCTATCAAATGTATATTGCATCTTTTGATCCATGTAATTCGTATCTATCAAATGTATATTGCATCTTTTGATCTATGTAATTTGTATCTATCAAATGTATATTGCATCTATTTATCTATGTAATTCGTATCTATCAAATGTATATTGCATCTTTTGATCTATGCAATTCGTATCTATCCAATGTATATTGCATCTATTGATCTTAATCTATGTAATTCGTATCTATCAAATGTATATTGCATCTATTGATCGATGTAATTCGTATCTATCAAATGTATATTGCATCTATTGATCTATGTAATTCGTATCTATCAAATGTATATTGCATCTATTGATCTATGTAATCTATGTATCTATCTGTCAAATCTATCTATCTGGTGGTTGTGCAAATGGACTGTTTGCGGTTGTTTGCGGTGCGTTACACGGGGAGTTTGGTCTGTCACTGTGAAGCGGGCGTAACCCTTACACTACCTGATCGATACAACATCATACCTGATGTTTTAAAGCACGTTATTCCAAACAATTTAGGAATGTTAGGTGATTTATGCCCTTTATGGCTTAAAACCAGACTCTGCATCAACTATGTAATTTTCCGTGGGAGTTTTGCCATGGATCCCCCTCCGGTATGCCACAGTCCAGGTGTTAGTCCCCTTGAAACAACTTTTCCATCACTTTTTTTTACATCAGTCTGCTAGTGTTATTTAATTGTAGTTGCCAGGCCAGCCTGCCACTAGTGCCAGCCTGTGTGTCAGGCTCCCAGCATATACTGTGCCTACTTCCATCCTCAGTGCCACCACTCATATCTGTTGTAACATTAGTGTTACTTTTTTTTTAAAAAAAGTTTTACATCAGTCTGCTAGTGTTATTTAATTTTAGTTGCCAGGCCAGCCTGCCACTAGTGCCAGCCTGTGTGTCAGGCTCCCAGCATATACTGTGCCTACTTCCATCCTCAGTGCCACCACTCCTATCTGTTGTAACATTCGTAATTCGTATCTATCAAATGTATATTGCATCTTTTGATCTATATTATTCGTATCTATCAAATGTATATTGCATCTTTTGATCCATGTAATTCGTATCTATCAAATGTATATTGCATCTATTGATCTATGTAATTCGTATCTATCAAATGTATATTGCATCTTTTGATCTATGTAATTCGTATCTATCAAATGTATATTGCATCTATTTATCTATGTAATTCGTATCTATCAAATGTATATTGCATCTTTTGATCTATGTAATTCGTATCTATCCAATGTATATTGCATCTATTGATCTTAATCTATGTAATTCGTATCTATCAAATGTATATTGCATCTATTGATCTATGTAATTCGTATCTATCAAATGTATATTGCATCTATTGATCGATGTAATTCGTATCTATCAAATGTATATTGCATCTATTGATCTATGTAATTCGTATCTATCAAATGTATATTGCATCTATTGATCTATGTAATTTGTATCTATCATATGTATATTGCATCTATTGATCTATGTAATTCGTATCTATCAAATGTATATTGCATCTATTGATCTATGTAATTTGTATCTATCATATGTATATTGCATCTATTGATCTATGTAATTTGTATCGATCATATGTATATTGCATCTCTTGATCTATGTAATCTATGTATCTATCTATCAAATCTATCTATCTGGTGGTTGTGCAAATGGACTGTTTGCGGTTGTTTGCGGTGCGTTACACGGGGAGTTTGGTCTGTCACTGTGAAGCGGGCGTAACCCTTACACTACCTGATCGATACAACATCATACCTGATGCTTTAAAGCACGTTATTCCAAACATTTTAGGAATGTTAGGTGATTTATGCCCTTTATGGCTTAAAACCAGACTCTGCATCAACTATGTAATTTTCCGTGGGAGGTTTGCCATGGATCCCCCTCCGGCATGCCACAGTCCAGGTGTTAGTCCCCTTGAAACAACTTTTCCATCACTATTGTGGCCAGAAAGAAATCCCTGTGGGTTTTAAAGTTCGCCTGCCTATTGAAGTCAATGGCGGTTCGCCTGGTTCGCCGGTTCGCGAACAGTTGCGGAAGTTCGAGTCCGCCTTTCGCGAACCGAAATTTTTAGGTTCGCGACATCACTAGCTATTGATTCCCCATTTTTTAATTACATTGATTTTCTATATTAAATAACATTATATTTTCAATTGCTCTTTTCAACTACTTGATTTATGTATATATATAAAAAATGATATATTAGAAAAATGTGGGTTTTCTATGGGCTATTAATTCCCCATTTTTTATTAACATTCGGCCAGATTACGAGTTTTGCGTTATGAGCTATGCGGTGCTAACGAGCAGTTTTCTCTCACTGCTCACTTACATGCAGCACTGGTATTATGGGTTTTTACAAACTCGGCGTTAAAAGACAAAAAGTGAGCGTAGAGGAAAATTGAGCTCCATACCGCACTTCAATACAAGCGCTGCTTAAGTCAGCGGTGAGCTGGTCGTACGTGCTCGTGCACGATTTCCCCATAGGAATCAACAGGGAGATTCGGCTGAGAAAAAGTCTAAAACCTGCAAAAAAGCAGCGTAAAACTCAGTAACGCAGCCCCATTGATTCCTATGGGGAAATAAAAGTTATGTTTACACCTAACACCCTAACATGAACCCCGAGTCTAAACACGCCTAATCTTACACTTATTAACCCCTAATCTGCCGCCCCCAACATCGTCGCCACCTACATTATATTTATTAACCCCTATTATACCACTCCGGACATCGCCGCCACCTACATTATACTTATTAACCCCTATTCTGCTGCCCCCAACATCGCCAAAACCTACATTATATTTATTAACCCCTAATCTCCCTCCCCAATGTCACCGCAACCTACCTACAATTATTAACCCCTAATCTGCCACCCCCAACGTCGCCGCCAATATAATAAACATATTAACCCCTAAACCGCCGCACTCCTGCCTTGCAATCATTAGTTAAATATTATTAACCTCTAATCTGCCATCCCTAACATCGCCGCCACCTACCTACATTTATGAACCCCTAATCTGCCGCCCCTAACGTCGCCGCCACTATACTAAATGTATTAGCCCCTAAACCTAAGTCTAACCCTAACACTCCCTAACTTAAATATAATTACAATAAATCTAAATAAAAATTAATATTATTACCTAAATAATTCCTATTTAAAACTAAATACTTACCTGTAAAATAAACCCTAAGCTAGCTGCAATATAACTAATAGTTACATTGTAGCTAGCTTAGGTTTTATTTTTATTTTACAGGCAAGTTTGTATTTATTTTAACTAGGTAGAATAGTTACTAAATAGTTATTAACTATTTACTAACTACCTAGCTAAAATAAATACAAAAGTACCTGTAAAATAAAACCTAACCTAAGTTACACTAACACCTAACACTACATTACAAGTAAATAAATTACCTAAATTAAATACAATTAAATAAATTAAATACAATTAGCTAAAGTACAAAAACAAACAAACACTAAATTACAGAAAATTAAAAACAAATTACAGATCTTTAAACTAATTACACCTAATCTAATAGCCCTATCAAAATAAAAGAAAGCCCCCCCAAAATAAAAAAAAAACCTAGCCTAAACTAAACTATCAATAGCCCTTAAAAGAGCCTTTTGTGGGGCATTGCCCCAAAGTAATCAGCTCTTTTACCTGTAAAAAAAATACAAACAACCCCCCCAACAGTAAAACCCACCACCCACACAACCAACACCTCAAATAAAAACCTAACTAAAAAAAACTAAGCTCCCCATTGCCCTGAAAAGGGCATTTTGGATGGACATTGCGCTTAAAAGGGCATTTACCTTTTTTTGCGGCCCAAAGCCCTAACCTAAAAATAAAACCCACCCAATACACCCTTAAAAAAACCTAACACTAACCCCCTGATGATCGACTGTTCAGAAGACCGGACATCCATCCTCAAGGAAGCGGCAGAAGTCTTCATCCATCCGGGCCAAAGTCCTCAATGAAGCCCGGAGAAGTCTTCATCCAAGCCGGGCGAAGTGGTCCTCCAGACGGGCAGAAGTCTTCATCCAGACGGCATCTTCTATCTTCATCCATCTGACGCAGAGCGGCTCCATCAAGACATCCATGCAGGAGGGCCTCAGTTTAGGGGTCAATAGGTAGTTTATGGGTGTTAGTGTACTTTTTAGCACTTTAGTTATGAGTTTTATACTACGGCGTTGAACCATAAAACTCTACTGACTTTAGAATGCGTTACGCATCTTGGAGGTAGAGGGTGTACCGCTCACTTTTTGGCCTCCCAGGGCAGACTTGTAATACCGGCGCTATGGAAGTCCCATAGAAAAAAGGCTTTACGAAGTTTCCGTAAGTCGTTTTGCGGTAAGGCCAAACATGTGTGCGGTGCCCCTAAACCTGCAAGACTCGTAATACCAGCGGTAGTGAAAAAGCAGCGTTAGGACCTGTTAACGCTGCTTTTTCAGCTTAACGTACAACTCGTAATCTAGCCGATTGATTTTCTATATTAAATGACATTATATGTTCAATTGCTCCTTTCAGCTACTTTATTTATGTGTTTATATATATATAAAAACATTATATATTAGAATAATGTGGGTTTTCTACGTACTAATCTATTAAGGTATATACCGACACACTTTACCACATATCATTATTATCCAGAGTGAGATTTGGCCAGCATTGGCACATCCTTTGTGTATTCGCCTGTTCCTACTGTTTTCTAGTAATGCTCCTTGGAGGGAGGCATTTTTTCACATAGGACTGCTATGCGCTAGATATTCTAATAATTTTTGTACTACCAAAATATTCATAACCACCTTCAGGTTTAGCGTTGTAGGTCTAATAAAGTGTCGGCGTTGGCGATAAGTGTTAGTTTTTTTAAAGCACGCTCCATTAAAGTCTATGGGGTGGATGTTTCAACGAGGTCCTGAAGTTAGCGTAAGTCAGGATTCGTTTGCATGCAAACTTAAGCTCATTAAAAGTTTACATTCAGCGGTGTTTGCACATGAGTGAAAATGCTAAATAATTTGCCATTTTTAATCTGGCCAATAGATGGATAGATATACAGAAACATAGACAGATAAATTGATAGAAGGAAATGTTATTTTTATTTTAAATATAGAGAGAAGGATAGATAGATAGATGATAGATAGATAGATAGATAGATAGATAGATAGATAGATAGATAGATATATAGATGATAGATAGATAGATAGAAGGAAATGTTATTTTTATTTTAAAGATAGATAGATAGATAAATAGATAGATAGATAGATTGATAGATAGATAGATAGATAGATAAAGTAGGTTAGATAGAGTAGGTCTTTGGTAGTGGCCCCCTACTTTTAATTATGTGCCCCTCACATATGTGGTTTCTAGAGACACAAGTTTTAATGAATTAGAGCCATAGAATAACAGACTATCAAAAGCAAGCTGCACAGACTGCTAAGAGGCTGAAAAACAGAGCTTACACAGAAGGAATTCTCAGTAAAGCCAAAAATAGTGTAGATCACATAGCTAGATAGGACTTACTGAATTACAAGGGTATCCTTAAAGAAATAAATAAGCAAAATCTTCAATTTATAACTGCATATAGTTTAGAGTTTGACAAAATATGTTAGACAGGGGCGTATTATGGCCTAGGCCAACAAAGCCGGTGCCTAGGGCAGCAGATTTGGGAGGGACAGCACATCTGCCCTATCCTCTCTCTAAAAGCCAGCATACAGTACAGTGAGCGATAAAGTGCAGGCTTTTACAGAGAAGACAAGGCACGTGCGCTGATTAAGGTCGCTCTTCACAGGCAGTGCTCCTTTAAACCTTTGATTCATTTAGAGCCGCCAGCATTTTTGCAGTGGAAGAGTTCTTGGCGAGAAACCTGCCCGGGGATAAGCTTACAAGGCTGGAGGAGAAGACCTTGTGCCGATATGCTGCCTCCCCTTGTCAGCTGTGGTGGGTCTGCGAGTGCAGTGCTTATTGCAGGTCTTAGTAACTAACAGACTGTATGCTTCTGTGCACTGCTTAGATCAGCTTGTGATGTCTAATCATAAACTCTCAGCGCTAATGTATGTTAGCTACTAATAGCTGTCTTTCTCTGCATTCATGAACCCACGGAGTAAATAGTAAACGGACACTTAAAAAGTTTCATTTCTTGAATGATTGTAATTACTGTATGTTGTTGCATGTGAAGGGCAGTGATTGCTTTAAAGTATATTCTTCTTTCCCTCCCTTACTCTTTCCCTTCTTTTCCTTTCTCCCTCCCTTCCTCCCTCAACTCCCTCTCTTCTTTCTTTCCCTCCCTTCCTTCTTTCCCTCAACTCCCTCCCTTGCTCCATTCTTTCACTCCTTTCTTTACCTCCCTTCTTTCCCTCCCCCCTTTTCTCCTCTCCCTCCCCACTTTTCTCTTCTCTCTCTCTCTCTCTCTCTCTCTCTCTCTCTCTCTCTCTCTCTCTCTCTCTCTCTCTCTCTCTCTCTCCCTCCCTTCTTTCATTTCCCTCCCTTTTCTCCCCTCCCCTTCCACTGATGTAACATCATCAAGGAATCTCTTCCAATATTATATACCGATCCAATAATAAAGGAAATACTACAGGAAGGTTGTGATTGTGTACCTAGAAAGGGATAAACTTTGGCTAACTATTTATCTCCTTCAGACTTAAAGGCACAGACCAACAAAAGCTGGTTACAAAGGTAAAAAGGGCTTCTATAAATGCAGAAGACCTATTTGCAGAACATGCAATTTTGTAACAGAAGGAAATAAGTTTAAATCGAGTACAACGCAACAAGAATATGATATCAATTTCTTTATCAATTGCAATTTGCAACACTACTCATGTAGTGTATTTGCTGACCTGCCAGATTTGTAAAAAACACAATATACTGGTAAAACCAAAAGGCCGCTAAAAGAAAGATTTTTAGAACACCTCAGGTCCATTGAGGATGAGGAATCTGATACGCCTATAGCGAGACAGTTCAAACAAATGCATAACTCAGATACTACAGCACTCACACTACAAGGGATAGATCACAATTCTAATTGGAAAAGGGGAGGTAACAGGGAGTTAAAAATGAACAAGAGAGAGGTCTTCGGGATTTTTTTATTTTGTGTAAATAATTTTTATTGACAATTTTTCATATACAGTATTAGCACATACAGGTATACAGTTTAAGAGTGGAGCATATCTCAACGAATATTCACAAAGGTTATAACACACTGTATATCTTTAATAAATAGCTCAGCATAGGTGTTAGAGGAAAAAGGAAGAGAAACAGCTAAAGGGTCATAGGGACCGCTAGAGAGAGGACTAAGAAGGGAGGGGTAGAGTAGAAGAACCTCCTTGCACTTAATGTATCTGATGGTGTTAGGATATATCCTACTAGGCTATATATAGGTATGAGTAATGGTTTATCGGTGCTGAAATATTAAGGGAACATCTCTACGTTTTATTGCGCTCTTTGGCCTAGATTTGGAGTTTTGCGGACAAAGGGGTGCGTTAGCTACACGTGCTTTTTTTGGGCCGCACCTTTTAAATACTGCTGGTATTTAGAGTTCACAGAATGGCTGCGTTAGGCTCCAAAAAAGGAGCGTAGAGCATAATTTACCGCCACTGCAACTCTCAATACCAGCGGTGCTTACGGACGCGGCCAGCTTCAAAAACGTGCTCGTGCACGATTCCCCCATAGGAAACAATGGGACAGTTTGAGCTGAAAAAAAACACCTGCAAAAAAGCAGCGTTCAGCTCCTAACGCAGCCCCATTGTTTCCTACGGGGAAACACTTCCTAAGTCTGCACCTAACACCCTAACATGAACCCAGAGTCTAAACACCCCTAACCTTACACTTATTAACCCCTATTCTGCCGCCCCCGCTATCGCTGACCCCTGCATTATATTATTAACCCCTAATCTGCCGCTCCGTACACCGCCGCAACCTACGTTATCCCTATGTACCCCTAATCTGCTGCCCCTAACACCGCCGACCCCTATATTATATTTATTAACCCCTAATCTGCCCCCCACAACGTCGCCGCCAGCTACCTACAATAATTAACCCCTAATCTGCCGACCAGACCTCACCGCTACTATAATAAATTTATTAACCCCTAATCCGCCTCACCCCCGCCTCAATAACCCTATAAGAAATAGTATTAACCCCTAATCTGCCCTCCCTAACATCGCCGACACCTAACTTCAATTATTAACCCCTAATCTGCCGACCGGACCTCACCGCTACTCTAATAAATGGATTAACCCCTAAAGCTAAGTCTAACCCTAACACTAACACCCCCCTAAATTAAATATAATTTAAATCTAACGAAAAAAATTAACTCTTATTAAATAAATTATTCCTATTGAAAGCTAAATACTTACCTGTAAAATAAACCCTAATATAGCTACAATATAAATAATAATTATATTGTAGCTATTTTAGGATTAATATTTATTTTACAGGCAACTTTGTATTTATTTTAACCAGGTACAAAAGCTATTAAATAGTTAATAACTATTTAATAGCTAAAATAGTTAAAATAATTACAAAATTACCTGTAAAATAAATCCTAACCTAAGTTACAATTAAACCTAACACTACACTATCAATAAATTAATTAAATACAATACCTACAAATAAATACAATTAAATAAACTAACTAAAGTACAAAAAATAAAAAAGAACTAAGTTACAAAAAATAAAAAAATATTTACAAACATTAGAAAAATATTACAACAATTTTAAACTAATTACACCTACTCTAAGCCCCCCTAATAAAATAGCAAAGCCCCCCAAAATAAAAAAATGCCCTACCCTATTCTAAATTAAAAAAGTTCAAAGCTCTTTTACCTTACCAGCCCTGAAAAGGGCCATTTGCGGGGCATGCCCCAAATAATTCAGCTCTTTTGCCTGTAAAAAAAAACATACAATACCCCCCCAACATTACAACCCACCACCCACATACCCCAAACCCCCCTTAAATAAACCTAACACTAAGCCCCTGAAGATCTTCCTACCTTATCTTCACCATGCCGGGTTCACCGATCCGTCCTCCGAAGTCTTGATCCAAGCCTCCGAAGTCTTGATCCAAACCCAAGCGGGGGCTGAAGAGTGACGTCCATCCTCCGGCTGAAGTCTTGATCCAAGCGGCAAATGAAGAAGTCCATCTTTGGGAAGAAATCTTCATCCTATCCGGGCAGAAGAGGACATCCGGACCGGCAAACATCTTCATCCAGGCGGCATCTTCTATGTTGTTCCATCCGATGACGAGCGGCTGATCTTGAAGACCTCCGGCGCGGATCCATCCTCTTCTTTCGACGTCCAACTGAAGAATGAAGGTTCCTTTAAGGGACGTCATCCAAGATGGCATCCCTCGAATTCTGATTGGCTGATAGGATTCTATCAGCCAATCGGAATTAAGGTAGGATAAATCTGATTGGCTGATGGAATCAGCCAATCAGATTGAGCTCGAATTCTATTGGCTGATTGGAACAGCCAATAGAATGCGAGCTCAATCTGATTGGCTGATCCAATCAGCCAATCGGATTGAACTTGAATCTGATTGGCTGATTCCATCAGCCAATCAGATTTTTCCTACCTTAATTCCGATTGGCTGATAGAATTCTATCAGCCAATCGGAATTCGAGGGACGCCATCTTGGATGACGTCCCTTAAAGGAACCTTCTTTCTTCAGTTGGACGTCGAAAGAAGAGGATGGATCCGCGCCGGAGGTCTTCAAGATCAGCCGCTCGTCATCGAATGGAAGAACATAGAAGATGCCGCCTGGATGAAGATGTTTGCCGGTCCGGATGTCCTCTTCTGCCCGGATAGGATGAAGATTTCTTCCCGAAGATGGACTTCTTCATTTGCCGCTTGGATCAAGACTTCAGCCGGAGGATGGACGTCACTCTTCAGCCCCCGCTTGGGCTTGGATCAAGACTTCAGAGGCTTGGATCAAGACTTCGGAGGACGGATCGGTGAACCCGGCGTGGTGAAGATAAGGTAGGAAGATCTTCAGGGGCTTAGCGTTAGGTTTATTTAAGGGGTTTTTGGGTTAGATTAGGGGTATGTGGGTTGTGGGTTGTAATGTTGGGGGGGGTATTGTATGGTTTTTTTTTACAGGCAAAAGAGCTGAATTATTTGGGGCATGCCCCGCAAATGTCCCTTTTCAGGGCTGGTAAGGTAAAAGAGCTTTGAACTTTTTTAATTTAGAATAGGGTAGGGCATTTTTTTATTTTGGGGCTTTGCTATTTTATTAGGGGGCTTAGAGTAGGTGTAATTAGTTTAAAATTGTTGTAATATTTTTCTAATGTTTGTAAATATTTTTTTATTTTTTGTAACTTAGTTCTTTTTTATTTTTTGTACTTTAGTTAGTTTATTTAATTGTAGTTATTTGTAGGTATTGTATTTAATTAATTTATTGATAGTGTAGTGTTAATTTTGTAATTATTTTAACTAGGTAGCTATTAAATAGTTAATAGCTATTGTACCTGGTTAAAATAAATACAAAGTTGCCTGTAAAATAAATATTAATCCTAAAATAGCTACAATATAATTATTCGTTATATTGTAGCTATATTAGGGTTTATTTTACAGGTAAGTATTTAGCTTTAAATAGGAATAATTTATTTAATAAGAGTTCATTTTTTTCGTTAGATTTAAATTATATTTAACTTAGGGGGGTGTTAGTGTTAGGGTTAGACTTAGCTTTAGGGGTTAATCCATTTATTAGAGTAGCGGTGAGGTCCGGTCGGCAGATTAGGGGTTAATAATTGAAGTTAGTTGTCGGCGATGTTAGGGAGGGCAGATTAGGGGTTAATACTATTTCTTATAGGGTTATTGAGGCGAGAGTGAGGCGGATTAGGGGTTAATAACTTTATTATAGTAGCGGTGAGGTCCGGTCGGCAGATTAGGGGTTAATTATTGTAGGTAGCTGGCGGCGACGTTGTGGGGGGCAGATTAGGGTTTAATAAATATAATATAGGGGTCGGCGGTGTTAGGGGCAGCAGATTAGGGGTACTTAAGTATAACGTAGGTGGCGGCGGTGTGCGGTCTGCAGATTAGGGGTTAATTATTGTAGGTAGCTGGCGGCGACGTTGTGGGGGGCAGATTAGGGATTAATAAATATTATGTAGGGGTCGGCGGTGTTAGGGGCAGCAGATTAGGGGTACATAAGTATAACGTAGGTTGTGGCGGTGTGCGGTCGGCAGATTAGGGGTTAAAAAATTTTAACAGAGTGGCGGCGATGTGGGGGGACCTCGGTTTAGGGGTACATAGGTAGTTTATGGGTGTTAGTGTACTTTAGAGCACAGGAGTTGAGAGCTTTATGAACCAGCGTTAGCCCAGAAAGCTCTTAACTCCTGGCTTTTTTCTGCGGCTGTAGTCTTGTCGTTAGAGTTCTAACGCTCACTTCAGCCAAGACTCTAAATACCGGCGTTAGAAAGATCCCATTGAAAAGATAGGATACGCAATTGGCGTAGGGGGATCTGCGGTATGGAAAAGTTGCGGCTGGAAAGTGAGCGTTAGACCCTTTCCTGACTGACTCCAAATACCAGCGGGCGGTAAAAACCAGCGTTAGGAGCCTCTAACGCTGGTTTTGACGGCTAACGCAAAACTCCAAATCTAGGCGTTTGTTCCCAAATAAAAATAATATCTAGTATAAAATCTTTTTTCCCCAAAAAACAATAATGTCTCTTTTCTAAGGACAATATATGTGTTAACTCAGTTTCCCATTGTCGGAATGTGGGGGGATGTTGTTGTTTCCACAGCCTAGGTATAAGACGTTTGGCACATGTGAGCATCAGTTGTAATAGTTTCTTGCGGTATACACACTGCAAGCTAGGGACTTGATTTAATAAGAACATTGGTGCTGAGAGAGTGAGTTGTGTACTCAACGTGAGGTTAATGCACTGCTCCAATAGGGCCCAAAAATTTGATAATTTGTTGCAAGACCACCATATATGGGAAATTGTGCCAACCTCTCCACAGCGCCTCTAGCAGCTAGAGTTAGCTCCTGAAAATGTTTAATTTAGTCTTTGAGGAGTAAGGTACCAGCGTGAAATGATTTTATAGTTAAGTTCAGCTAGTGCAAGAGAAGTAGAAGGGGAATGTGTCATGCGAAAACATAGTAACCAAACGTCTTTCGGGAGCTGGACCTGGAGCTCCGTCTCCCATTTGGAAGTGTAAGAAGGCGATCTAATCGTAGGTAGATCCCTTAGGAGCTTGTGTGTGGTGGAAAGGTGTGATTTGTGCATGTCGCGGGTAAGGCAGAGTTTTTTGAAGGGTTTTAGTGGGTGAAGGCAATCGTGTCTATATGGGCAATCAAGAATAGCTTAACGAATTTGGAGGTAGGAGAACCAACTGTGGAATGGGGAGCCTATTGAGTCTTTCAGATTAGTTCTATCTTTTACTTGGAATGACTCTATGAGTAGGAATATAGGCAATTTTTTGTGGATTACTTCCTCAGCTTCATATTTAAATTGGTGGTGGTTAAAGAAAAGGGTGTTATTCAGTATTGGAGTCATTGGTGATATTGGGGTAGAGAGAATATTAGGGTGTTTAATAAGAGAGTCCCAGATAGCCAGCAAATATCTCACATTGTGCTTTGTTTAAGTAAGGCTGCCTCAATTTGGATCCATATTTTAAATGGAGAGTTATGGTTCCATGCAACTTTTCATGCAAGATGTGTTGCCTTATAGTATAATGTTAAATTTGGGGCGTTTAGGCCTCCCTCCTTTTTTCTCAGATATAAGGTATTGCTGGACACTCTTGGTTTTTTATAAGCCCAGATAAAAGATTCTAGCATTTTTTGTTGAGTACGCAGGTAATGTCCCGGTATTGATATAGGAAGGGCTTGAAATATAATCATCATTTTTATTGTATTAACCCGACCTATCCAAGAAAGGTGACCCTGCTTGTGCCATGCGTCCAATAAGGAAAAAACAATAGTTTGAAGCTTCATATAGTTCTCGTGAAATAAATTTTGAGGGTTTTTTGAGATGATCAACCCCAAATATCTAAGGGTGTTTGTGACAGAGAAGGGAGTTTTATGTTGGAGAAAGTCTAGTTCTGTTGAATTTACATGAATAGGGATGATACTCGGTTTCTCCATATTGATTGAGTAATTGGAGAACTGCTTATACGTCTCTAATACCTGTATCAAGGCTGGTAGGGAAGTTAATGGTGCTTGTAATGTAAAGATAATGTCATCTGCAAAGAGAAGGCATGTTTGTTGAATGTTGCCAAATGAGATACCAGTGATGTTTGGGTCGTTTCTAATCTGGGCTGCTAATATTTCCATTGTAATGGCAAATAGCAGGGGGGACAACGGCACCCTTGTCGGGTACCATTAGATATTGGGAAGGCTTGGGAAATCGTATCTTTAACTTTAATCATGGCTCGAGGGTTATTATATAGTGCTTGTACTCTGGATATAAATTTGTCTGAAAAACCAAATTTTGACTTGGCCGACCACATGAAATGCCAATCGACCCTGTCAAAAGCCTTCTCGGCATCAGTGGCTAGAAGAACAAGAGGGCTCTTAAAGTCATGGGAAGTGTATAGTGCTGGAAGTAGTCTGGTGGTGTTGTCTTTTGCTTCTCGACCCCTGATGAATCCAACCTGGTCCGGGTGAATAATTTTCGGAAGAATGAGATTAAGACGGTTTGCCAAGATCTTAGCGTAGATCTTGATATCAACGTTTAATAAAGAGATTGGTCTATAATTGCCTACTATATCCTTAGGTTTATCAGGCTTTGGAATTACTGTAATCATGGCGTCTAGAAGGGGCTGAGAAAATGTGTGGCCTTGATCTATAGACTGAAACAGTTCATATAAATGGGGACTAATATTACCTACTAATAGTTGGTAAAATTTAGTAGAAAGGCCATCCGGATCAGGGGATTTACTACCCGGAAGGGACTTAATTGTATTTGTAATTTCCAGTAGGGAAATGGGGGAATCTAAAATGTTCAAGTCATCTTCTTGGATCAAGGGGACAGTCGTTGAGTCAAGATACAGTTTCATCTTATCTCGTCTTTCCTGGTCATTCGTATTTTTAATATTATACAGCGAAGTGTAATATGAGACGAAACTACTAGTTATATCTTCGTTTTTATCTAGCCAGCACTCTCCCCGCTTTATTAGATTCTGCAAAAAATGTAGCTTTAGAGGTCAGAGCGCACATATGCACATTTTCAGTTAAAAATTTGTTAAGATTATCTCTAGCTTCTCTTACCCCAGCTAGTTTTTGCAGGGATTGCGGGTCTTGTTTGTGGGAGTTTTCCATAGCGAGGAGAATACTGGTCAGAGAGTCAAACTGAGCTGATCTTTGTTTTTTAAGTTTCACAGTAAGTTGTATAAAATCTCCTCCTAATAAGATAGGGCCTTTCGCTATGTCGAGAAACTTATTGGTGACTTTACGAAAAAAGCAAGGAGTGAATTTTATTGGAGCATAAATGTTTGCAAGTGTAATGGGTTTTCCATAGTAAAGGCTTACTAAAATCAGGATTCTGCCCTCGGTGTCACTAAATTTTTGTAGTAAGTCGAATGATGTGTTGCGTTTAAATAAGGTGCAAACGCCATTATGTCTAGTTGGGCCTGAGCTAAGGTAGTATTGGTCATAGTATTTAGAGGGAAGCTTTGGTTCGTGTTTTTTCTTGAAGTGGGTTTCCTGAATCATTACTATGTCTAAATTATTTTTATAGAAGTCATATAGGGCGATTGATCGTTTTTTGGCAGAAAGGAATCCCTTTACATTTTGAGTGGCAATGGTTATTGACCCTTCATATACCCGGGTAGACATTATGAGTGTTATATATGTATACTCGGGAATAGAGCAAATTTCAAGTGCAAAGAGGGTGTTAGTGAGCTAATATAGATTAGAAAATTAAGAATTTAGCTTAGGAGGTAGAAAGTTGGATCAAAGATTAAAGCGATGTCAGTAGTCTTTAAAGAAGAAGATCCTATTTAGGAATGTAAGAGGCTGTTGGGCAAGCTGGACATGATTTTACTAAAAAGTAAAAAGGAAAGTGTAGCGAAATAGAAGAGGAGAAAAGAGAAAAAAAAAACAGAAAAATGTTTATATAAACATGTGGACCATTATTAGTCTAGCTGGAAAACTTTAAAAACAGTATACCATAGTAGTAACAACTTAAGACTGATTTATAACATACAATAACGTGTCAAACATTTGAGAAATCTAGGGGGACATACATTCGTCTAAAAAGGTAAACGAGCCCCTTATGATAAATCCTAAGGTTATCCTTAGAGAGTAGGTATGAGGCTGTCTAATTAATTTAGGGAGATTCCACTCTTAGGTAAAATAAAATTATTTGTGGCTTGTCAACATGTATATTACTATAATCTAACAGGCAATAGGAAAGTGGACTATACCTTGTGTCAATGTAGCCCTATACTCATGGTGAACAGAAGGGCCATGGAGGTGTTTGTCATTCAACACTACACTAACAGGCAAGACTCAGATATAATCTAGTGCAAAACAACAAATCTAACATTTACTCTGCAATATTACAATGTAAGAAGAGCTGCTACGCGGGGGTAATACTGTCATTTAGTACCTTAGTAGCGTGCCAGACTCAAATATAATGCAGGGTATAGCAGAAACTCTAGCAATTTCTTCTGCAATATTGCAGTGTGAGAAGAATTGCTATGTGAATATTATATTTAGGGTAGGGGCTTTAGGCCTATATTTAAGATAGCAACTGTAGATATTTTTATCAATTATACAAACTGAACCAAACTAACCGTTATAGCATATCAACTTTCAACAAGTGGTTAAATGTGACTCTGTAGAGTCTCATAGAGAGCAGCAAGTTACGAGAGTCAGGCCTTTTAGGAATCTCTATCCATAGTCTAATCCTATCATAACAATAATTATATATGCCACGGTAACATCCGATCAACTAGTCAAACAATTAACAATTCTAACATAACAAAGTCCAATAAGTAACTGATTATAGTCTCTGTGATACCTAAAAAAGCCCATCAGGTTAGCAGAGTAAAAGTGTTAATAACAACAACATATATTTACATGTCCTTTCTCAAGGTGGATCCTCCACAGTACTAGTGGTGTTGGTTTGTCTTCTTTTGTTTTGTGTCGCTGTAGAATCCATCCAAGGATGCCTCTGTGATTTAGGTGCCTCTTGTCTAGCTGGTGTTGGTGATTGGGAGGTAGAATCTTGCGATTCCAGCGGTGATATTCCCAGTGATTGGCAAAACTGCTCAGCATCTGGCGGATAAAGGCATTCAAATTTTTTCCCATTTTTAACAGCTATGACAGAGGTTGGAAACCCCCACCTATACGGAATCTTCAATGTGCGAAGGTGAGAGGTTAAGAAAGAAAAGTCTCTCCTTTTCTGAAGTGTCTGCGCCGAGAGGTCTTGAAATACTTGTATGCAGTGACCTTCTAACATGGTAGATGATTGCTTTCTAGAGTAGTTGTAAATAGTTACCCTGTGCTGGAAGTTTTGAAAGTGAACAATTATATCACAAGGTGGTGAGCCTTCAGATGGTTTAGGACGTAATGACCTATGGGCCCTATGAAGTATAATTTCAGATAAATTGCCTGAGTTGCTCTTTACTAAGTCTGCAAAAAAAGTCTGCAGGTAGTCCTGAATCTCGCTTCCCAGAACAGTTTCCGGAATTCCCCTGAATCTTAGTTTGCTCCTTCTAGAGTGATTCTCTAAGTCGTCTAGTTTATCTTCTAGATCGACCATACAGTGATGATGTTGAAAGGCCTTAGAGGAGAGACTTGCTATTTTCTGGGATGACACATATTCATGCTCTTCTAGAGTGTCTACCCTGTAACTTAGGTCGGAAATGTCCTTTTTTAAGCCTGCACACTCGTTCTTGATGCATGATTTGACCTGTTCTATAAGGGCTTCCATAGCACCATAGGTAATGATATCATCTTTTCCCATTTCAGTGGTTTTTGTTTGTAACCCCATTGCGGCATCTGCAGCCTCACATGAGCTTTCATCTTAAGAAGTTTGCATTAGATCAGGGTCCTTATTAGGCTTTTGCTTGTCTGCTTGTCTGAAAAAAAAGCTCATAGCTCCCTGGGCTGTTGGTGTTAGTTTTTGAGACTTGTCACTCCGTGTTAGTTTTCTTTGCGACATAGTGAGGAGATAGGGAGACAATGCTGAATATAGTTGTTATAGGTGTGATCTCTACCCCTCTGCAGTGGTACACAACTCCCTAGGGCTATTGCTCTCACAGAGCGATCACAGGAAAAGGTATTGGATATGACCCACTGCTACAAAGAACAGTGGGAAGTGGGGAGGAGGAGAGTGTACCCTGTTTCAGAGCAGGAATATAGGGCCAGCGCACACTAAGGCCTAGATTTGGAGTTTGGCGTTAGCCGTGAAAACCAGCGTTAGAGGCTCCTAACGCTGGTTTCTTACGGACTCCGGTATTTAGAGCTCATTTACCGACACTCAAAAATCACCCAACGCACAAATCTCTACCGACAGCTCAAACCCAGTAGTTAACATATACCGACAAAATAAACATCCACGAATCACAAAACAAATATTACACAAACTACACTTACACTCATACAAACACAACACTATATTTATTTTTCAGATTTAATAATTTTTCATCCAAATACAAAGGATCAAAGTTGCGAGATCTCGGGTGTTAGAAAAAAAACAACACAAATCCATTTTCCCATTGACTTACATTGACACACGGGAAAAGACCCTCATATAGCTACATCTAACTAATAAGATTATCACAAACATACACTCATCGATGCATACAAACAATATACACCACATTACATACACAAACAAGTTATTTATTACAAAATTAACACGATTTAGCTACTTTTTCACACATGCTCATGACGTCACTCACTTTACGAGGAAAACCAGTCTTAGAAAAAAAAATTGTCCAAAATTTGGAGCCTCCATTGACTTCTATGGGGAAGACGTGCTCGTGCACGCGACAGACAGATTTCCCTAACGCACGCAAATAGCGTAGACAAAAAAACTCCAAATACCAGCGCTAGAAATAGGAAAAAAATACATGCTTTTCTGTGTTACACCCAGCTATGATAAATAGATCAAGAAATGACTATTTCCCTATGGTGGACTTAGGGATTTTACTTATTGAATATTCACAACACCATTAAATTGTTTCAGACTTTTATATTACATCAACTACAAATCAACATCACTAGTAACAAACTTTTTTAAAAAAAATATTACATTTAAACGGACACAAAAATAATTTAAAATTTTCAGGATTCACAAACAGTACACAATGGGAAACACCTCTCATTTACCTTTATTATTGCATTTCATTTATTCAACTCATATGCTTGCAGCAACTGCATATCTACATAGGCTTAACACATGATCAGTCATGGATGCACATACATTACTTTTACCATTCACTCATACATGTGCATTCAAATGATGGGGGAAAAACACATTACATTCTCTATAGGAATCACAAAACAGAACATATGGATTTTAATGTACTTTTAACATCATGATTCCATCACAATATACCATTAGGAATTACGTACAAGAAGAACATCATTACACCGGATTACAGATGTCACTTTATGGGAAGGAACAACAATGCCAGACCGCTATATAGAAGTCAGCATATGTGGGACACAATCACAATATATACGTATATGTACATAACACGCATCACCCATCACGCAACCACAAAGCACACATTTATATTTTATTCAGCACACAATAACAATGTAGCACAATACAACAACACAATGAGGATTTCAGAACTACATAGGCAGGTTAATAATATGATGACGTCATTAGAAGATTCAACCATACACATCACAGATTCACGACTGTACCGCCCCTTTCTGAACTTTAACACTCAATACTACAATACAACATATACGTAAATAACAGTTTGGAAAAGCATTATTAGGGAGATTTGAATGGGACAATTAATAAATATTGTCAGATCGCAAATCACTTATATATATAATACTACAGATGACAGCCGGAAGTTATTCAGTATTAGTGCCATTTGAATGGGACGCATACAATATTGACAGCTCGGCAATCACTTATATATACAATACTACAGATGGCAGACGGGAAGTTCGGAATTATTATTGCGATTTGAAAGGGACGCATACAATATTGACAGCTCGGCAATCACTTATATATACAATACTACAGATGGCAGACGGGAAGTTCGGAATTATTATTGCGATTTGAAAGGGACGCATACAATATTGACAGCTCGGCAATCACTTATATATACAATACTACAGATGACAGCCGGAAGTTATTCAGTATTAGTGCCATTTGAATGGGACGCATACAATATTGACAGCTCGGCAATCACTTATATATACAATACTACAGATGGCAGACGGGAAGTTCGGAATTATTATTGCGATTTGAAAGGGACGCGTACAATATTGACATCTCGGCAATCACTTATATATACAATACTACAGATGGCAGACGGGAAGTTCTGAATTATTATTGCGATTTGAAAGGGACGCGTACAATATTGACATCTCGACAATCACTTATATATACAATACTACAGATGGCAGATGTTACTTTATCGTTTTCAAACAATGTTGCAGCAACATTGATCGATCACATTCGATGCACATTATACACAACTATGCACTTTCATTCATGTTAGCCTGGACGTGTGCTTGTTACTATAAGATCGCGTTTAAGAAATATTGATTACGCATATGATCAAACATTACAAACATGCACTGGATGTGTGATATTTGACACTTTCACATTGAGATTCATTGGGGGAAAACAACATTTCAGCCAAAAAAACAAAAACGCCCACTTGGAAAGCATTCGCGCCGCTCACATACAAACAAGTGAATACAATTAGCAATCATTACAAACTCACTACCATTGGACTAATTGTACTATAAATCCCCCAAACAACATGGCCAAAGCATCACTTGTGATCCACATCAGATCAAGTGCATACCTTGTTACGCTGTTTTGAAAGATGGATGACGATGACATGGTAGACACTGCTGGTGCTGCTATTGGCGAACTAGCTGTTGATCGAATCAGGCAGCCTCGGCGGCTCAGACTGAGACGAAGGGGTCATCTGGTTCGAGGTCCTCGTGTCTACAGGGTGACACCCACCTTGGAAAACATGAGCGACTTTGAGGTTTATGATAAGTATCGGCTCAATCGCGAACAGCTCATTGGCCTTTACGATCTTCTTAAACCTCATTTGGAGCCACGTATAAGAATAAGGACTGCTGTTCCCGGCATGAGTAAGATGCTAAGTTGTCTTTACGTCCTGGCCTCCGGGAGTTTTCAATCCGGAGAAATGTACATGCATGGCCTGGCTCAAGGTACATTATCTGTGGTGTTTGATAACTTTCTGGACGCCATGGTACGGATCAGTAAGCATTACATAGGATTCCCACAAAATGATGGTGATTGGAGGCGCCTGAAGCGGGAATTCTTTGATATTGCTCAATTGCCCAATGTCTTGGGAGCCATTGATTGTACCCACATTGCGCTGCGTGCTCCAATTGATGACTTGCCCTTCAGAAATCGCAAACATTTTCATAGCCTCAACGTGCAGTATGTTTGTGACGCACAGATGAGGATTATGCATGTGTGTGCGAATTTTGGAGGAGCTTGTCATGATGCCCGCATCCTCGCTCAGTCGTCCCTGTGGAGACCGTTTGAGGAAAGACAAATGCCCCCTGGTTATCTCGTTGGTGAGTATTTGTGCACAACATGGTTAATTAGTTTGACAATTGCCACTGTAGTTTTAAAATGTTAGCGTAATGTTCAGCTATAGGATGCAATTTAACCATTTATTTTTATTTCCGCAAATGTCTAGTTTTAGTTCAATGCAGATATGTAGCATGTCTTACCTTAAATGCTCAGATAGAGAATGCAATGTAACCATTTAGTTTGCATTTTACACAAGGTTTGGTTTAGGAGAAATACGCATATGTAGCATGTCTTAGCCGAAATGGGAAGATATTAGCTAATGCAATTTAACCATGTCATTGTCTCTTTCCGCTAATGTCTACTTTTAGTTCAATGCAGATATGTAGCATGTCTTACCTTAAATGCTCAGATAGAGAATGCAATGTAACCATTTAGTTTGCATTTTACACAAGGTTTGGTTTAGGAGAAATACGCATATGTAGCATGTCTTAGCTGAAATGGGAAGATATTAGCTAATGCAATTTAACCATGTCATTGTCTCTTTCCGCTAATGTCTACTTTTAGTTCAATGCAGATATGTAGCATGTCTTACCTTAAATGCTCAGATAGAGAATGCAATGTAACCATTTAGTTTGCATTTTACACAAGGTTTGGTTTAGGAGAAATACGCATATGTAGCATGTCTTAGCTGAAATGGGAAGATAGAGAATACGATTGAACTAGATTATTCTTTTAAAAAATAAACATTTGTTAGTGGATTATCATGTACAAAAACTTTTATTGGAATCAAAATACTATTTTGAGGATTCAGTTTGAATTATGTTCTGTTCATAATTTATAGGTGATTCTGGGTACATGAGCCGGCCTTGGCTTATTACCCCCTTGCATAGCCCGACTGATGTGTCTGAGGAGCGCTACAATAGGGCTCATAAGAGAACCAGGGCAGTGGTTGAACGGATGTTCGGGCTCCTGAAGATGAGTTTCAGGTGCCTGGACCGGTCGGGAGGAGCCCTCCAGTACAACCCAAAGAAGGTGGCTAAGATCGTTGTAGCCTGTAGTGTCCTGCATAATATTGCACAGCGGGCTGGGATGCTGCAGGGCGTTCAGGCGCACCGAAACCTCCTCAGAGATGAGGAGGATAATCCTGTTCTAGAGGGTCCATTCCGGGACGAGGGGCTCAATGTCAGAGCAGACATCATCAACCGCCACTTTAGACGGTAAATAATAGAAGTTAGACTGGAGTATTGTCAATAGATGTGAACTCTAGGGAAATGACAAGTAGAGAATTGTGCAAACATGTTAGGATTGTTCATCAAATGCTAAAAATGTGTTTGATTTATTAACATAGGTGATGCTCTGGTCATTGGGTCCTGTAGCGAGTCTTTGCCACCTGGTTTTTAAAGAGGACATCAGCTGGTAAGTATAAATGTATGGACTGTTGCTGGCATGAATTGTACACAAATAGATCATATGGCATACATTTTCTAAACTAGTATTTAGTATACACATTACTTAAAATGTACATACTCAGAAAGGGATCCTCTAGCATAACTATCCTCTAGCATGACTATGGTTCAATGTCACACATTAGAGGTTCGTTCTGCTCAATATGACTCATCTTCACACTTGATAGAACAGAACACAAGATGCTACACACGCTTAGTAAGCTAGTGACAGAAATTTATTCTGAAATGGGGGGTGGGGGAGGGGTACAGAACTGATTCACACACTTGTAGTAATTTTTATTAAACTTTTTCTGCCATTAGGGAGCTGACTTAATCTAAAAACTGAAAGGGAAGAATTAGAAGCCTGACAGTGAAGATTGCCCAGACTGACAGTGGAAAAAGCCAAGATTGAAATTGAAGTATACCAATGGGATCATGTCTGACATTATCTTTCCAATCTGCTGACCTTGAAAAACAAACAAAGACATGTTCACATGGTAAGTGCCAACTATTTGATAGAATAAGGCTGTGGAGGCATCCTATTGGAGACACTTAGATTATTTTCTAATTTTTAGATGGTATTTCACAGTCCTCTATTTTTGAAATGATGAATAAGGCACCTATTGAAGATCAACTGTTTACCCCTGAATTGACTTTCAAAGACCATGCATTATCCAGGTTGGTGTACCAATGCATGCTAGTGAAGAATGTTGAATATTAGTAGCTTACATACATTAGTCATATTTAGTTCATAATTAGATATTTAGGGATCACAATCAGACACTTAGATGATTTTACTTTTTTAGATGGTATTTCAGTCCTCTATTTTATAAACTGATGAATAAGACACCTATTGAAGATCAACTGTTTACCCCTGAATTGACTTTCAAAGACCATGCATTATCCAGGTTGGTGTACCAATTCATGCTAGTGAAGAATGTTGAATATTAGTAGCTTACATACATTAGTCATATTTAGTTCATAATTAGATATTTAGGGATCACAATCAGACACTTAGATGATTTTACTTTTTTAGATGGTATTTCAGTCCTCTATTTTATGAACTGATGAATAAGACACCTATTGAAGATCAACTGTTTACCCCTGAATTGACTTTCAAAGACCATGCATTATCCAGGTTGGTGTACCAATGCATGCTAGTGAAGAATGTTGAATATTAGTAGCTTACATACATTAGTCATATTTAGTTCATAATTAGATATTTAGGGATCACAATCAGACACTTAGATGATTTTACTTTTTTAGATGGTATTTCAGTCCTCTATTTTATGAACTGATGAATAAGACACCTATTGAAGATCAACTGTTTACCCCTGAATTTACTTTCAAAGACCATGCATTATCCAGGTTGGTGTACCAATGCATGCTAGTGAAGAATGTTGAATATTAGTAGCTTACATACATTAGTCATATTTAGTTCATAATTAGATATTTAGGGATCACAATCAGAAAAAGGAATACATATTATAGTTGATATAGAGGTATTTGAATGGACATGAAATATTACATTTATGTTCAGCATACATATATATTTATTATTGGAATGTGATATACATTATTATGTATAATTCGAAATTCTGATATTTAAATTTAATTTTTATTACACAATATAATGGTGTATGTTTATTTTATTTATTTTTAAATTTAAATCATAAATATCTTGATAAAATGTTGAACAAAGTTAGAGCATAGACACAAGATGATTGTAAATGTATTTTATGAATATTTGACAACGTGTGTATTAACTTTGTAAAATTTTGTTTTTTAATTTCAGATTGTCATCTGATGACTTCCAGGAATATTTTTTTGTTTTTGTTTCAAAAACTTTTTATTTTTTAAATGGTAATAATCAACATTTTATTATTAAATACACTCTTTTGAACAGATTATAATAAATATCCATATAATCTGTCAATAAAAAACAATTTGACTCCCATGACTGGTAGTTGTCTATTTGACAAGCACATGCATAAGATCAAATAATGCATTAATTTTAGAAAATCCACTGATTCAGAGAATATTAAATTAAACTATCTTTTTTAAATTAATTGGGGAGTGCGATCCATCGATGCTTTTCTTTTGAAATTCTTAGATGTTAAAATAATTTCGGATATGTAGTCAAAATTTTACATAAATTATTTCGTTTCACTTTTAAGAAGGGGAAGTTGTTCACTTACATTAAAGTGACAGTGTTGTTGAATGTAAAATTAATTTTATAAGATCTTGTATCTTCCTTAGGTATCTCAAAACATTATTTTATTAAATTTATAAATTTTTACATTTATAAATGGTAGGTCATTTAACTTCATATTTTTCACAAGCTAGTTATTGGATGCCATGTTAATAGATTTTATTTTCTAGTGGAGTCATTTAAAGGGACATTTAACTATAGTTATTAATATTATGTATTTTTTTAAATCTTACCTCTTGGGTTAGACATCACATATCTATATATAATTTTCATTCCCCTTTAGTTTATTTTGACAATGTTAAATCAACATTCAAAATGTTTTGGTCCTTAAAGGGACATTCACAAAGTATATTGTGTCTTGATTTTTAAAAAATCATAAAAGAATTTAAACATATTTAGAAAGTACTATAGAATTACATTCAGTCTTTAAATATACTTCGAAAAATATACATCAATGCACATATCTTAGTCAATTACATAAGGCATCTATGTGCAACCAACAATCATCATCATCAAAATAGCCTATGTAGATATGTATTTAATCCAAGAATATATATAATTACAATCTAATGATTGAATACCAAAACATATTAAGCTGTTCAAATATTATAATCTTATCCAAAATGCATACATAACATATAGCTTAATGTCCCTCTAAGCTGAAGACTGCGAAATACATCCATTACAATATATATTTCAGTCAGTGTATAAAACAATCCAGAAGTTAATCTAAATATGCTTTACTCATATGTTATACTAATTTAGCAAAAGGAAGGTGCCTAGGTTTATGATTTTTCAAGCATTATTGTGAAATGTCTCTTTAAAGGGACATGAACTCAAAATATACTTAAAGGGAGACAGTTAAAAAATTAATGATTTATACATTCTGAATGAGTATTCTATTTTAAGCAACTTTAAAAATTCTCTCATATTATCAATGTTCCTCGTGATGTTGCTATCATTACTTTAAAAATAAGGCATTAAATAGATAATTTATTTGCTTCAGTACTCTGGACAGAACTTGTTTTTTTTGGTTGGATTAATTGATCCAACAATCATCAAGGACAACCCAGGTTTTTTGCAAAAATTGTCCGTAATCTAAAATATCATTATTGATTTGCAAAGAAAGATAACAAGATAATTCTTAACATTTGAGAATCGGATTAAATTATAAAGTTGCTTAACATTTCATGCTCAATCTGAATCACGAACGCTAAATTTGTTTGGACAGTGTCCCTTTAAGAGATTTAAAGAGTGTATTTACTTCTCTTCTTATCTTGACATACTTTGCTTGAAAAGCATATCGAGATAGGCTCAGTAGATGAAGATTGGTGGATGCACAGAGATGCCTTATGTGATTGGCTCAACCATGTGCATTTAAATTTCTTCTGTTGAGGATATCTAAATACTAAGATAAATTGAGTTACATTTTAAAGTCTAAACAATTTTCTATCTCTACAGATCATTTGATACAATTGTTTGTTTGTAATGTCTATTTAAAAATAAAGACGCCATTGCACAATAACATATATGAGCACTTCAGACAAATACAAGCTCGAGGTTTATTTACTAATAACAAACAAACCTGTAGTTTAACATTTATAAACAGATTATCCAAGTTACTGACATTATAACCTGAATTTGAACATTCAGAAATATTGCGTGAGAAACGGATCTTGAAACACCAGATTTGCATCTTTAAACATTAGAGTCTAATGTCACGCAATAGCACACAATCAATGTGCATTATGAAATACATTTAATAGAGCAATGTCAATACTTCACAATAAGTCAACAAATTGATTTTATGAACAATAAAGACATACAATATTAAATGTGTATTTGTATTAAAGAAACAGACCGTTATTAAACCGAAAAATGTATACAACATTTAATAATGTGACAGTATTAGATTTTAAAGAGAATTTAAACATTAATATTTAACGGATCACGGATATTAAATCTGCGTCACACATATCCGCATGACAGGCCCATGAGTTACAAATAAGTCTACATGAAAAATGAAGTAACAGCACCACCAGGCGGTATGTGTAAGGAAGTTACTAAGATATGAAACATTAAGGAACGGCCAATCCGAGTTCATCACACAAACACAACTTGAGTCAGGATGGTCTCACAGACATTCTAACAATATTTCAAACTTTTATCCAATCAGATGTACAGATAACTTGTCCCATGGTGCATCTCATGTTTACTTCACTATATAAAAGTCCATTACACGTTGCCATCTTTGTCAGTTCTCTAATGCCTGCAGGCAGTTATATATTTATAATATAATATAAATATTTATATTAGACAACCTAGCAGGCATGACGTCTCCCAGGTTCACCAAGCCAGAGAGTGCTGCACTGGTCCAAGCCATCAAGGACTTTTATCCCCAGCTGTTTGGGAACAAGAGGAGGTCGACAGATGCGCCTGTTAAGAAGGCCCTCTGGGAGTCTATCACCAATGCGGTTCAATTGATGTGTGACGTCCAGAGGAGCCAGGATCAAATCATGAGGAGATTCGGAGATATGAGGTTGCGCTTGACAAAAAAAGTCAACCTCATAAGGGACTGGGTACAAGCCCGTAAAAGAGGGGGCCAAAGAAAGGCCCCGCGGAAACTATACCTACTCCCTTATGAGGTGACTTTATGCGAGCTCCTCAATCTCCGGGTCCCCAAAAGATTTAGATCCTCGCCATCCTCGGCCTCCTCTTCTTCCCTCCCAGCTGCGGGATCTGAAAGTCCTGACGCGGGGGCCAGGGCAGCTGCTTCTCCGTCCGGTGGCCTGGGAGGAGCTGATAGAGAATCTGAACCAGGTAACTATCCAACTTCATATAATATCTTAATATTTGATTATTTTTTTAAAAATGTGTATATAGTCAGATACTAAACCTATACAGATCTCACAACATACACTACATATGATGTTTAGATATCTGATTTTAGATTAGTGACACATGAAATAGGAATTATGTTTCTTGCGCTCTACAGAATATGCGTCACAGAGCGAAAATTGAATTGCGCATACACGTTAACATAGGTTTGCTGTAAGTGGCATTGCTTTATACATGTTGGTCAAATGACGGATGCGTAATTCCGCTTGGAATCATTGCGCAATGATCGCGAAAATTAGAATTGCGCATACACCTTAACATGGGTTTGCTGTAAGTGGCATTGCTTTATACATGTTGGTCAAATGACGGATGCGTAATTCCGCTTGGAATCATTGCGCAATGATCGCGAAAATTAGAATTGCGCATACACCTTAACATGGGTTTGCTGTAAGTGGCATTGCTTTATACATGTTGGTCAAATGACGGATGCGTAATTCTGCTTGGAATCATTGCGCAATGATCGCGAAAATTAGAATTGCGCATACACGTTAACATGGGTTTGCTGTAAGTGGCATTGCTTTATACATGTTGGTCAAAATGAAATGTGAATTATTATATATGTGAAGAATACAGTATTCTTATTTTCAATATTATACATAATAAAAAAAAAAGCAGAATCAAAAACAAAAATAACATATGCCTATCAATTGATGAGAATGAAATAACACCAAAAAATAATTAAAGCTACAGTAAACAACACAACTGATTGAAAATAAGAGTACAGGATATATTTATCATGAATTTAATTGAGGAAACAATTAACTCATGGGACTACCAAAAGATTAATAGTTTTTAATTGATTTGCTAATAATGTAAAGATTTTAAACATGGCATGATTTGTATTAATGATATCCAATCCTCATTTAATATATTACAGATCTGGATGTTGGTGCTGGATCCTCAAGCCAGGGCTTGTCACAGTATGGTATGTCTCATTTTAATTGACATTTGTCTTAGAAACATGGACAGAACATTACATACTAAATCCACATTGTTCAATATTTACGGTATATGTATCTGCAAAATGGATTAGTAAAATATTTACAAATAAGAATTAAAAAAAAATAAACAGAGGATTACATTGTAAGACTACTCTGAATTTTTATCAAATTTAAAATATCCCATCTATTCTGGATATCTTAATTTTAATGTAAGATTCTTTGAATGTCCAATTTATATTCTTCCCTTGTGTATTGCTTAATCTTATTTGTATACATTTTTAAAAAACTCACACACTTTTGCATATGATTTGTTTTTAAAAATATAGATTCCATTTTTGAAATTGATCACGTCATTTAAGGGACATGCCAACGAAATTTTACATTGAATGATTTGTAAACGTGATTTTATTGTTTTGTTTAAACATTTTATGAGCTACATTGGTTCAGTCTATTGTTTTAGTTCTTCTAAAAACATATTGATTTTGGTTTAGGTTAAACAATGCATTACTGGTATTATCCGGCTGTTTTTTTATGCATAAATTGGCATTGGGTCAAAAGTTAAAATCATGTGTTGAGATAACAGTAGTACATAGTTTCAAAAAGTATACAATTACACATTTAGAGCTTCATGTCCCTTTAATAGATGAAAATTAAATAATTCTTAGGATATCCTTAAATAACATATTAGATTCGAATTGCGTGCTCAATCCCATTCATTACATCAACATATGGAGTAGAGAATTCATTAACACCAACCTTGTCAAATCAATATATTTTTATATTAAAGGGACACTGAGCTAAAATGATTAATGTTGTCATTCAGATAGAGCATGCAATATTAAGCAACATTTAAATATAATACTATAATCATATGTGAAATATTCTATTTCTAAATGTATTTTAAAATCAAGAATGTACGTTTATCTTCAGCTCAATTTTGGTTGACCAACCTGGGTTTTTATTGATGATTGGTGGATACCTTCAACAAACAATATTTATTGAATCCAATATTGCTTATCTGCCTTTAAGATTAAAATGTAGCAACATTAAAATTATAATAGGAGTCAATGTTAAATCATTTGGAACAGTTTGAACAGTGAAATCAATGATTGAAATAAATCATGTCAGTGTCCCTTTAATAAACAATAGATTCATTAATCCTTCCATTCTTTGGATTAGACAATATTGATATATAATTCACATATTCACTGTTGGAGTTACTTTCTAGATATAAGCATATTCTAACAGCACCATGATTACATATTTGTACTAATCAATTTGGTTTGGTATTGTGATCAATATGTGTTGTGTCCTAAACAAGATTACTGTACATTGCACAAATGGCTCGATGTGCCACATGTCTTATTTATATTTGTCAACAGCTGTTATTCAAAATGTGGTTTGTGTGTATTCTTTGAAGAACATTGATCAATGGGTATATTTAGATATGCAATAGCATCGTATGAGATGAGTTTGATGTCTAATATAGTCAGAAATTAAACATATGTTCAATACATCATTTTTTACATAATCCCCTTGATTCAATAAAGCATTTTATTTTATAATGACTGCTCTATTCTTCACATTTTCAAGTTGATTATTCTTATAAATCGATACAGATGTGATTTAGTGCTATCCCAAATGTGTTCACTAATATATATCTATATCATTCATAGAGAGAGTTGGTGTGGGGAGCCCAGAGGAATCCAGCACTGACACAGAGCCGCCTTTGCGGTCTTCTGGTAAGTCCATTGACTCATTTATATGTCATTGAAGGTGTATTGGTAATCAATATTATGAGCATGATTCTGATGAAGCATAACATTTGAAACAAACATATAATTGACTCCTCTGATTATATATTAATTTTATTTGAATATTGAAAGATTAAGAATTAAAACTTTCTTAGTCTTCACCTTTGTTATTCAGAAGATGTATAGCATATGTTTGTTTCCAGGTTCATTTTTGACAACAATCATCAAGTGATACACATGAGAAATCGTAAATGTTCAATGTACTATGCTTTTATGATTTTAAAATTATACAAACAATAAATAGAAAATCTGAATCATTGATAATAACAAATATAATGTCATTTGTATGCTCCATCAAAATGATGTAAATCATAACTTTGGGTGTGTATATCTTTAATGCAACATTGATGTGTGTCTTTGAGCAACAGTAACATATGTTATAATATCTGATCTTAACGTGTACACAACATGTTATGTTTTACAGAGATTGATTTAACATGTGGGACGGAGGAGGAAGAGGCTCCCTTGAAGTCTGATGGTATGTGAAATATATCTAACATGTTTCCAACATGTTGCTTTATTGGAAATCATTTTATTGAAGACATTCAAAGTCTACAGCTTTTGCACTTTAAAAAGGAATATTATTTGTCTGTTCAAATACACTACTGCCCCCTTTATATATCAGGCAGCATGAAGATATGCTTGGATTTGTTTAAATATTTGGATTTGAAATTCATGCCATCATGATGTCACATGCATATTCTAGGCCAAACCACAATAATAATTTTAGAATTGTACAGACAGTCATTGATATTCATCTGAGTGCCTATATGCATACCATATCCTCATGTCATCATTGTTTAGAAATTCAAACACACTTCTAAGTATATTGCAAACATAATCAAGTTGAAATGCGTTGATTTGATTTCATGATGTATGAGATGTTAATATATTTATTATATTTATTTCAGATGGATCCTCTGCTTCTGGTCATCATTGTTCCTCCCCTGCCCAGCCCCCTGCCCAGCCCCCTGCCCAGTCCCCTGCCCAGCCCCCTGCCCAGTCCCCTGCCCAGTCCCCTGCCCAGCCCCCTGCCCAGTCCCCTTCCCCTCCCGGCCCTTCCCATTTGTCCTGTCGTATCCCTCCCAAAAAACGCCCCTTCGTCCCCCTTCGCCGCTCTCCCCGTCTTTTGGCCCGTACAGCTTTTGCACTTTAAAAAGGAATATTATTTGTCTGTTCAAATACACTACTGCCCCCTTTCTATATCAGGCAGCATGAAAATATTTTTCTTTTTAAAAATGTATAATTCATGCCATCATTATGTCACATGCATATTCCAGGCCAAAACACAATAATAATGTTATAATTGTACAGACAGTAATTGATATTCATCTGAGTGCCTATATGCATACCATATCCTCATTTCATAATTGTTTACAAATTCAAACACACTTCGAAGTATATTGAAAACATAATCAATTTGAAATGCGTTGATTTGATTTCATGATGTATGAGATGTTAATATATTTTTTTTTTTCAGATGGATCCGCCACTTCTGGTCATCTGGTTTCCGCCCCTGCCCAGTCCCCTGACCATGCCCAGACCCCTGCCCAGGCCCAGACTCCTGACCATGCCCAGACCCCTGCCCAGACTCCTGACCATGCCCAGACCCCTGCCGGCCCTTCCCATTCGTCATTTCCTGTCCCTCCCAAAACACGCCCCTACACCCCCCTTCGCCGCTCTCCCCGTATTATGGGCCGTACAGCTGCCCAGCCCCCAACTCACCACTCCCCAGCTGTACGGGCTACCCCAGAGCAGCAGCCCATCCCTCCCCAACCCAATCCCATCCCTCCCCCCTGTCTCAACCTTCATTGTCCTGGGTGTCGGATTGTCCTTCCCAGGCACAGCTGTAAGTATCATTCAAAATCAGCATTATAAGATACTTAAAGGTACACTGAATGAAAATTTTTCAATTGTGATTCAAATAGAGCATGCAATGTTAATCAAATTTATAATTTACTACTCTTATCAATTATTCTTCATTCTCTTGCTATCTTTATTGAAACAAAGAAATGCCTATATTTTGTTTTTATTTTAAAAAAATATGGACATCATTTCTTTATTGTTGGATGGATGTATCCATCAATCAGCAGGGACAACCAAAGTTGATAAACAAAAATGGCCTCCCCTATAAACTTACATTCTTGCATTTAAAATATAGCTCGAGAATTCAAACATTTAAAGAATACGAGTAAATTAATAATTCTTTTTAATGTCATGCTCTATCTGAATCAGTAACTAAAATATTTAGGTTTACTGTCCCTTTAATTTGATATCACTACATATACCAATCACCACTATTTGGATCCAAATATTTATGTCCAAATGATCATACATTATCTCTTGTATAACCCAGTGGGAATGTAATTTCTTCTGGTTGCTATGTTTACACAGCTTGTCCTCAACGCCAAAATGTTTAAGGATAGGTGTGCCTACCACAGTATAACTAAAATCTTAAAATTGCTAATGTAAGTACAATGTAAATCCTTTAACAAGATTTAAGACACTCAAGCTGTAAAAGTGGATCATCAAAAACCAATTAAAGGGGACAACATGTTGGATTAAAATGTCCATTTAATGGTTTAGGTCTGTCTGAATAACATATTTCATGTGTAAATAATCAATGTCAACAAATTAATTTAAAAAATTATTTGTCTTTATGATGACAATGTATATTTGCTTTTTATTTTGTCTGTTGTGTAATTATCATTAATATTTTATTTATTCTTTATTTTAGGCTGTGACTCAACATGGCTCACGCTCGAAGCTCTAGCACGCATAGAGCAGGCCGTGTTGAGGAACGCAGCTGTCCTGAGAGGGATGGCCGACACCATGCAGGCACAGCTACAGGTTCAGCATATTAATCTTCGTCAGATGAGGCGGTGGAACTCAATGCTTGAATCTGTAGCTGGACATGCACAGGACGATGAAGGGGATGACCAATAAGTGGAGGATCTGGAGATGCTCCAAGGGCGCAGATAAGAATCCTCCGTCCACATGTTGATGTTTTGGTTATGGTTGCCATTTGGCCTTTTTTTCTTATTATTGTTGTGCCTGTTGCACTCTTTTACCTTGTCATATGGCTCAAATGGGGCTATGCTGGCCCTTGGCAACTCTCTTCATGGACTGTGATGCACTCTGTTACCTTGTCATATGGCTCAAATGGGGCTATGCTGGCCCTTGGCAACTCTCTTCATGGACTGTGATGCACTCTGTTACCTTGTCAAATGGCTCAAATGGGGCTATGCTGGCCCTTGGCAACTCTCTTCATGGACTGTGATGCACTCTGTTACCTTGTCATATGGCTCAAATGGGGCTATGCTGGCCCTTGGCAACTCTCTTCATGGACTGTGATGCACTCTGTTACCTTGTCATATGGCTCAAATGGGGCTATGCTGGCCCTTGGCAACTCTCTTCATGGACTGTGATGCACTCTGTTACCTTGTCATATGGCTCAAATGGGGCTATGCTGGCCCTTGGCAACTCTCTTCATGGACTGTGATGCACTCTGTTACCTTGTCATATGGCTCAAATGGGGCTATGCTGGCCCTTGGCAACTCTCTTCATGGACTGTGATGCACTCTGTTACCTTGTCATATGGCTCAAATGGGGCTATTCTGGCCCTTGGCAACTCTCTTCATGGACTGTGATGCACTCTGTTACCTTGTCATATGTCTCAAATGGGGCTATGCTGGCCCTTGGCAACTCTCTTCATGGACTGTGATGCACTCTGTTACCTTGTCATATGGCTCAAATGGGGCTATGCTGGCCCTTGGCAACTCTCTTCATGGACTGTGATGCACTCTGTTACCTTGTCATATGGCTCAAATGGGGCTATGCTGGCCCTTGGCAACTCTCTTCATGGACTGTGATGCACTCTGTTACCTTGTCATATGGCTCAAATGGGGCTATGCTGGCCCTTGGCAACTCTCTTCATGGACTGTGATGCACTCTCTTACCTTGTCATATGGCTCCAATTTTCCTGATATTTACATGATTATTTATAAATGTTGTTGATGTTTTCTGACATACTAATAAAAGACATGTCATTGCACGATTCTTTGTCCTCCTTATTCATGTCATTGATTGAAATCTCTAGTTTATCTGGTTGATACTTAAAGGGACCTTACCAAAAATAATGGTGTTTCCTGAATCATATATGTAATACAATTGTAAATGACTTTAAGATTAACATCTCCAATGTAATTTTATTATTTGTCTTTATATATTTTTCGAAAAGCTTTATCATTGCATGATTATGATTAGCATAGTAATTTTTTATGTATATATAGATAGTTATTTGTGTATATATATGTATATTTCAAATTTCACATTCATGTGTGTATTTATAAACTCTGCATGAATTGATGCACCTTTAACAAATGATCTGAGGATTGATACAATGATATAATCCCTGTAAAGTGTTCATTTTATTGAATTAGTATTGTCTCTGTGTATCCTCTTTTTATAAATAAAAATCATGTCCCTTTAAGTGATGGTGAGCACAATTGTTAATGAATGTAATTCCATTTCTAAAGCGTTTTTGTCCTTTTTACATGAACAAGGACATATAATCTTATTAATGAACAATCTTATTGTAATGTTGACAGCACATGTATTTCATTTTCAATTCTATCTTATTGTAAAAGTGTAACCAAATCAATCTCTGTGTGTAATGCGCATATTTTAGATGAGGAATATTTTTTCCCAAATATTTTAAAAAAATACTTCTCCTCCCATATATGGCTATAGGTAGGCTGACCATATTTCAACTTGAATAAATGACACGTTTGATCAATACACGTGTCATTATTGTTATTCCAAAACAATCTAAACATATCTTAAAACATCAATGGCATATATATTTCTCATGTGTATCTTTTAAATGTTAAAGATATACACCATAGCTATAGTTAAAGGGACAGTCAAGTCTGAAAAGATGATTCATGATTTTGTGACATTCCTAGATAGCAATCTAGACACATACTAGTTACTAAAATATAAATACGTTTCTAATTGATATGCCAAGCTGTCAACTGAGTCCTTGTATTGGCTGCGGTTTTTCAGCGATCTTGGATGCGCCATGTTGCTTAAGACGTCACCTGCCAGGCTGTCCAATGATTCCTTGTATTGAGTGACGTTTTTACGCGATCAAGGATGCGCCTTTTTTTGGTTTGCATTCTTACGCGATCAAGGATGCGCCTTTTTTTGGTTTGCGTTCTTACGCGATCAAGGATGCGCCTTTTTTTGGTTTGCGTTCTTACGCGATCAAGAATGCGCCTTTTTTTGGTTTGCGTTCTTACGCGATCAAGGATGCGCCTTTTTTTGGTTTGTGTTCTTACGTGATCAAGGAAGCGCCATGTTAATTAAGACGTCACATGCAAAGGTAAAAAAACGTCTGATTGTATTACGTAGTCCCGCAATATTTGTTTGTGCACGTTAAACACGTTTGTGAATGAGAAGACAGGTTTAAAAACATGGCAAATATGGATTTTTTGCATCATGTTACATTGTTGACCCATAGCTGATAAAGACCACCACATTCTCTTTTGCTGGATGTCTGGTTGAATAAACGAACGAAAGCAAAATGTTTTCATGCATAAGATATTTCGAGGCAAGTGCAAATCTCTATAGTCCATGTTGTTTAATAAGTTGGTAAACAATATGTTCCTTTTTATGAAAAATGACTGTTGTGTTTAATGTTAAAGATATCTAATTCATAAATATGCGCTATTGTGTTAGAATCAAGTAATCAATATGGATTTATCTTTATCATATGCTAAATATATGATGCCGACTTCTTCTAAATGTAATTTCGTCGTATATTTTATTAAAGGTTCATTAGACACTCACATTATAAATCAAAATATTTTATTTGGTCTCTAGTTAGATAGTCCATTGTTTTCCAAATACACGTCTCATTTTGCTTCTGTTCAAATAAAATGTAAGTAATTTTCAGACTCCTCGCCAAGCCTCAAAGTTTCATGTGAGTACCATCTCCAGCTTTCTCCTGTTTGTGTAAAGGGTCTTTTCATATGTTAATGATGGGGTATTGTCTTGTTTTACGGTTGTAATGGGGGTTCATCTATATTTTCAATAGAGATAACCCAATTTTCTTCGAAAGTGTTTAAAGCTTTGTAATATTGATATCAGTATATGTTAATCTTTTTGTTTCTAGTAGTGTCTATTACATGCAGTTCTGTTAAAAATATAGTATACTGTCCCTTTAATGCAAATGTTTATTTTTGTATCATGTATGAGTTCCACATTGGTTAATCTCCAAATATATTATTGTTAGCATTTTTTCCCCCCCACTCCTAAAAGGACTTTAAACCATATTCATTGTTAAAACAAATGTCTTTCTAAAAAGAAATTAACACAATAATGTCTCTTTAAGAAAATAGACTTTATTTAACACGTCAATATAAATCAGTTTTCAATATTTATTGTTTGAACAAGTACATGTAGATATACCAACAATCTGCAAATATTCTATGTTAGCATATGTAATTTTGTTAAAGGGACAGTTTAGAAATCAAATAATGTTTTGCATTATTAAAAAAGTCAATTTTGTAATATCAATGATATCAAAGGTTTATCACCAATTAATCATTTGTCTGTGTTTATTTTAATTTGCTAGCTAAACCTATGAGGTTCGTGTGCTCATTTCTTAGAGCTTGAAGAGTGCATGTAATCATTATGCAATTTGACCACTAGAGGGCATTTGGATAGCATTTGTATATCTAACACCTTGAGCTCATACAGCATATTTACCATGTATTGAATATTGATTGTGTAAAATGTTGTTATGTCAGAACAACAAATAAGTGGTCATTTTTCATAGGCATAGATACAAGGGTAAGCACATAAGTCACACGTATTTCTCCATGTTTTGTTGTTTCCAACTTGATAATGCGTAATACAGTGTTTTCTTTGTAATCAATAATGTTCTGACTGTCCCTTTAAGCTGTGTTATTGGCATTCAAACAGTAATATGCCATCATGGATAATTGTAATGGTAATTTTGTTTGCGATTCGGGAAACAGTTTGGACATCACATCACAGAAACCAATCAATATCATGAACAAGGATAGGTATGTGATGATGTGGTTTTCACACACTTATAACCCACACTCAGCAAACAATCTGCCTCCATGGACCCGGTCCCATAGAAGTAGATTATATACAGAGTGTGGTCCACAAGTGTATGAAAACCACATCATCACATACCTATCCATTACACATTAAATACCAAAAACATTAAACATGAAAACAAATACTTACTTCCTCTTCCTTCCCCTCTTCCCATGGTGCTGAGGCTCTGGGAGGGGCAACTGCCGACTCAGACGAGTTCTCCTTGGAGATGTTGTGGGAAGAGTGGAAGGAAGAGTACTGGGACGACCAAGGTGAGGAGGAGGAGATGGGCCGGCAGGAGGAGATGGCCCGGCAGGAGAAGATGGCCCGGCAGGAGAAGATGGCCCGGCAGGAGAAGATGGCCCGGCAGCAGGAGGCCCGGCAGCAGATGGCCCGGCAGCAGGAGGCCCAGCAGCAGGAGGCTCAGCAGCAGGAGGCCCAGCAGCAGGAGGCCCAGCAGCAGGAGGCCCAGCAGCAGGAGGTCCAGCAGCAGGAGGCGGACCAAGAGGCAGACCAGCAGGAGGCAGACCAGCATGCGCCTCCCGGAAGAAATTCAACATCTCTTGGTGGAGATTAAAGGTTCTGTTTTGTCCTTCTTCTATTCGAGTAAGGAGGTGTATGATTTGGGTTTGGCCTTCTCGAATGCCACTGAGCTCTTCAATAATTCCACTTCTGCCTTCTATATTTTGTATCCGGGAGTTACGCATCTGGTCAATGTAGTCTAGTAGAACCCGCACCTCCGCTATTTCCTCTTGTTGTGCTTGGCGGGGTGCCCGTGCACGGCGGGGTGCCCGTGCAAGGTGGGGTGCGGGTCCTTGAGGGGCCTCTGGTTCCGCTGCCTCTTCCTCTGGTTCCGGGGCCTCTTCCTCTGCTTCCGTGGCCTCTTCATCACGGGGGGCATCTTCCCTCCGAGGTGGAGATTCATCCCCACCACTCTCATCCCGGGGAAAAGGAGGAGCCTGTATTTGCTGTGCTGCCTCCTCCCCAGACTCTGTATATTTGAAAAAAGAAAGAAATGTATATATTAGCATATTTCCAAATAAAGCTTTAAATGACTTCGCTTACGATACAATTACAAATGCAGCCTCATTAATCCACTTTGAAATCTAACAATCAATACGATTTCCGCATTTTCTAAACCGTGTTTGTGATATCTCTGGTCAATCTGAATGTTTTAGCGTTTGTTTTCAGTCTGTTTAAATGCACACCTAACCTATAGCCTAGATACTGATGTAACCGCAAAGTAATTGTGAATGCGTGTAAACAACGTTATAGCATTAATCTGATCCTTAAAGGGACATGAAACCCAATGTTTTATCTTTCATGATTTAGAAGCATACAATTATAATCAACTTTCTAATGTACTTTTCTTATCTAATTAGCTTCATTCTCTGGATATTCTTTGCTGAAAAGCATATCTAGATATGCTTAGAAGATGCTGATTGGTAGCTGAATATAGCTGCCTCCTGTGATTGGTTCACCGTGTGCATGGCTATTTCTTCATTAAAGTATATCTAAAGAATGAATCAAATTAGGTAATATAAGTAAATTTGAATGTTTTGTCAAATTGTATTCTCTACCTCAATCATGAAAGTAAAGGTTTGCGTATAGTGTCCCTTGAAATACATTCGTATGTGAATTTATTCTTAAATGAGCTTACTGTCAGATGAGAGTGGCAGGTTCCCGGTATCGATTCCTCCGATACCGACTACATCCACCTCGGAGATGCTGGGACGCAACATTTCCTCCCATCGGCAGTACTCAATTTCCAGTGCAGGGCCGCCACCGGTTCCTGCGGCATGTCGGGCCTCCAGGCTTAACTTTTTCTTAAGATCCATTTTGCAGTCCCGGATATCTCTGTTCCGGCCACCCACTGCATTGACTGCATTCCTTATCTCATGCCAGAGCTTCCTCTTCTCAGTTGGGGTGGTCTTCTGATGCTGCAGCCTCCTATACCTGGCCATATAGGCTTCTACGAGGGCCTCCTTCTCCTCCATCGAAAACCTCGCCTCCCTAGTCACCTTGGCCTTCCCCTGTGATGATGCCCTCTGTTTCCCGGACTGTGAAGCCCTACTCTGTCCGCCACTGGGCCCAGCCACTTGTTCATCTTGAACCAAGTGGCTGGGTCCACCCACCGCTTCCACCCCCGCTTCCTGCCCCCCTTCCTGCCCCCCTTCCTGTCCTGTTCCTCTCCCCCTCCCTCTCCTCCCCCCTCTACCTCTCCCCTGCCTGCCCTCCATCTCTTCCCTAAACTAAACCCCAAATAAGCAAACAAAAAGTGAGTGTGATCAAATGAAAGGGGGTCAAAATAAAGAACTAAAAAGACCAAAATAAGTGCTGAAAGTGTAAAAGGGATATAAATAAAAGAGGGTAAGGAGTATTTAAATGAACAAAATAAAGAAGAAGAAGAAGACTAAAAGGAGGATATGTAAACTAAATGTAACTAGGGGATGGGTAAGGGATGGGGTATGGGATAAGAGTAAATGGGATTACAGGGAATGGGACTACAGGGAACGGGGTATGGAGTGTAGTATGAGAGGGTATGGGGTATGGAGTGTATGTAGTGTTATTGATAAGTGTATGTATGTATTGAATGTGTTTGCGTGTAAATGTGTTAAGTGTACAGAAAAAGCACTCGCTCGCTTACTCACACTACTACTAATTCTCACTAACTCACACTACTACTAATTCTCACTAACTCACACTACCACAAACTCTCACTAACTCCCACTAACTCACGCTCCCACTAACTGACTCTATCACACTACCACTAACTCTCACTAACTCCCACTACCACTAACTCACGCTCCCACTAACTGACTCTCTCCCACTACCACTAACTCCCACTCACTCACTCACGATAACACTAACAACTGACTCTCTCACACTAACACTAACTCACTCACAATAATGCACAAACTCTCTAATCTTAAACCTCCAATCTCCAAAGACCCACCAGCAACACAGTCAAAGAAGCCCTGCTTGTGTGGTGCTTATATACCCTGTGTAAATGTTTAATGATGTACCGATTTGCGTTGTAAATTGTGTTCAGGTGTACATTATTATTAATTAGTATTTGTGCAATGTGTATTAGGTGTGTGAATTTGCGCATGCTCATTTGGAGTTATTATTTGTGGAATGTGTAGAATGCGATGATGTCATAGTGGTCGTTTTCTATAACATTGTCCAATAGTATTATGTTTAAATGTGAATTTGCGATGGTGTGGTATTAGTGAAGAGTTGTATATGTATGTTTGTCCTAATATATAGTGATATTGAATGCGATTATTTTGCTAGTGTATGTATTTTTATTATTTTCCTTGTTGTTATTTTGCGTATTTCCGCATCTTAAAGTATATGCGTATTCCGTGTATTTTATTTTATTTAAATTTCCCCCGCTTGTGAATGTGTAATGCTTGTGTGCTTTGTTTAGTGATTGTTGTTGTGACATTTGTGGCGTGTTATTGTTGTGCATGATGTGGTATGCGTCATATGACCGAGCTGTGCGTATTTCTCGCAAGATCGAGTGTTAGGTGAAAAAAGCGTGTTTGTTTGCTTTTCCATTGATCTCTATGGGAGACTGTCTAACGCGGGCAGGATTCCGCGTGTGAAATACACGCGTTAGGAGTATCGTTAGAAGGTTTTGTTAGAACTCTAAATACCGGAGTCAAACAATGCCGTGCGTTAGACATAAACCACGCGTAGCGTTAGCAAACCATCTACCGCCAAACTCCAAATCTAGCCGTAAGTAAATTATGCCTGAAACTCTACTCAGATGTTCAGCGGTAAAAAGTCAGTGCCATACAACTATGGGCTTCCTATTACGTGTTGCAGGGCAAGTTCCATCAAAGAAAAAAGCCAGCCCTTCTGTAAAAATGTGATTTAATGCTCCACAGCAGGTCTCAAAATATAAAGATTTTATAGTTAAGTCCACCAGGCCAGTTATAAGTAAAGTCCCCTAGGCCCCTGTATGTCATGGCACGTTAGTGAGCAAATATCAGAGTGCCCAGGTCAAAATATATAGTTATATGGCGTTAGCGCTAAATAAAGTAATATAAGTCACCAGAGGCGTAACTAAAAACCACAGGGCCCAGGTGCAAGAATCTAAGAAGGGCCCCCCCCAACAAAAAAAAAAAGGTGAATTTGATACTTTTTTTTTTTTTTACATTTAACACAGAAAAAAAAAAATGTGAATCAGATTACATGTCTGCAAAAGAAGGTACGCTGTGCCCACAGTTTGTGAGATGGTCTGACCCCCTATTACTGTATATAGTGACACTGTTGACCCCCCATGCTGTAGTAACAAGGTCTGTAATTTGCTGGTTCCACAAACATACACACACACACATACATGCATAAATACACACACACATACATGCATAAATACACACACAGTCACATACATACATACACACATATGCATAAATACACACACAGTCACATACATACATATACACATACACACACACATGCATAAATACACACACAGTCACATACATACATACACACATATGCATAAATACACACACAGTCACATACATACATACATACATACACACACACACACATGCATAAATACACACACACATGCATGCATAAATACACACACAGTCACATACATACATACACACATATGCATAAATACACACACAGTCACATACATACATACACATACATGAATAAATACACACAGTCACATACATACATGCATAAATATACACACACACACATACATGCATAAATACACACACAGTCACATACATACACACATATGCATAAATACACACACAGTCACATACATACATACACATACACACACACATGCATAAATACACACACAGTCACATACATACATACACACATGCATAAATACACACACAGTCACATACATACATACACACATATGCATAAATACACACACAGTCAAATACATACATATACACATACACACACACATGCATAAATACACACACAGTCACATACATACATACACACATATGCATAAATACACACACAGTAACATACATACATACACGCATGCATAAATACACACAGTCACATACATACATACACACACATACATGCATAAATACACACACACATACATGCATAAATACACACACAGTCACATACATACATACACACATATGCATAAAAGTATATATCATTAAAGTATATCTAAAGAATGAATCAAATTAGGTAATATAAGTAAATTTGAATGTTTTGTCAAATTGTATTCTCTACCTCAATCATGAAAGTAAAGGTTTGCGTATAGTGTCCCTTGAAATACATTCGTATGTGAATTTATTCTTAAATGAGCTTACTGTCAGATGAGAGTGGCAGGTTCCCGGTATCGATTCCTCCGATACCGACTACATCCACCTCGGAGATGCTGGGACGCAACATTTCCTCCCATCGGCAGTACTCAATTTCCAGTGCAGGGCCGCCACCGGTTCCTGCGGCATGTCGGGCCTCCAGGCTTAACTTTTTCTTAAGATCCATTTTGCAGTCCCGGATATCTCTGTTCCGGCCACCCACTGCATTGACTGCATTCCTTATCTCATGCCAGAGCTTCCTCTTCTCAGTTGGGGTGGTCTTCTGATGCTGCAGCCTCCTATACCTGGCCATATAGGCTTCTACGAGGGCCTCCTTCTCCTCCATCGAAAACCTCGCCTCCCTAGTCACCTTGGCCTTCCCCTGTGATGATGCCCTCTGTTTCCCGGACTGTGAAGCCCTACTCTGTCCGCCACTGGGCCCAGCCACTTGTTCATCTTGAACCAAGTGGCTGGGTCCACCCACCGCTTCCACCCCCGCTTCCTGCCCCCCTTCCTGCACCCCTTCCTGTCCTGTTCCTCTCCCCCTCCCTCTCCTCCCCCCTCTACCTCTCCCCTGCCTGCCCTCCATCTCTTCCCTAAACTAAACCCCAAATAAGCAAACAAAAAGTGAGTGTGATCAAATGAAAGGGGGTCAAAATAAAGAACTAAAAAGACCAAAATAAGTGCTGAAAGTGTAAAAGGGATATAAATAAAAGAGGGTAAGGAGTATTTAAATGAACAAAATAAAGAAGAAGAAGAAGACTAAAAGGAGGATATGTAAACTAAATGTAACTAGGGGATGGGTAAGGGATGGGGTATGGGATAAGAGTAAATGGGATTACAGGGAATGGGACTACAGGGAACGGGGTATGGAGTGTAGTATGAGAGGGTATGGGGTATGGAGTGTATGTAGTGTTATTGATAAGTGTATGTATGTATTGAATGTGTTTGCGTGTAAATGTGTTAAGTGTACAGAAAAAGCACTCGCTCGCTTACTCACACTACTACTAATTCTCACTAACTCACACTACTACTAATTCTCACTAACTCACACTACCACAAACTCTCACTAACTCCCACTAACTCACGCTCCCACTAACTGACTCTATCACACTACCACTAACTCTCACTAACTCCCACTACCACTAACTCACGCTCCCACTAACTGACTCTCTCCCACTACCACTAACTCCCACTCACTCACTCACGATAACACTAACAACTGACTCTCTCACACTAACACTAACTCACTCACAATAATGCACAAACTCTCTAATCTTAAACCTCCAATCTCCAAAGACCCACCAGCAACACAGTCAAAGAAGCCCTGCTTGTGTGGTGCTTATATACCCTGTGTAAATGTTTAATGATGTACCGATTTGCGTTGTAAATTGTGTTCAGGTGTACATTATTATTAATTAGTATTTGTGCAATGTGTATTAGGTGTGTGAATTTGCGCATGCTCATTTGGAGTTATTATTTGTGGAATGTGTAGAATGCGATGATGTCATAGTGGTCGTTTTCTATAACATTGTCCAATAGTATTATGTTTAAATGTGAATTTGCGATGGTGTGGTATTAGTGAAGAGTTGTATATGTATGTTTGTCCTAATATATAGTGATATTGAATGCGATTATTTTGCTAGTGTATGTATTTTTATTATTTTCCTTGTTGTTATTTTGCGTATTTCCGCATCTTAAAGTATATGCGTATTCCGTGTATTTTATTTTATTTAAATTTCCCCCGCTTGTGAATGTGTAATGCTTGTGTGCTTTGTTTAGTGATTGTTGTTGTGACATTTGTGGCGTGTTATTGTTGTGCATGATGTGGTATGCGTCATATGACCGAGCTGTGCGTATTTCTCGCAAGATCGAGTGTTAGGTGAAAAAAGCGTGTTTGTTTGCTTTTCCATTGATCTCTATGGGAGACTGTCTAACGCGGGCAGGATTCCGCGTGTGAAATACACGCGTTAGGAGTATCGTTAGAAGGTTTTGTTAGAACTCTAAATACCGGAGTCAAACAATGCCGTGCGTTAGACATAAACCACGCGTAGCGTTAGCAAACCATCTACCGCCAAACTCCAAATCTAGCCGTAAGTAAATTATGCCTGAAACTCTACTCAGATGTTCAGCGGTAAAAAGTCAGTGCCATACAACTATGGGCTTCCTATTACGTGTTGCAGGGCAAGTTCCATCAAAGAAAAAAGCCAGCCCTTCTGTAAAAATGTGATTTAATGCTCCACAGCAGGTCTCAAAATATAAAGATTTTATAGTTAAGTCCACCAGGCCAGTTATAAGTAAAGTCCCCTAGGCCCCTGTATGTCATGGCACGTTAGTGAGCAAATATCAGAGTGCCCAGGTCAAAATATATAGTTATATGGCGTTAGCGCTAAATAAAGTAATATAAGTCACCAGAGGCGTAACTAAAAACCACAGGGCCCAGGTGCAAGAATCTAAGAAGGGCCCCCCCCAACAAAAAAAAAAAGGTGAATTTGATACTTTTTTTTTTTTTTACATTTAACACAGAAAAAAAAAATGTGAATCAGATTACATGTCTGCAAAAGAAGGTACGCTGTGCCCACAGTTTGTGAGATGGTCTGACCCCCTATTACTGTATATAGTGACACTGTTGACCCCCCATGCTGTAGTAACAAGGTCTGTAATTTGCTGGTTCCACAAACATACACACACACACATACATGCATAAATACACACACACATACATGCATAAATACACACACAGTCACATACATACATACACACATATGCATAAATACACACACAGTCACATACATACATATACACATACACACACACATGCATAAATACACACACAGTCACATACATACATACACACATATGCATAAATACACACACAGTCACATACATACATACATACATACACACACACACACATGCATAAATACACACACACATGCATGCATAAATACACACACAGTCACATACATACATACACACATATGCATAAATACACACACAGTCACATACATACATACACATACATGAATAAATACACACAGTCACATACATACATGCATAAATATACACACACACACATACATGCATAAATACACACACAGTCACATACATACACACATATGCATAAATACACACACAGTCACATACATACATACACATACACACACACATGCATAAATACACACACAGTCACATACATACATACACACATGCATAAATACACACACAGTCACATACATACATACACACATATGCATAAATACACACACAGTCAAATACATACATATACACATACACACACACATGCATAAATACACACACAGTCACATACATACATACACACATATGCATAAATACACACACAGTAACATACATACATACACGCATGCATAAATACACACAGTCACATACATACATACACACACATACATGCATAAATACACACACACATACATGCATAAATACACACACAGTCACATACATACATACACACATATGCATAAATACACACACAGTCACATACATACATATGCATAAATACACACACACAGTCACATACATACACACATGCATAAATACACACACACAGTCACATACATACACACATGCATAAATACACACACAGTCACATACATACATATGCATAAATACACACACACAGTCACATACATACACACATGCATAAATACACACACAGTCACATACATACATATGCATAAATACACACACACAGTCACATACATACACACATGCATAAATACACACACAGTCACATACATACATATGCATAAATACACACACACAGTCACATACATACACACATGCATAAATACACACACAGTCACATACATACATACATACATACACACACATACATGCATAAATGTACACACACATAAACACCAATGAGTAAAACAGAAACACTAACCCCTGTAGTCAGAGACACTAGTGAGGCATCATCTCACACTCACAATGCAAGCAGTGGCAGGTCAACCCCTGTTTCGCACCTGATGGGCAATTAAAAGAGCTGAATGGAATTTTTATTATTGTATTCATATCTAAGCAATACTGTTTAAAAAGACATAAATGATCACTGCTTTATTAACTTGTATTGTGCATGCTAACATTAAAGTATCCTCACCCATGCTCTGAGTCCTTACAGACACATGATGCACAACTTCAAATCACAAGTACTTGGAACATATGACATGTGTGACCTACTGATTCTCTATTCTATTGGTGACTGTTTGTGCACATAAGAAGTATTATTGATTGATCAAGTTAACCAAAGAAGCATATCTGCAACTACAATATTACAAATCGGAATTAGATTTGTGAATTTATTTTCTCCTCCTGTAAATATGTGTGTGAGGCAAAGAAGGATATGTGGGGAAAAAAGGAGTGCATGCATTTTCAGGGGATAAACACCCCCCCTTCAGATTTCCCCTGCTATTGGAGGAGAGATTATGGGCCAAATGGGAAGTGTCCAAGGGTCATTGCCTGGCACTGCCTTAGTCTATGTAATTATATGGGCTGTCACACCAGAATTGCCTTAAAAAAAAATAGAGCAAATCATTAAAAAAATATTAACCAAAACAAAATTTAAATTCAAATGAAAGAAAGTACTATTTGGGAATTATAGTAGATTATTTAGTGTAATGGGCATGGCACTTTAGACTATGCTAGTGGTTTGATGACTTTTAATAATTATATGCTGTAGGGTCAAATACATTAAAATTTAAATAAATACATTCCTATAATGCAGAGCTTTCGCTCTCTATTCCACAGCACAGCACATCCAGTCACTTCACTTTCCAAATGCCAATCTGCAACTAACCAGCTCTCTCTCTCTGCAATCCGTACAACTTTGAAGTTATAATACAATCTAAATATGTGAAATGAAATCATATATATATACACTTGACTCACATATGATAACAAAGTCAAAAGGAATGCAGAACTCACCGGGTTTTTCAAAGGATTTAAAAGGTCATCACCTTTATTGTGTACCGGACGCATTTATTTACCATTTTGTTTGCCCATTGAAAAAGTGTTGGGCTGTTGGCAGTTGGTAATTGGTGCGGTCAGCAAACTGTACTCTGCATGTCTCTCTCCTGACTCCTGTGCTTTTACTTAACAGCCTTCTTTCCCGCTAAGCAGGTAATGTGTCAGAGCGTTGCCATGGTAACCCAGCCACGGCAACGCTCTGACTAAGTTCAAACTCTCAGAAGTTCAGAACTTGACAGTCAGTCAGCAGTCACACAGCCGCACAGGCAGACAGAGGGGCCGCGGGGTGCCGCGGGGGGCCGCCGCGAGGGGCCGCGGGGGGGGGGGGGGGGGAGGGGAGAAATTATGTATAAAAAAAAAAAAGTTTGAAAAAAATGAAAAAATGTGCTGAAGATGGGGCCCCCCTGATGGGGGACCTCCTGTGGGCCCCGTCGCAATCGCGAATGCTGCACCACTGGTAGTTCCGCCCCTGGAAGTCACCTTTGTTTCTTTATACAGTGAGCCCGTTCAGCCAGAAGATCTGTTAGGTAGACACCAGAGGTTTTGCTTAACTGCAATATTATGTGACGCAGTTCAGAAACAGCATGGGTTTACAGGTTGCGGTCCTGACGTCGCCAACAAAGTCAAAGGTTTCTGAAACAGATTAGTACCACTACCGGGAGTTCACTAGGTATTCCGGAGCAATATTGGAGGTCCTGTGTCAAGATAGCTCAAGGCTTGCAGCAATTGTGAGCTTTCATGTCCAGCTCGCTTAGAGAGCTTCAGTGAAGTGCGGCCATCTTTGTCAGCCGCTTGCCCCACCTCCATCTTCTGGATTTTTACGTTACAAACCAGTAATGCTCTAGGACTTAATATGAGACGTGATCGGGATCTATATGTTTAAGGTTTTTATTCTGTTTTGTAACTAGGGTAAAATGTTCTACATACAATTTTCTTTCTAAGGCCTAGATTTAGAGTTTGGCGGTAGCCGTGAAAACCAGCGTTAGAGGCTCCTAACGCTGGTTTTAGGCTACCGCCGGTATTTGGAGTCAGTCAAAAAAGGGTCTAACGCTCACTTTTCAGCCGCGACTTTTCCATACCGCAGATCCCCTTACGTCAATTGCGTATCCTATCTTTTCAATGAGATCTTCCTAACTCCGGTATTTAGAGTCGTGTCTGAAGTGAGCGTTAGAAATCTAACGACCAAACTCCAGCCGCAGAAAAAAGTCAGTAGTTAAGAGCTTTTTGGGCTAACGCCGGTTTATAAAGCTCTTAACTACTGTGCTCTAAAGTACACTAACACCCATAAACTACCTATGTACCCCTAAACTGAGGTCCCCCCACATCGCCGCCACTCGATTACATTTTTTTAACCCCTAATCTGCCGACCGCCACCTACGTTATACTTATGTACCCCTAATCTGCTGCCCCTAACACCGCCGACCCCTATATTATATTTATTAACCCCTAATCTGCCCCCCACAACGTCGCCGCCAACTACCTACAATAATTAACCCCTAATCTGCCGACCGCAAAGCGCCGCTACTTAAGTAATCCTTATGTACCCCTAATCTGCTGCCCCTAACACCGCCGACCCCTATATTATATTTATTAACCCCTAATCTGGCCCCCACAATGTCGCCGCCAACTACCTACAATAATTAACCCCTAATCTGCCGACCGTAAAGCGCCGCTACTTAAGTTATCCTTATGTACCCCTAATCTGCTGCCCCTAACACCGCCGACCCCTATATTATATTTATTAACCCCAAATCTGCCCCCCACAACGTCGCCTCCACCTGCCTACACTTATTAACCCCTAATCTGCCGAGCGGACCTCACCGCTACTCTATTAAATTTATTAACCCCTAAAGCTAATTCTAACCCTAACCCTAACACCCCCCTAAGTTAAATATAATTTTATTCTAACAAAATAAATTAACTCTTATTAAATAACTTATTCCTATTTAAAGCTAAATACTTACCTGTAACATAAACCCTAATATAGCTACAATATAACGAAAAATTACATTGTAGCTATTTTAGGATTAATATTTATTTTACAGGCAACTTTGTAATTATTTTAACCAGGTACAATAGCTATTAAATAGTGAAGAACTATTTAATAGTTACTATTCTGTTTTCATTTACTGTTTTGCAAGATGACTGCCATGATGTAAAGTTAAACATGCAATCCAACTTACAGATTAGTAGAATCCAGCAGAGTAGCTTAACTCAGACAAATTCCACAGCAGAGATTTATGAATCCTTCATGCTTTATTGTTGCAAAACAAGAATTCTGAGGTTCCAGAAGTGGTAATTGCCAGGTAAAAAGAATTTGCCTCTACAAAGCTATTAGCAGAGTTCTAGCAAACTTACACATTGAAAGTGAAACTAATTTACACACACAAGTGAAACAAAATGGAGGCAGGAAGTGACCTCAAAAAGGTCAGAGGTAGCACATAGAATATACATTAAATTGAATACAATAATAAAACATAACACTAGAGGGAGCACAAGAACTAAAATAGAACTTAAAGATGTACATAGGAATATATGGACAGAACACTCCCCGTCTGGTATCTGTAGATACCACTATATAAATTAAACAATAAACATAAAAATGTTGATTGAAGTCTCTTTATCCATGAGATCTGCAAGACAAAGAAAGAGAGAAAACATACAAAATGCAATTGCAAACATAAGTCCATGTTGTTTTAACATGATAATTCTTGAAGAGAAGCAGGGCTGGCACTGTCCCCTGTAGTCATCTCTCTATTGTAATCCTTTTGTCAACCAGTGTCTATGTTTATAATCACAGTCCATGTGAAATAGAAGAAGTACAACTTCTGTAATCCAAGACCAGGTACACTGGTAAGAAGTGTAGTAGCTTGAAGATGGTTCTCTTTATCAGGTACCACAAACTCAAATGTAGTACTGGTTGATGTTGTATCTGTAGCGTTTAACAAGAATGCGGGTCCTGTCAACCATGTCAATTTCATGAATTGTGCTGAAGTTAATGACCTGGTTGCAAGATCTGCAGTATTTTGGTCAGTAGGTACGTAATACCATTGCTCTGGTTTTGTAGATCTCCTGATGCGTTCTACTCGGTTGTTGATAAATCCTTCATGTGGTTTTCCTTCAGTGTCGGTCACTTTTAGGTAGGCCACAGCTGCATTAGCTTCTGTAGATACATCTGAGAAGATGTAGATCTCTGTTACTGTAGCTGTTGATAGAGATATATAAGCATAACACCTTGGAATACAGAGCTTTTCAAGAGCCTTCAAAGAATCCTTCCACTTTTCCCAGGTCTGATGTTTCTCTGTAGGTAGTAAAGTATCCCAGGATTTTGACTCGGATGAAAGCTGTCTAAGCAGAGACTTTCCTTGTATAGTCACTGGAGCTACAAACCCCAGTGGGTCATAAAGACTGTTAATAATTGATAAAACACCACATCTAGTGTATGGCTTTTCATCAGTAGAAACTTTGAAAACAAATTCATCAGTTGATATGTTCCAATGTAGACCAAGACTTCGTTGTACAGGTGGAGTATCTGTACCTAGATATAAGTCTTTGAGGTCCGTTGCATGGTCTGCTGGAGGAAAGGCTTTCAACACCTTGCTGCTGTTTGAGACTATTTTATGAAGCCTTAGGTTTGCTACAGATAGCATCTTTTGTGTTCTTTTAAGCAGATCAATGGCTTCTTCATCTGTCGGTACAGACTTGATTCCATCATCCACATAGAAGTCTCTTTCTACATATTGTCTGGCATCTGTTCCATATTCCATTTCACCTTCTTGAGCTGTTCTTCTTAGTCCATATATTGCCACTGCAGGTGATGGACTGTTGCCGAAGACATGCACTCTCATGCGATAATCTATTATCTCAGCACTAGTATCATTGTTGTGATGCCACAAAAACATGAGGTAATTCCTATTGTCTTCTCTAACAATGAAACAATAGAACATCTGTTGTATGTCAGCCATGAATGCTACAGGTTCTTTCCTGAACCTGATCAATACTCCTAAGAGACTGTTAGTAAGGTTAGGTCCAGTAAGAAGAACACTATTGAGTGACATGCCTTCATACTGTGCACTTGAATCAAACACAACCCTTATTTGACCTGGTTTACGTGGATGATAGACACCAAATGAAGGAAGATACCAACATTCTTCACCTTCTTTTAGTGGAGGAGCTGGCTCTGCATGCTTATTTTCAAATATCTTCTGCATGAATGATACAAAGTGTTCTTTTATCTTCGGATCTTTCTTTAGAGTACGTTGTAAGGAAGAAAGTCTAGAGAGTGCTTGAACTCTGTTGTTGGGTAACCTTTGTCTTGGATTGCGAAATGGCAGAGAGGCTACCCAACTGTTTGAGTCATCCTTGTAAAACTCTTTGTCCATTAACTTGAGAAATTCTTTATCTTCGATAGAAGGAGCTAGTTTATTGTCATGCTGTGTTGTGTGGAACACTGTACTTCCAATGTTGTCATCATCTGGTAAGGGAGTAACTATATCATCTTGACTGGCATAGTATGAATATTCATAAATTCCAGGTTTCTCCTTTACATGGTAGTGATTTGGGCATGGCTCAAAGTAAGATGGACGTCCATTAATTAACACATTAGTTTTCAAGGAGTTAGTAATATCTGTTCTGTAGATCTTTCCTATACAGGCATCTCCAACTATTACCCAGCCAAGGTCAAGTCTCTGAGCGTATGGAGAATTATGAGGTCCATTACATTGCTGGCGTACCTTGTGTATTCTTAGAATGTCTCTACCAAGTAAAAGCAATATCTGGGCATTCTTCTCTAGAGCTGGTATGCAACTAGCTATGTGTTTCATGTGAGGATGGTAATGTGCTATTTCTGGTGTAGGAATCTCATCCCTGTTATCTGGAATTTGATTGCATTCAATAAGTGTAGGTAAAGGCAACTGTATACCATCTGTAATAGAAGCTATTATGAAATCACTAGCTCTTCTTCCTTTTGTTTCAAACTGACCTGCACATGTACCAAGGGTGTAAGATGAAGGATTACCATTTACGTTGAATATGTTGAAGAATTCAGTTCTAGCCAGTGATCGATTGCTTTGATCATCCAGAATTGCATACATTCTTACCGATTTATCAGGCTCTCCCTTAGGATACACTTTGACAAGACATATTTTAGAGCAGGACCTTCCACTAAGTCCTTCACCGCATATTTCAGTACATTTTGAAGCAACAGATGTTTTGTTTGTTGTCTCTTCTGCTTTCTCCCCACCATGCTTTTCAGCAGGGGCAATACTTTCAAGTGGAAGGGAACTTGAAGACTCTGGGTGGAGAGCAAACACATGTCTGTCACTATTGCATTCTGAACATCTAATATTGGCTTTACAGTTTCTAGAAAGATGATCTGTTGAAGCACAGCACCTGAAGCATAGTCCATAATTTTTAAGAAGCTCTATGCGTTCTTGCAAAGGTTTTTCTCTAAAGCTACGACATTTCTTAAGTGGGTGAGGCTTCTTGTGCAATGGGCATTCTTGAATTAAATTCTTTAATTTCTCACTTTGCATTTCCTGTCTGGAAGGTGCTACATCTGTCTTTTGGACAAATACTGATTTCTTTAAGTTCTTGAATCTTGAAGTTTCTTTCTCATGTTCTGGAGAAGTCACTGCCCACTGATTTAATTCGGTTAAAGAGAAACTTGGATCATTTCTTGTCCTTGCTATGTCTTGGATGAACTTACTGAAAAAGGAAAAGGGAGGGAATGATACATTATTCTCTTGCTTGTATCTTGATCCTTGTGTTGCCCATTTATCTTGAAGAGCATGAGGTAACTTCGCCACAATTGGATTTACACCTTGTGCAGTATCAAGATAACACAGTCCTGATAGACATGGATCTGCTTTAGCTGCTTCTAGTTCCAGCAGAAGATCACTTAACTCTTGTAGCTTGCGATTGTCCCTAACTGTGACTTTTGGAAATTTTTGTATTTTCTTTAAAAGAGCATTTTCAATTACTTCTGGACTACCATAAGTCTGATCCAAACGTTCCCAAATCATTTTTAAACCTGCAACTGGGTTGTCTACATGGACAGCTCTGAGCCTCTTGACACGTTCTGCAGATTCAGCACCTAACCACTTTACCAGCAGATCAAGCTCTTCTCTAGCAGATATACCTAAATCTTCAACAGCAGTCTTGAATGTAGACTTCCAAGATCTGTAGTTCTCTGGCAGATCATCAAATTTTGTAAGACTTGTATTAGTAAGCTCACGTCGAATCATATACCTTGCAAACTCAGACATCTCTAACCTTTCAGTCTTTGTTACTGGAGGTGCCTGAAGATCACTTGGGTAATAGGAATTGAATGCTGAGGGATAGTATGGGTTCGCTGATACATTTAATCCAGCTGAAGCCTTTTCTTTCACTGATCTTAATGGAGGTGACTGTGATGGACCCCATACTTGTTAGTTTACAAGAGGTTGTGTGATTTGTGCATTGACACCTGAGCTGCTTATCCGCTGAATTGCATCTGTTCTGGCTGGAGCAATTGGATCGCTATTGAGATGTAAATCATTTGTGGTAGGGTGCACATCATTCCAACCTCTGTCTTTATGAGCATTGCCTCCTTCTTCCTCTTCAAAGGAGTTGTAGTGTTTTCCACTCTGGTTAAGAACATAATCACATGTTCTCTTCTCTGGGTAGTCTGATCCCACCAGACTGACAGAATATTCTAGGAGCTCTTCTGTATTGGCTGCCTCAAGTACTTTTAATCTTGCCATGGCGACAGCTACTTCTTTTTCATTTTGCAGTATTTCTAAATCTGTTTCTTTTTTCGCTGCTTCTAATTCTTTTTCCTTCTCCCATTTTGCTGCTTCTAATTCTTTTTCCTTCTCCCATTTTGCTGCTTCTAATTCTTTTTCCTTCTCCCATTTTGCTGCTTCTAATTCTTTTTCCTTCTCCTGTTTTGCTGCCTCCATTTTCAGTGTTGCTTCTTTTTTGCTAAAAGAGGCGCGCACCATTGCAGCTTCTGCTTCTGCACGTGCTTTGATAATGGCGGAGCTTATAGATGAAGAGGAAGTACTTCTAGATTTAGCAGAGCGAATTGTTGAGGCAGCACGCTGTGATCTGGATTCTAGCAAGTCTGCAATCCTGCTTTCAACTGTTGCTAATGTGCTTTGCACTAGTTTCTTGCGCTGTAGATTAGATTCATTAAACTGGGTTTGAATTTGCACAGTTTCCTCAACATTAGTTTTTGATAGCAGATTAAAATATTTGCGTGACAACCTTTCATAATTTTCATAACAAGCATTAAGTCTGTCAGCAATCTTGTTTAACTGTTCTTTGTCATTAATAGTTTCATTTGCTAAAGATACACATTTTCTAAGCTTCTCCCACATTTGATCCAATGCATCCACTAATTCATCTTTCTCAGCTTGATAACTTTGTATGACTTTCTCAGTGGGTTTTATTGTACGCTGTGGTCTAATGCTCTGCTCTTTCTCCTGTGACAGTGTATCTTGTATTGCAAGTTCTTTTTCAGACATTTTAAGTAACTAGATTAGAGCTATTTTAACTGCAGTCATAAATTTCTCTGAGGAAACTGACAGATTATACAAAGTTCAGTTTACACTTCTCTGTTGCAGATATCTTGTGTGAGACAGTGCAGATGCTTAATGAAATCTTCCTTGTTAAATGCAGAAACATTTACTGAGCTGTGTGCAGCAAGCAATGCAGCTTCTCATTTATATTATATAAAGTCCTTAGTTACACACACTGAGCTGTGTACAGTTTACCAAACATGAGTCTTTCTATTGAAGATTAATAACTCTGAAGGTAATTCTTTTTACTATTCTGTTTTCATTTACTGTTTTGCAAGATGACTGCCATGATGTAAAGTTAAACATGCAATCCAACTTACAGATTAGTAGAATCCAGCAGAGTAGCTTAACTCAGACAAATTCCACAGCAGAGATTTATGAATCCTTCATGCTTTATTGTTGCAAAACAAGAATTCTGAGGTTCCAGAAGTGGTAATTGCCAGGTAAAAAGAATTTGCCTCTACAAAGCTATTAGCAGAGTTCTAGCAAACTTACACATTGAAAGTGAAACTAATTTACACACACAAGTGAAACAAAATGGAGGCAGGAAGTGACCTCAAAAAGGTCAGAGGTAGCACATAGAATATACATTAAATTGAATACAATAATAAAACATAACACTAGAGGGAGCACAAGAACTAAAATAGAACTTAAAGATGTACATAGGAATATATGGACAGAACAGTTACCTAGTTAAAATAAGTACAAAATTACCTGTAAAATAAATCCTAACCTAAGTTGCAATTAAACCTAACACTACACTATCAATAAATTAATTAAATAAAATACCTACAATTACCTACAATTAAACCTAACACTACACTATCAATAAATTAATTAAATACAATATCTACAAATAACTACAATGAAATAAACTAACTAAAGTACAAAAAATAAAAAAGAACTAAGTTACAAAAAATAAAAAAATATTTACAAACATAAGAAAAATATTACAACAATTTTAAACTAATTACACCTACTCTAAGCCCCCTTATAAAATAACAAAGACCCCCAAAATAAAAAAATGCCCTACCCTATTCTAAATTACTAAAGTTCAAAGCTCTTTTACCTTACCAGCCCTGAACAGGGCCCTTTGCGGGGCATGCCCCAAAAAATTCAGCTCTTTTTCCTGTAAAAAACACATACAATACCCCCCCCCCCAACATTACAACCCACCACCCACATACCCCTAATCTAACCCAAACCCCCCTTAAATAAACCTAACACTAAGCCCCTGAAGATCTTCCTACCTTGTGTTCACCTCGCCGGGTTCACCGATCGGTCCAGAGTCTTGATCCAAGCCCAAGCGGGGGGCTGAAGAGTGATGTCCATCCTCTGGCTTAAGTCTGGATCCAAGCGGCGGCTCAAACAGCCCCATTGTTTCCTATGGGGGAATAGTGCACGAGCACGTTTTTGAGGCTGGCCGCGTCCGTAAGCAACTCTGGTATCGAGAGTTGCAGTGGCGTTAAATATGCCTGTACGCTCCCTTTTTGGAGCCTAACGCAGCCATTCTGTGGACTCTCAATACCAGAGTTATTTTAAAGGTGCGGCCAGAAAAAAGCCAGCGTTAGCTACGCGGGTCGTTACCGACAAAACTCTAAATCTAGCCTTTGGTAAATTATTATTTCTATTGTCTTAAAGGGACATAAAACAAGTTGGGATAGAGACAAAATAATATAATATGTACTTTAAATACTTTATCTGCAGATGAATACTGCAGTGCCTCGCCGCCCATTAACCCTTTCTTTTTAGTTTCTGAATTGTAAAGCTTTAACTCCCCCCCACACAATTCCTTTTATGGCTGTATTTATGTTCATTGTTCTTTTGGTAAAATGCAAAAGTGAATAGGGATTATCTGCAGGAGCATGCCTAGAAGCTGTGAACTCAGTTGAAATACAATGCCTGTGCCTAAACACTGATAAGAGGGGTGGAGTTGGCTGCTCCAGGCAGTTTAGCTATGTAATTCATTTTGCTTATTTTTGAAAATTATTTTAAAATACTTGCCAGCAATTTTTAAACAATTTTTTTATGCAATCTATTTTAAATAAATTAGCCCTTTTAGGATATGAACAGATCTCAACCTGTTTTATGGCACTTTAAGTGGGCTAGATTAAGAAACTTTGCTGAAATTTGCAACAGATGAAATTTTCTGTATGGATTATATTCATTATACACTTAGAGGTCTATTTATCAAGTCGTCAACTGTGCTGCATTCGCCGCAACCAATACGCTCGCCTGACATCGCCTAACATCGCTGCCACGGACCTGAATACGTTCTCCAAATTTAACAAAAAAGCTGTCAAAAAGCCGTGCACCAAGTACAGGGCGATGAGCAGCGGACTGTTGTTAACTGACAGTCATCAATCTCGCTGCTATTCGGCTTTTCCCCGCTTTATTTATATACTGTCACTAAACAACGTCACTATAGTAAAATGTTTAAACCATATACCGCTGCTCCCAGACCCTGTCGCAACTAAATAAACGTATTAACCCCTAAACCGCCGCTGCTGGAGACCACCGCCACTCTAATAAAGTTATTAACCCCTATTCCTCCACTCCCAGAGCCCAACGCCACCTACATTATGTTATTAACACCTAATCTGCTGCCCCTACACCGCTGTCACCTACATTATGTTAATAACCTCTATCCTGCTGCTCCCGGAGCCCACTGCAACTAAATAAAGTTATTAACCCCTAAACCGCCAGCCCCCCACATTGCCATAAACTAAATTAACCTATTAACCCCTAAACCTAACAACCCGCTAACTTTATATTAAATATTAACTCATCCCTATCTTATAATACATTTAAACTTACCTTTAAAATTACATTAAACTATATTAAACTATTAATTAACCTACCCTAACTTTTATAATAAAATTACATTAAACTATATTAAATTAATAAATAATCTACCCTAACTTTTATAATAAAATTACATCAAATTAAATTAACTATGTTATATATTTAGAAACCTAACCCTACTCAAATAATTTAAATCTACACTAAAAAATTACTAAATTACAAAAATCTAACAACTCAGTTACAAAAAATAACAAACACTAACGCCTAGATTTAGAGTTCTGCGTTAGCCGTCAAAACCAGCGTTAAGGAGTCCTAACGCTGCTTTTTACTGCCCGCTGGTATTTAGAGTCAGTCAGGAAAGGGTCTAACGCTCACTTTCCAGCCGCGACTTTTCCATACCGCAGATCCCCTTACGCTAATTGCGTATCCTATCTTTTCAATGGGATCTTGCTAACGCTGGTATTTAGAGTCTTGGCTGAAGTGAGCGGTAGACCCTCTACCGACAAGACTCCAGCTGCAGAAAAAAGTCAGGAGTTAAGAGCTTTCTGGGCTAACGCCGGTTTATAAAGCTCTTAACTACTGTGCTCTAAAGTACACTAACACCCATAAACTACCTATGTACCCCTAAACCGAGGTCCCCCCACATCGCCGCCACTCTGATAAAATTTTTTAACCCCTAATCTGCCGACTGGACACCGCCGCCACCTACATTATCCCTATAAACCCCTAATCTGCTTCCCCTAACACCGCCGACACCTACATAATATTTATTAACCCCTAATCTGCCCCCCCCAACGTCGCCGCTACCTACCTACACTTATTAACCCCTAATCTGCCGACCGGACCTCGCCGCTACTCTAATAAATGTATTAACCCCTAAACCGCCTCACTCCCGCCTTTCAAACCCTATAATAAATTTGATTAACCCCTAATCTGCCCTCCCTATCATCTGCGACACCTAACTTCAAGTATTAACCCCTAATCTGCCGACTGGACCTCGCCGCTACTCTAATAAATGTATTAACCCCTAAAGCTAAGTCTAACCCTAACCCTAACACCCCCCTAAGTTAAATATAATTTTATTCTAACAAAATAAATGATTTCTTATTAAAAATATTAATCCTATTTAAAGCTAAATACTTACCTGTAAAATAAACCCTAATATAGCTACAATATAACAAATAATTATATTGTAGCTATTTTAGGATTTATATTTATTTTACAGGCAACTTTGTATTTATTTTAACCAGGTACAATAGCTATTAAATAGTTATTTACTATTTAATAGCTACCTAGTTAAAATAATTACAAAATGACCTGTAAAATAAATCCTAACCTAAGTTACAATTAAACCTAACACTACACTATCAATAAATTAATTAACTAAACTACCTACAATTACCTACAATTAAATCAACTAAACTAAATTACAAAAAAAAAAACACTAAATTACAAAAAATAAAAAAAGATTACAAGAATTTTAAACTAATTACACCTACTCTAAGCCCCCTAAAAAAAATAACAAAGCCCCCCAAAATAAAAAAAATGCCCTACCCTATTCTAAAATAAAAAGTTAACAGCTCTATTACCTTACCAGCCCTTAAAAGGGCTTTTTGCGGGGCATGCCCCAAAGAATTCAGCTCTTTTGCCTGTAGAAAAAACATACAATACCCCCCCAACATTACAACCCACCACCCACATACCCCTAATCTAACCCACCCAAACCCCCCTTAAAAAACCTAACACTAAGCCCCTGAAGTTCTTCCTACCTTGTCTTCCCCCAGCCGGGTACCATCCGATCCGTCCAGAAGAGGGTCCGAAGTCTTCATCCTATCCGGCCAGAAGAGGTCCTCCAGAGGGTCCGAAGTCGTCATCCAGACGGCATCTTCTATCTTCTTCCATCCGGAGTGGAGCGGGTCCATCTTGAAGCAGCCGGCGCGGATCCATCCTCTTCTAACGACGTCCTAACAGTGAATGAAGGTTCCTTTAAATGACGTCATCCAAGATGGCGTCCCTCGAATTCCGATTGGCTGATAGGATTCTATCAGCCAATCGGAATTAAGGTAGGAAAAATCTGATTGGCTGATTGAATCAGCCAATCAGATTCAAGTTCAATCCGATAATAAGATTGAGATCGCATTCTATTGGCTGTTCCAATCAGCCAATAGAATGCAAGCTCAATCTGAGTGGCTGATTGGATCAGCCAATCGGATTGAACTTGAATCTGATTGGCTGGGTGAAGATAAGGTAGGAAGATCTTCAGGGGCTTAGTGTTAGGTTTTTTAAGGGGGGGTTTGGGTGGGTTAGATTAGGGGTATGTGGGTGGTGGGTTGTAATGTTGGGGGGGTATTGTATGTTCTTTTTACAGGCAAAAGAGCTGATTTCTTTGGGGCATGCCCCGCAAAAAGCCCTTTTAAGGGCTGGTAAGGTAATAGAGCTGTTAACTTTTTATTTTAGAATAGGGTAGGGCATTTTTTTATTTTGGGGGGGCTTTGTTATTTTTTTAGGGGGCTTAGAGTAGGTGTAATTAGTTTAAAATTCTTGTAATTTTTTTTAATTTTTTGTAATTTAGTGTTTGTTTTTGTAATTTAGTTTAGTTGATTTAATTGTAGGTAATTGTAGGTAGTTTAGTTAATTAATTTATTGATAGTGTAGTGTTAGGTTTAATTGTAACTTAGGTTAGGATTTTTTTTACAGGTCATTTTGTAATTATTTTAACTAGGTAGCTATTAAATAGTAAATAACTATTTAATAGCTATTGTACCTGGTTAAAATAAATACAAAGTTGCCTGTAAAATAAATATAAATCCTAAAATAGCTACAATGTAATTATTATTTATATTATAGCTATATTAGGGTTTATTTTACAGGTAAGTATTTAGCTTTAAATAGGATTAATATTTTTAATAAGAAATAATTTATTTCGTTAGAATAAAATTATATTTAACTTAGGGGGGTGTTAGGGTTAGACTTAGCTTTAGGGGTTAATACATTTATTAGAGTAGCGGCGAGGTCCGGTCGGCAGATTAGGGGTTAATACTTGAAGTTAGGTGTCGCAGATGTTTGGGAGGGCAGATTAGGGGTTAATAACATTTATTATAGGGTTTGCGAGGCGGGAGTGAGGCGGTTTAGGGGTTAATACATTTATTAGAGTAGCGGCGAGGTCCGGTCGGCAGATTAGGGGTTAATAAGTGTAGGTAAGGTAGCGGTGACGTTGGGGGGGGCAGATTAAGGGTTAATAAATATAATATAGGTGTCGGCGATGTTGTGGGCAGCAGATTAGGGGTACATAGGGATAATGTAGGTTGCGGCGGTGTCCGGAGCGGCAGATTAGGGGTTAATAATAATATGCAGGGGTCAGCGATAGCGGGGTCGGCAGATTAGGGGTTAATAAGTGTAAGGTTAGGGGTGTTTAGACTCGGGGTACATGTTAGAGTGTTAGGGGCAGACTTAGAAAGTGTTTCCCCATAGGAAACAATGGGGCTGCGTTAAGAGCTTAACGCTGCTTTTTTGCAGGTGTTAGGTTTTTTTCAGCCCAAACTACCCCATTGTTTCCTATGGGGATATTGTGCACGAGCACGTTTTTCAAACTAGCCGCTACTGTAAGCAATGCTGGTATTGAGAGTTGAAGTGGTGGTAAATATGCCTGTACGCTCCCTTTTTGGAGCCTAACGCAGCCCTTCAGAGAACTCTAAATACCAGCGTTATTTAAAAGGTGCGGTGGAAAAAAACACGCGTAGCTAACGCACCCCTTTGGCCGCAAAACTCTAAATCTAGCCGTAAGTTACACAAAACCCCCCCCACTAAGTTACAAAAAAGAAGAAATTATCAAAGATTTAAACTAATTACACCTAATCTAAGGGCCCTATGAAAATAAAGAAGCCCCCCAAAATAAAAAAACCCTAACCTACAATAAACTACAAATAGTCATTAAAATGGCCTTTTGTGGGGCATTGCCCCAAAGAAATCAGCTCTTTTACCTGTAAATAAAAATACAAACACCCCCAACAGTAAAACCCACCACCCACACAACCAACCCCCCAAATAAAAGCCTAACTAAAAAATCCTAAGCTCCCCATTGCCCTGAAAAGGGCATTTGGATGGGCATTGCCATTAAAAGGGCATTTAGCTCTATTGCACCCAAACCCCTAAACTAAAAATAAAACCCACCCAATAAACCCTTAAAAATCCTTACACTAACCCCTGAAGATCGACTTACAGTTTTGAAGATCCGACATCCATCCTCCAAGAAGCCGGCAGAATTCTTCATCCAAGCGGCCGAAGTCTTCCTCCAAGTCCGCAAAAGTCTTCACCCAGACGGCGCTGTCAGGCCTTGCCCTAATCTTTCTTCCTTTAAATGCTCCCTGAAGACTTTTCTGTTTAGGGAAGCCTACCACCCAACTCAATAAGAAATTAATTTCACTCACCTAACATTTCCCTCATCTAACTATGTATTAACATCTTTCCCAATCTTGCAGTCCTCACCTCCTGTTTCTCAACCTCCTACCCTTCTAGATTGTAAGTTCCCATGGGAATAGGTTCCTCAATCCCTCCTGTATGTGTTTGTAAATTTTGTCCTGTATCTTACAAGTCTTGTATTGCTTTATTTAAATGAATTGTATCCATGGACAGTGCTGCGGAATATGTTGGTGCTTCATAAATAAAGTATAATAATAATAATAATAATAATAATAATAATAATAATAATAATAATAATTCTAGCATTTGGGACTTCACCTAACCTGACATAACAAACGGGCCAAAATATGGATCCCGCTGAGTTATCCAGGGCCATGACCCTACAGGGACAGCTTCTTGGAACTCATGCAACACACCTGCAATCTCTAGAATCTAAGTTGGACCAGACCACGACACTTCTTCATAATCTAGCCTCTCCTTTTCAATCTCCTGCAACCCCGGTTGTTGCTGCTGCCAGTCCTGGCCCAATATTCAACCCACCTCAGTCTACTAGTAACTTAACTCCTAGGATTCCCCTTCCGGATAAATACAATGGCAACCCTGAAGACTGCCGTGGATTCCTAAATCAATGTTGTCTTCATTTCAGAAATAACCCTCATGTGTTTTTTAACTCATCCTCTAAGATCACGTTTCTTATATCCCTCATGAAGGGCAAAGCTCTGGCTTGGGTTTCACCTCTTCTGGAAAAAGATGACCCTTTGCTTTATGATATAGACTCCATTGTATCTGTTTTCTCTTCTGTGTTCGACAAACCCGGCAGGTCTGCAGCAGCCGAGGCAGGACTGTTGGATCTAAAACAAGGTTCTCTCTCTGTAGCCCAATACACTATAGAATTCCGAACTCTTGTGGCTGAGACTACTTGGAATCATGGGGCCCTGAGAGCTGCCTTTCACAAAGGTCTAGGTGAACGTCGAAAGGATGAGCTTGTTTTTTGGGATCTACCTGATTCCCTTGATGATCTCATCAATTTATGTATCAAGATGGACACATGTTATTCTGAGCGTCTTCAGGAAAGACACCGTAATAGGAGACTCTTTTCCAAACCTACTTATTGCCTGCCTTCCCATTTTCCTAATCCTTCTAATCCTACTGCTACTCAATCTGAGTCAATTGAAGTTGGTGCAATCAAATTAACTGATGCTGAGCGCTTCAGGAGGCATACTCATGGACTTTGTCTTTACTGTGGTACTAAAGGAGATCTGTCAAAGGATTGCCCTAAACATCCAGTAAAAGCCTGGACTTAACTTCTGAAAGAGGAAAAGAGTTAAGTTGGAACTCTTTTTCTTCCCTAAATCCAAAACTTTTTGTTCCTGTTACTTTGAAATTTGGAAGTGCTAAGTTTCAAGTTCAAGCCTTAATTGATTCAGGGGCTGCAGGAACATTCATTGACTCTAGTTTTGCTGATTCCCTCCGGTTACCACTTCTAGAAAGAGATCAAGTTATCAATGTTACTACTGTCAGTGGTCAACCTTTAGGTTCTGGATTTATTCAACAAGCCACCATTCCTCTATGTATATATTTGATGTTATTTCCTCTCCTCAATTCTCTTTGATTTTGGGACTACCCTGGTTACAACTTCATGATCCCATTTTCGCTTGGTCTAAAGGGAAACTTATAGTCTGGGGAGCTACTTGCTTCAAACATTGTCTGCAGAGTCCCCATAAGTCTCCAAGTTCTGTAGTAGCAGTTTGGGACATTCCCAAATCTTTACCTGTGCAATAGCATTCTTTCTGTGATGTTTTTTCTAAGAAGGATGCTGAAAAGTTACCCCCTCATCAGACTTTTGATTGTCCAATTGATTTATTACCTGGAGCTCCTCTCCCTAAAGGGAAAACTTATCCTCTGTCACGTCAGGAATATGTCTCTCTGGAAGAATATATCAAAGATAACTTGTCCAGAGGCTTCATTCATCCTTCTTCCTCACCTGTAGGAGCAGGTTTTTTCTTTGTCGAGAAGAAAGATGGGGGACTCCGACCCTATATTGATTATCGGGCACTAAACCAAATTACAATCAAGAATTCTTATCCTCTTCCGCTCATTCCTGAGCTTTTTGACCGTCTCCAAGATGCATCCATCTTCTCCAAATTGGATCTCCGTGGGGCATACAATTTGGTCAGAATACGTAAAGGGGATGAATGGAAGACAGCTTTCAACATAGATTTGGTTACTATGAGTATCTTGTTATGCCTTTTGGGTTATGCAATGCCCCTTCTGTATTCCAACACTTCGTAAATGAAATTTTCAGTGATTTCCTAAACCAGTTCGTCATCATCTATCTGGATGATATTCTGATTTACTCTGAGTCCTTACAAGAACATCTCCTTCATGGGAAATTAGTACTCCAGAGACTTTGTGAGAACCATCTCTTTGTCAAACTCGAGAAATGTTCTTTCCACTAGACCTCTATTCCATTCCTGTGGTATATTATTTCGGAATCTGGATTTGAAATGGATCCAGATAAACTCTCAGCCATTAAGGACTGGCCTAGACCTACCACCCTTAAGTCCTTACAAAGATTTCTTGGCTTTGCCAATTATTATCGAAAAATTTATAAAAGACTTTGCTAGTATTTCTTCTCCACTCACTTCCCTTACTTAAAAGGGCCAAAACTGCAGAGATTGGTCAAGCACTGCTATACAGGCATTTGAAGCTTTGACATTTTCCTTGGCACCCATCCTGTGTCACCCTGTTCCTGAACTCCAATTAATTCTTGAAGTGGATGCCTCTGCTATAGGGGCAGGAGCCGTGTTGTCTCAACGAAATCCCATTACCAGTAAGATTCATCCAGTCAGATTTTTCTCTAAAAAATCTAGTCCAGCGGAACTAAATTATGATGTAAGGCAACAAGGAGCTACTTGCTATAAAGTTAGCTTTGGAAGAATGGAGGCATTGGCTGGAGGGTACTGCCCAATCGTTTCTTATCCTAACTGATCACAATAATCTTCTGTATCTTCACACTGCTAGATGTCTCAACTCTCATCAGGCCCGTTGGGCTTTGTTCTTTTCAAGGTTTAATTTTGTACTTTCTTATGTTCCTGATACGAAGAATTCTAAAGCTGATGCTTTATCCAGACAGTACCAATCTACTGATTCTGTGCCATTTGCTGCTGAACCCATACTTCAACCTGTCAGTATTCTTGCTCAGTTATCCTCATTTCTTATACAGGCTCTATGCTCAACTCAGACCAAGGTAACTTCTACTTATAAACTACCTCCTGGAATCTTATATGTACCTCCAGAATTCCGCCTTAAACTGCTTTGTTGGGCTCATGACAGTGTCTTAGATGATCATCCTGGGGTAACTCATATGTTATGGAAACTCAAACAACACGTGTGGTGGTCATCCATGTCCAAAGATGTCAAGCACTATATTGCAGCTTGTCAATCTTGTGCCTCAAATAAACAAGCCTCCCATCTTCCTTTTGGTTTATTGCAGCCTCTCCCAGTGCCATATTACCCTTGGTCTCACATTTCCATGAACTTTATTACAGACCTGCCTGATTCTTCTGGAAACAATACTATTTGGGTAATAGTGGACAGGTTTTCCAAAACAGCCCATTTTATTCCGTTATCCGGATTGCCTTCCGCTCGGAAGCTCTCTGAGCTGTTTATCCTACATGTCACTAGATTACATGGATTTCCTTTGGACATCGTTTCTGACCGTGGTGTTCAGTTTGTCTCAAGATTTTGGAGATCCCTATGTAAACAATTCGGAATCAACATTTCTCTTTCTACTGCACATCATCCCCAGTCCAAAGGACAAACAGGACGTGTTAATCAATCTCTTAAATCTTTCCTCAGGTACTATGTCAACCATCAACATTCCAATTGGTCCCAACTTCTTCCTTTAGCTGAACTGGCCCACAATTTTCGACTCAATTCCTCCTTACAGACGTCTCCTTTTAAGGCTGCTTATGGATTTGAACCTAGAACTTTTCCTTTTTCTAACAGTACTTCTACAGTTCCTGGAGCTGATTGTGCAGTTAAAGATCTCTGCAAGCATTGGCAAAGTATTCAACAGATCCTTCTCCTCTCTGCAAAGAAGTATAAGAAATTTGCTGATCGCAAACGCTGTATAGCTGCTATTTATTGCACAGGAGACAAGGTGTGGTTGTCCACTAAATTCATTCATCTTAAACAACCCTGTACTAAATTGGGTCACAAATACATCTGACCTTTCAGAATTGTCTCCAAAGTTTGTTCTTCTGCATACCGAGTGGCCTTGCCCAAGACCTTGAAGATTCACCCCATGTTTCATGTGTCTCTTCTTAAACCTGTAGTGAAGAATCGTTTTTCCACCAAAGTCAAACCTCCTCCACCTTTACTTATCGATGGCGCTTCAGAATTTGAGGTCAGTCAAATTTTGGATTACAAATTACGGGGTAGCCGCATGTATTACTTGGTTCATTGGAAGGGGTATCCCATTACTGAACTTTCCTGGGAACCCGCTTCTCAAATACATGCCCCTACTTTGGTGAGACAGTTCCACAAAGGAAATCCTTCTAAGCCTGGTCGGGTTCCCCGGAGGGGTCCTTGAGAGGGGGACAATGTCACACTCCTCGCTTTTGCGGCTTTGTTGCTCTGTTGCTTAGCAACATCCTTTGCCTCTGAAGCAGTCTCATTCTGCTGACACGCTCCCTGAAGCCGTCCCATTCTGCTGATGTCACTCCGGGTTCAAATTCCGGTGTGTCCTTCACCTGATGCCCGTTTGTTTTTTCTTGCTGTGGCTTTGTGAGTACTCATTTGGATTCTTTACTGCCTGATATACTGTTAACGAACTTTGCTTGCTTGACCATGTCTCTGTTTAACCCTTTCAAACCTGAGGATACTTTGCTGCCTGACATACTGTTAACAAACTTTGCTTGCTTGACCACATCTTTGTTTAACCCTTTTAAACCTGAGGATAATTTGCTGCCTGATATTATGTTAACGAACTTTGCTTGCTAGACCACGTCTCAGTTAAACCCTTTCAAACCTAAGTATACTTTGCTGCCTGATATACTGTTGACGAACTTTGCTTGCTTGACCACGTCTCTGGTTTACCCTTACAAACCTGAGGATACTTTGCTCCCTGATATACTGTTAACAAACTTTGCTTGCTTGACCACATCTCTGTTTAACCCTTACAATCCTGAGTATACTTTGCTACCTGATATACTGTTAACGAACTTTGTTGTTTGACCACATCTCTGTTTAACCCTTTCAAACCTGAGGTTACTTTGCTGTCTGATATACTGTTAATGGACTATGCTTGCCTGACCACGTCTCTGCTTAATCCTCTCAAATCTGAATTTACCTTGTTGCTGGATCTCACGTTGCCAAATCTTTGGCTGCCTGACTACGTCTAATTCCTGACCCCTTATCTTCTATCAAGATTCTTAGTGGTTTTCCCAGGATTCTATGAGTACCATCTCACCTTGTATCATTCTTTTCCAGTGAGGCTGTTGTGGGGTCAGGTCCTGGTTTATACTCTGTGTGCTAGTGTGTTGTTAATAATCATTCTAGCATTTGGGTCGGATTCAGGACTTCACCTAACCTGACAGCCAGTATCTTCATACACTAATGTACTTTTTTCTCTGTAATTAATCTTTTGCGGAACTATGTTATTCATCTAACGCAGCACCCAAATTCCTGGCATACATATTTTCTACTGCGCGAGTCATATCACTCAGTGCCTGCTCTTTCCAGATATATTTCAGCCTATTTATTGGAGCAACTGAATGCCTGATTCTTGCAGCAATGGTTTATGATCTTTATGTTGCAATTTGTTGTCCTCTCTTTATTACATTATCATGAACTGGAACATTTGTATTCTACTGACTGTCATTATATGGGTATGGAGCTTCGTCATATCGTAGTGATGTCGCAAACCTAAAATTTTGCGTTCGCGAACGGCGGACGCAAACTTCCACAACTGTTCGCAAACGGGCGAACCGGATGAACCGCCATAGACTTCAATAGGCAGGCGGATTTTAAAACCCACAGGGACTCTTTCTAGCCACAATAGTGATGGAAAAGTTGTTTCAAGGGTACTAACACCTGGACTGTGGCATGCCGGAGGGGGATCCATGGCAAAACTCCCATGGAAAATTACATAGTTGATGCAGAGTCTGGTTTTAATCCATAAAGGGCATAAATCACCTAACATTCCTAAATTGTTTGGAATAACGTGCTTTAAAACATCAGGTATGTACACTACTGTTACACCAGATATGAGTTGCACTGGGGTGACACTGTGCCCTGGCAGGCAGGCACTGAAACGCACACGTGTGAAGGAAACTGACTGCTATTATTTAACACAGTCAAAAAAGTGTTGTTTTTTTTAAATCTACACTACTGATACACCAGATATGAGTTGCACTGGGGTGACACTGTGCCCTGGCAGGCAGGCAGGCAGGCACTTAAACGCACACGTGTGAAGGAAACTGACTGCTATTATTTAACACAGTCAAAAAAGTGTTGTTTTTTTTAAATCTACACTACTGTTACACCACATATGAGTTGCACTGGGGTGACACTGTGCCCTGGCAGGCAGGCACTTAAACGCACACGTGTGAAGGAAACTGACTGCTATTATTTAACACAGTCAAAAAAGTAGTTTTTTTTTTAAATCTACACTACTGTTACACCAGATATGAGTTGCACTGGGGTGACACTGTTCCCTGGCAGGCAGGCACTTAAAGGCACACGTGTGAAGGAAACTGACTGCTATTATTTAACACAGTAAAAAAAGTGTTGTTTTTTTTAAATCTACACTACTGTTACACCAGATATGAGTGGTGGCACTGGGCAAGTGGGCACAGTATACGCTGTGAGCCTGACACACACGCTGGCAGGCAGGCAACTGCAATTAGATTATAGAGGAAAAAAAAAAAAAAAGCAGCCCTAAAAAGGGCTTTTTGGCGTGCTGTCCTTACAGCAGAGATCAGATGAGTCCTTCAGGACTGTAGTGGACACTGAATACACTAGCCTAGCTATAGATTTCCCTACTAAATCAGCAGCAGCTACACTGTCCCTCCTCTCACTAACAATGCAGCTTCCGAATGAATCTAAAATGGATGCTGTCCAGGAGGTAGAAGGGTCTGGGAGGGAGGGTCTGCTGCTAATTGGCTGGAATGTGCCTGCTGACTGTGAGGTACAGGGTCAAAGTATTACTCAATGATGACGAATAGGTGGCGGATCGACATCGCATATGTTCGCCCGCCGCGGCAGACGCGAACATACTATGTTCGCCGGGAACTATTCGCCGGCAACCAATTTGCGACATCACTACATATCAGTTGTACCATCTCTTGTGATCCACGCTACATTTTGTAACCCAAATAAAATAAATCATTTTATGTGTGAGGCTTTAGCAGTTGTAAAGCTGGTGTGTGATTATATCCGTTTTGAGTGAATTAACTATCGGCTAGATTACGAGTTTTGTGTTATGAGGGGTGCGGTACTAATTTGCATGTTATTGTCTTCGCTCATTTACCTACAGCAATGGTATTACATGTTTTTCTAAAACTGGCGTTAAAAGGCAAGATGTGAGCGTAGAGCAAAATTGTGCTCCATACCGCACTCCAATACCAGCGCTGCTTAAGTCAGTGGTGAGCTGGTTTTACGTGCTTGTGTATGATTTCCCTTATAGACATAAATGGGGAGAGCCGGCTGAAAAAAAGCCTAACACCTGCAATAAAGCAGCGTAAATCTCTGTAACACAGCCCCATTGATTCCTATGGGGAAACAAAATTTATGTTTACACCTAACACCCTAGCATGAACCCCCGAGTCTAAACACCCCTAATCTTACACTTATTGACCCCTAATCTGCCGCCCCCGACATCACCAACACCTACATTATACTAATTAACCCCTAATCTGCCACTCCGGACATCGCCGCCACCTACATTATACTTAATAACCCCTAATCTTCTGCCCCCAACATCGCCGACACCTACATTATATTTATTAACCCCTAATCTCCCTCCCCCAATGTTGCCACAACCTACCTACATTTATTAACCCCTAATCTGCCACTCCCAACATCGCCACTACTATAATAAACATATTAACCCCTAAACCGCCGCACTCCTGCATAGCAAACATTAGTTAAATATTATTAACCCCTAATCTGCCGCCCCTAACATCGCCACCACCTACCTACAATTATTAACCACTATATTATATTTATTAACCCCTAAACCTAAGTCTAACCCTAACCCTAACACCCCCTAACTTAAATATAATTAAAATAAATCTAATTAAAACTAAATACTTACCTGTAAACTAGGTAGAATAGTTACTAAATTGTTATTAACTATTTACTAACTACCTAGCTAAAATAAATACAAATTTACCTGTAAAATAAAACCTAACCTAAGTTAAACTAACACCTAACACTACACTACAATTAAATAAATTACCTAAATTAAATACAATTAAATAAATTAAATACAATTACCTAAATTACAAAAAAAGACCCACTAAATTACACAAAATAAAAAACAAATTACAAGATATTTAAACTAATTACACCTAATCTAATAGCCCTATCAAATTAAAAAAAAGCCCCCCCAAAATAAAAAAAAACCTAGCCTAAACTAAACTACCAAAACTAAACTAAACTAACCCTAACTAAAAAAAACTAAGCTCCCCATTGCCCTGAAAAGGGCATTTGGGTGGGCATTGCCCTTAAAAGGGCATTTAGATCTATTGCAGCGCAAAGCCCTAACCTAAAAATAAAACCCACCCAATAAACCCTTAAAAAACCTATTACTAACCCCCTGTAGATCCACTTACAGTTTTGAAGATCCGACATCCATCCTCAATGAAGCTGGAAGAAGTCCTCATCGAAGTGGCAAAAAGTCCTCACCGAAGCCAGGAGAAGTCTTCATCCAAGCCGGGAGAAGTGGTCCTCCAGACGGGCAGAAGTCTTCATCCAGACGGAATCTTCTATCTTCATCCATCTGGCGGGGAGCGGGTCCATCTTCAAGACAACTGGCGCGGAGCATCCTCTTCTTGCGATGACTCCCGACGAATGAAGGTTCCTTTAAGTGACGTCAGCCAAGATGGCGTCCCTTAGATTCCGATTGGCTGATAGAATACTATTAGCCAATCGGAATTAAGGTTGAAAAAATCCTATGGGTCAGCTACTTTACATATTAATCACAATTGTTACAAACGTGTCAACTTGTAACTATTATCATTGATCACTTGACACCTTGCTCCTTACATGACCATGTAAAATGTGTAATATTCAGGGTATAGGAACATTTCTTCTCAACATCATGAAGTATTTGTTATTTGGTTCACAACTGTCCATATGTTTATATGAAACTCTTCTCATTTTATGCATGTATATATCCTTTGTAGATTGTTACATGTAATGCCTCATCAGTTTAGTTTATTCATTTATTTATACATGTATAAACTTATTTGGAGCATAGACCATTTTATGTCTATGGTCAAATTGCCTATTGCAGCACTATAAATATGTCATTTTTACCTCTAAATATAATAATATGTGTTAATAAGTATATTTGCCATTTGTATATAGGCCCACTGGCATTAGATTTTGCATCTGTTTTTCAGTGTCACTGCCCCTTTAAAATTATATGGCTCTGTGTAGTTAGATATACTCTGCATTTCAGTGAGTATTTAATGGAGGAGAAAGCATATTTACTTGTGTTTCTTTGGTTCTGAATGTGCTTATAACTGTTAGGTTAGCCCGTTTTGGATAAACAAGGGTTAACTTTACGCATTATAGGTTAACCAATAGAGGTCATTTCTCTCTTTTAAAAGGTGGGGAGTTTTTCTAAATTCCATTAGCTTTGACAACGTCACACAGCCGAAACGCATCAGCTAGACTTGCTGACTCCTATTTTATCTTGCAACACATGTGTGTATCCTGATATCTTTTAATTCATTTTTGGAATAAAGTTCATTATTTTTATGCTGGTGCTCCACTTCTCTTCTTTCTATCTAAAACTTCTTCCCTTTCTATATGAGAAGATTGGCTCTTCTTTTACATATAGGGTCAATCTTTCATATATTTGGAAAACCCTCCAGTTCTCATTTATGGCCTTCCTTAATTTTCAAGTATCTGTGGTGTAGTCAGTTACCAAAAATAGTCTGTTAATGTCTATCTCCTTCCTTTCTGGCTAGTGTTCAGACGTAGTTTTTTCTTTACTTTCCTGTAGTATTTTGTCAGGATACCCATGTTTTGACAATCTCCTTCCCATATCATTCACTGCAAACTCCCTTTCTTCCACCTTCGATAAGTATAAGTATAACAGCTCTGAGCATTTGTGCTTTGGGCATTGACTGCAGTATGTGTTTTGGGTGAAGGCTTTCAAATTTAACCAGAGTATTCCTATCCGTGGGTTTCCTATAGATCCTGGTCTCTATCTGAACCTTCTCCTTGTAGATTTCTATATCTAGGAACTCAATTCTATTAGGGTCCCATTTTGGCACAAATTTGATAGGGCTCGGTAATGTGTTTAATTCATCTCTAAACTTTATCAGTGTCTCCTCTCTGCCATACCATATAAAAAACACGTCATCTATGAAGCACCTGCATCCCCTGCCATGTTTCTTAAAGGTAGGATTGTCAAGGATATTCTTTTGCTCATAGAAATGCATAAATGTGTTGGCATAACTTGGGGCTACCCGTGAGCCTATTGCAGTTCCTTTGCAAAAATATCTCATTTTCAAAATTGCAAAGGATGGGAACTGCAATGAGCTCACGGGTAGCCCCAAGTTATGCCAACACATTTTTTTTACAGGTAAAAGAGCTGATTTATTTTGGGCAATGCCCCGCAAAAGGCCATTTTAAGGGCTATTGGCAGTTTAGTTTAGACTAGGGGTTTTTTTTTATTTTGGGGGGGCTTTTGTATTTTGATAGGGCTATTAGATTAGGTGTAATTAGTTTAAATATATTGTAATTTGTTTTTTATATTATGTAACTTAGTGTTTGTTTATTTTTGTAATTAATTAATTGTATTTAATTTATGTTATTTATTTAATTGTAGTGTAAGGTTATGTGTTAGTGTAACTCAGGTTAGGTTTTATTTTACAGGTAAATTTTGTATTTATTTTAACTAGATAGTTAGTAAATAGTTAATAACTATTTACTAACTAGTCTACCTAGTTAAAATAAATACAAACTTGCCTGTGAAATAAAATTAAAACCTAAGATAGATACAATGTAACTATTAGTTATTTTGTAGCTAGCTTAGGGTTTATTTTACAGGTATTTAGTTTTAAATAGGAATTATATAGGTAATAATAGTAAGTTTTATTGAGATTTATTTTAATTATATTAAAGTTAGGGGTGTTAGGGTTAGGTTTAGGGGTTTATAACTTTAGTATAGTGGTGGCGATTTTGAGGGCAGCAGATTAGGGGTTAATAACAGTAATGTAGGTTGCGGGGATGTTAGGAACAGCAGATTAGGCTTTAATAATATTTAACTAGTGTTTGCGATGTGAGAGTACAGCAGTTTAGGGGTTAATATGTTTATTCTAGTGGCGGCGATGTCAGGAGCGGCAGATTAGGGGTTAATAATTTTATTTTTAGTGTTTGCGATGCGGGAGGGTCTCGGTTTAGAGGTAAATAGGTAATTTATGGATGTTAGTGTACTTTTTAGCACTTTAGTTATGAGTTTTATGTTACAGCTTTGTAACATAAAAGCCATAACTACTGACTTTCAGTTTACGGTACGGATCTTGACGGTATAGGCTGTACCGCTCACTTTTTGGCCAGACAGGAAAACTCATAATACCGGCGCTGTGGAAGTCCCATTGAAAAAGGACTTTTGTAAAGCTGCGGTAGTTACGTTGCGTTACGGCCAAAAAAGTGTGCGGTACACCTATACCTGCAAAACTCGTAATACCAGCGGTACTGAAAAAGAGCCATAACGCTGCTTTTTCACTCATAACGCAAAACTCGTAATCTAGCCGGGAGAGTGCGACCACATTATGACAAGTATATATATATATATATATATATATATATATATATATATATATATGTATGGTATGCATACATACACATATTTCGACATGTACAGTCGTATGCAAAAGTTTAAGCGACCCTGACAATTTCCATGATTTTCATTTATAAATAATTGGGGTTTTGGATCAGCAATTTCATTTTGATCTATCAAATAACTAAAGGACACAGTAATATTTCAGTAACGAAATTAGACAGGTGCATAAATGTGGGCACCCCAACAGAAATATTGCAATAATATTTAGTAGAGCCTCCTTTAGCAGAAATAACTGCCTCTAGACACTTCCTATAGCCTGTAATGAGTGTCTGGATTCTTGCAAAACATCTCCAGTTCAGTTAGGTTTGATAGTTGCTGAGCATGGACAGCCGCTTCAAATCACCCCACAGATTTTCAATGATATTCAGGTCTTTGGACTGGGATGGCCATTCCAAAACATTGTACTTGTTCCGCTGCATAAATGCCAGAGTAGATTTTGAGCAGTGTTTTGGGTCGTTGTCTTGTTGAAATATTCAGCTCCGGCGTAACTTCAACTTTGTGACTGATTCCTCAACATTATTCTCAAGTATCTGCTGATATTGAGTAGAATAAGAATAGGGGGTGTACTAGGCGCTGCCCTAACAAAAATGTTTCAATCACAGCAATATCAATGGGTATATGCGCACAAAAAATAATAATAAAAAATAACCTTTCAATATATCAACACTTCCTACCCCTATAACAATACAGTTAAAAATGAATGGCTATGCTAATAACGAGGGTCCTACAAATCAAAATGCCACACTGTATTACAATGAATAGATCAATAAAATGTGAAACAAAAACATATACCATAAGGGAGGAAGTCCAATTTCAAACACATTAGGTACACTGCTGCTCCTTTAAAAGAGTCCCATCACAAACTCGACATGATCAGCTGAAACAAGAAGAAAAACAGGAGCGCACAAACAGATCTAAGTGTAGATCAACGTTAATCTTTTAATGTAGGTCTTGAATAAAGAATCACACTCACACTATATAAAAGTTAAGAGTGTGCAGAAGGTTATTTATGTATTTATATGATCCGGTGAGGCCACAGTAGTGTCAGGCTGTTGGCATATACGTGGGCTGAGGATCAATATCGTTTCTATTTTAAACACCCGCATTAAGATCTCTGTACCCAGCAGATAAACACGTTATTGTGTAGACATTTGCTGTTATCCTAAGCCGCAACAATGGAACAGAAAGTTTCAATGTGCTAAGGATTGCACGAGTGTGATCCCCCCACCCTGCAGCCAATGACGGAAACTGAAAACCACTGAAGATATTCGGATTGGCTTGGAACACACACCCTTTTCCTCGTAGTGTTTGAGGCGCTGACGGAACACTCATCCAGGCTGGGAGAGGACACTGAAGCGGGTTTACCGTGACTGATATTGAATAGAATCCATGCAACCCTCAACTTTAACAAGATTCCCAGTACCGGTACTGGCCACACCGCCCCACAGCATGATGGAACATCCACCAAATTTTACTGTGGCTATCAAGTATTTGTCTTGGAATGCTGTGTTCTTTTGCCGCCATGCATAACTCCCTTTGTTATGACCAAATAACTCAATATTTGTTTCATCAGTCCACAGCACATTCTTCCAAAATGAAGCTGGCTTGTCCAAATGTGCGTTTGCATACCTTGTAACTCTGTTTGTGGCGTGTGTGCAGAAAAGGCTTCTTCCGCATCACTCTCCCATACGCTAAATTGTTGAACGATGCACAGTGACACCATCTGCAGCAAGATGATGTTGTAGGTCTTTGGAGGTGGTCTGTGGGCTGTTTTTGACCGTTCTCACCATTCTTTGCCTCTCAGATATTTTACTTCTGGCCTTAACAAGAACTGTACCTGTGGTCTTCCATTTCCTCACTATGTTCCTCACAGTGGACACTGACAGCTTAAATCTCTGTGATAGCTTTTTGTAGCCTTCCCCTAATCCATAATGTTGAACAATCTTTGTTTTCAGGTCATTTAAGAGTTGTTTGAGGCCCCCATGTTGCCACTAAGAGGAGAGTCAAAGAGAACAATAACTTGCAATTGGCCACCTTAAATTCCTTTTCTCATGATTGGATGCACCTGTCTATGAAGTTCAAGGCTTAATGGGCTCACCAAACCAATTGTGTGCTCCAATTAATCAGTGCTAGGTAGTTACAGGTATTCAAATCAACAGAATGACAAGGGTACCCAAATTTATGCACCTGTCTAATTTCATTTTGATGCATATTGCACCTTTTCTGTTAATCCAATAAACCTAATTTCACTACTGAAATATTACTGTGTCCTTCAGTTATTTGATAGATCAGAATGAAATTGCTGATCCAAACACCCAATTATTTGTAAATGAAAATCATGGAAGGTGTCAGGGGTGCCTAAACTTTTGCATACGACTGTATATGTATGTGTAGATACATTATAGCCCTTTGTAGTGCAGTCAAACACTTTGTCATATACCTTTTAACCCTTTTAACTTTTTATTATTATTTATATGAATGATTTTTATCAGATCATTTGTATATGAGTCTAACTGTAATTTTAAATGGATTTTTGTTGTGTTTAGTGCAACTATTTTTTTTAATGCGCTAACCTTTACACAAGTTTGTCAGTCATGCTACCCCGATGAGCGTAAAATGGCATTGTGCGCTCGCAATCATGTTTACTTTCTACTTGTAATACAAGCTCTATTTCCGACGTATGCAAAATCCTTATACCGATCTCGCACAAGAGTTAGTGCCCCACTAGTAAACTAGCTCTATACATATTTATAGGTGTAGCGAATCATTGAAATAGCTTTGCAAAAAGGATGGCGCAATATAGCTGATATACAATGTTCTCGTGTGATAATTCTGATTTGAAGCAAGGCCTATGTTTTTGAGCAAAGCCATGGTAAGGGTTAAGTCTAGTGAGGACAGTGCTATAAATAAAAAAAGCCCTTTGCAATTACCAATTTACAAATTACCAACTAATTTAGATGTGAGCTGAATAATTAATCTCAAGTGTCTTTAAATTGGCCCTATAAATTCAGTTATGAATTATATTAAACTTCGGTAAACAGTATTGTCCAGTTGCAAGTGGATTTAAGGGAAAGGAACTGCACTTTGAGGTATTTCAAATACTTAGTAATATGTTTTGTTTTTATTATTCAACACATTTTTCTATAAATCTCATAAAATAAACTATATTTGTTAAATGGCATTGTATGTATATGCATCTTTGCACATTATAAGAGGAGACCCATGATAGTATTCTGTGAATATTCTAAAAGGACATTTTACTTCTCTTGCTAATGTGTAAAAAGTGTTCTTGTCAAAAATGCTCATTGGGTAAACTATATTTTCTTAAAAATGCTGCAAATGCCTAAATCAGCTAAAAACAAACTGATTGCAAGGAGCTGAGAGCAAACTTATTAATGTAAAATATTAATTGTGAATCTATCTATATCACACATTAAATATTTTTAACCCCAAATATAAAAAAATAAATAAAAAGTAAATGAAAATTACTGTGCACTGAAGCAAAGATCCAAAGTTTGGGGTAAAGGAAACCTGGAACTGCTGCAGTGATTCCAAGGATGCCTCTGATGTATCTGTTGCAGTATATAAATCAGACAGATGAAAATAAATATAGTGCTATGCTGTAACCAATAGAAATAAACTTCAGCCAAGTTAGTACTCATGTAGTGTAGAGCTATTATATTACTGAGAATGGATCAAATCAGAAAACCTCTGGTAAACTGGAACTCTTCCACACTTGAAAACATTTATTAAAAATGACAAAAACAATACGGATAACAACAATATAATCTGCTTAAAGGGATATGAAGCAGTAAAGCAAGCTTTACAGTATTCAATTTTTATGCCTAATTACCATTATTTTTTTCCATCTGTTTTCTTGCAATGTGTTGTTAAAATCTTCTTCTTTTCCAAACCCCCTCTGTGGGACTCATTATAGGAGTCCTATCAGGAGGGTCTACTTGGGTAGGAATATGGAGCTCAGTAAGGAAAATGCATGTGCGCAGTTAGAGCTGGTGATGTAGCCACTAATGTCACACTAAATCCCCCCTAGTATGAACGAGCATTTAGATATGTATATATTTAATATTTAGTGAGAATGTGGATCACTGTGCATGCTCAAAGCCAATAGTCTTTCCTGGTCTTTGCGGACTTCAAGCAGTAAAGAGCACATGCAAAAATGCCTTCACATTACTGCGCATGCGGACTGGAGCAAACAGAGTTTATTATAATATGCAAATAAGAGGGGGCTTGATAAACGCCTAGTTTTCTAGTAGAACAACACTTTTTCTGCGCTGTCTTATGTGACATCAAAGGCAAAATAAAAATTGTGATTTTAACATTAAACAAAGCTTCATGTTCCATTACAAGTAAGCTAGCGTTGTTGCCAATATCTTTACAAATCTATATATGTTTTGCTTATGTGAAATGTAGCAATGTTTTATAATCCTTTAAGTCTCACTCAGGGAGCCACTGACTTTAACCTGTCTCCAATTTAGGAGTAAGTCCTCTTTCAAACTCCAGTTACAGAGTCACTTTGTAAAAGCGTCTCAGTGGGTCTAATATGTTTAACTCTTGTCTGTGACCAGCAGCAGGTTCCACTGTGAAGGGTTAAACATAGTAGATCCACTGAGCCATGCTCACAAAGTGACTCTTTAACTGGAGTTTGAATTTAGGACTTACTCATAAATTGGAGACAGAGGTTATTGTCAGTGGCTCGTTGAGTGAGGCTTAAGCAGATTATTGTTTTTATCTATTTTAATAAATGTTTTCAAGGGTGGAAGAGTTCCAGTTTACTAGAGGTTTTCTGGTTTGAACTAATGTTTTAGTGCTATAGTAGCAGTGTACTATGTGAGTACTAAGTTTGTTTCTGTTGATTTTTACAGCATTACACTATATTTATATTCATCTGTTTGAGGCAAACACTGCAACAGATACATCAGAGCCATCCTTGGAATCGCTGCAGCTGTTCCTGATTTCATTTCCTTCAAACTTTTGATCTTTTAAAGTTTCTTCTTTGCTTCGATGCTCAATGCTTTTTATTCAAAATATGTGGACTTATCTTATTATTAGTTCTATTTAATGTTAACATATAGAACATATATATTTTGTGCTCACATTAGTTATTTTGTTATCACTTGAGTGCTGGTCTAGGACTTGCTAACAGCTGCATGGTTGCTAAAACCCTTATATAGGGGAGTTCTTCATGCATTTCTGCGCTACACTATTAAAAGGATACTAAACCCAAATGTATTCTTTAATGATTAAAAGAGAGCATGCCATTTTAAGCAACTTTCTAATTAGCCACCAATAAGCACGTGTAACCCAGTTTCTGAACCAAAAATGGTCCGGCTCGTAAGCTTTACATTCCTGTTTTTTAAATAAAGATTACAAGAGAATGAAGAAAAATTGATAATAGGAGTAAAATAGAAAGTTGTTTAAAACTGTGTGCTCTATCTGAATCATTAAAGAAAAAAGTGGGGTTAAGTGTCCATTTTAACCCCTTAGCGACCGAGGACGTATCAGGTACGTCCTGCAAAAATTGCCAGTTAGCGACAATAGACGTACCTGGTACGTCCTCTGTCTAATTGAGTGCTGGAAGCGATTGGGATCGCTTCCAGCAGCTCTCAGGGTATTGCAGTGATGCCTCGATATTGAGGCATCCTGCAATTCCTTTTTTTAAAGGGACACTGAACCCAATTTTTTTCTTTTGTTATTCAGAAAGAGCATGCATTTTTAAGCAACTTTCTAATTTACTCCTATTATCAATTTTTCTTCGTTCTCTTGCTATCATTATTTGAAAAAGAAGGCATCTGAGCTTTTTTTTGGTTTCAGTACTCTGGACAGCACTTTTTTATTGGTGGATGAATTTATCCACCAATCAGCAAGGACAACCCAGGTTGTTCACCAAAAATAGGCCGGCATCTAAACTTACATTCTTGCATTTCAAATAAAGATACGAAGAGAATGAAGAAAATTTGATAATAGGAGTAAATTAGAAATTTGCTTAAAATTTCATGCTCAATCTGAATCACAAAAGAAAAATTTTGGGTGCAGTGTTCCTTTAAGCATCTGATGCAGAGAGAGCCACTTTGTGGCCCTCTCTGCATCGGCCATGCTGACTGCATGCTATCGATGGTGCATTTCATTGGTGGGTGGGAGCTGCTGCTGGGAGGTGGGTGGGCGGCCCATGGATGGAGGGACTTCTGGATCCTGTCCCTGCAGAGTGAGCAATGATCGGGAGTGTGTGGGTCATGCACACACGCGTGTGTGTTCGCGTGCACTCTCCATTGAGTCCGGAGAACGGGAGGTAGAGGGAGGGAGATTGGAGGTTGAGGGAGGGAGATTGGTGATAGAGAGTGGGAGAGAGAGGGAATCTGTTTTTATAAAGTGATCTGGGAGGGGGAGTGGGGACAGCTACACTACAGAAAATTGAGTTTAAAAAAAAACTGGGCAATTAATTATGAGCAAACTGGGTACTGGCAGACAGCTGGCAGTACCCAAGATGGTTGAAAATAGGGAAAGGGGGGAAGGTTAGAGAGCTGTATGGGGGGGGGGGGGGTCAGGGAGGTTGGGGGCTAAGGGGGGATCCATTAATGCTGTAAAAAAAATCATTATTTTTTTAGTACTGGCAGACTTTCTGCCAGTACTTAAGATGGTGGTGACAATTGTGAGGTGGGGGAGGGAACAGAGCTGTTTGAGGGAGGTCAAGGAGGGATCAGTGGGTGGGATGTGTCAGGTGGGAGGCTGATCTCTACACTAAAGCTAAAATTAACCCTACATGCTACCTAATTAACCCCTTAACTGCATAATACAAGTTTGGTGCGCAGTGGCATTTAACGGCCTTCTAATTACCAAAAAACAATGCCAAAGCCATATATGTCTGCTATTTCTTAACAAAGGGGATCACAGAGAAGCATTTACAACCATTTGTGCCATGATTGCACTAACTGTTTGAAAATAATTTCAGTGAGAAACCTAAAATTGTGAAAAAGTTAACGATTTATTTTATTTGAACGCATTTGGTGGTGAAATGGTGGCATGAAATATATCAAAATGGGCCTAAATCAATACTTTGGGTTGTCTACTACACAACACTAAAGCTAAAATTAACTATACATACAAGCTCCCTAATTAACCCCTTCACTGCTGGGCATAATACATGTGTGGTGTGCAGCGGCTTTTAGCGGCCTTCTAATTACCAAAAAGTAATGCCAAAGCCATAAATGTCTGCTATTTCTGAACAAAGGGGATCCTAGAAAAGCATTTACAATCATTTGTGCCATAATTGCACAAGTTGTTTGTAAATAATTTCAGTGAGAAACCTAAAGTTTGTGAAAAAGTGAACTATTTTTTTTACTTGATCGCATTTGGCGGTGAAATGGTGGCAAGAAATATACTAAAATGGGCCGAGATCAATACTTTGGGTTGTCTACTAAAAGAAATTTTTACGTGTCAAGGAATATTCAGGGATTCCTGAAAGATATCAGTGTCACAATGTAACTAGCGCTAATTTTGAAGAAAAAAAATTGTTTGGAAATAGCAAAGTGCTATTTGTATTTATTGCCCTATAACTTGCAAAAAAAGCAAAGAACATGTAAACATTGGGTATTTCTAAACTCTGGACAAAATTTTGAAACTATTTAGCATGGGTGTTTTTTGTGGTTATAGATGTGCAACAGATTTTGGGGGTCAAAGTTAGAAAAAGTGTGTTTTTTTTCATCATATTTTATAATATTTTTTATAGTAAATTATAAGATATGATGAAAATAATGGTATCTTTAGAAAGTCCATTTAATGGCGAGAAAAACGGTATATAATAAGTGTGGGTACAGTAAATGAGTAAGAGGAAAATTACAGCTAAACACAAGCACAGCAGAAATGTAAAAATAGCCTTGGTCAGAAAATGGAAAAGTGCTGTGGTCACTAAGGGGTTAATAATAATAATAATAGTTTACAGTTGTATTTTGGATTGTACTTGAGCCTAAGGGGCCGATTTATCTAGCTCCGTATGAAGCTTGATGCCCCTGTTTCGGCGCGAGCCTTCAGGCTCGCCGGAAAAAGAAGTTATGAAGCAGCGATCTAAAGACCGCTGCTCCATAACTTGTCTGCCTGCTCTGAGGTCGCGGACAGAAATCAACCCGATCGAATACGATAGTGTTGATTGATACCCCCTGCTTGTGGCCAATAGGCCGCGAATCTGCCGGGGGCGGCATTGCATCAGCAGTTCATAAGAACTGCTGGTACAATGATAAATGCCAGTGCATGCTGTCGGCATTTTCGATATGCGGTGGACATGCTATGCTACATCGTATCATGTCTGTTCGCACTTACATAAATAGGCCCCCAACACTTAACTCACCATTTGTAATACAAGTATAATGAGCAAGCTAAAAGCACTCCTTGTGCTATCCATTAAAAATATAGAGCGTACTAAAAAAGTATCAGTTGCATCAAAGGGACAGTGAAATAAAAGAAACATAACTAGATTGGATAGAGAAGAGATTTTAAACAAATTTCCAATTTGCTTCTATTATTAATTTAGCTTAGTAACATTAGTATCCTTTGTTAAAGAGTAATCCTAGGTGATCTCAGGAGTGTGCATGTGTCTTTAACCATCAGTTGCAGTAGTGTTTGTAACAATGTTTCTAGCTCACATGGGCTGATTTTTTGGAGTGCTGTTCTCTCATTGTTACGCTGGATCTTTGAGCTGATTGGGGAAGCCCTGGGAACAATCACCCTATCTGCCTGTGAATATTGTTGAAATATATACATATGCCTAGATTTCTGGGCTCCTCTATTTCAGATTCTGAATGTTTATAGCAATGTTATTCATAGTTAAAAACAATGCTTCTATAAATGTATGTGCACGCTCCTGAGCTCACCTAGGATTACTCTTTAACAAATGATACTATGCTCCTATCAGCCTATCTAGGTCTGATTTTCAACAAGGGATACAGAAAGAACAAAACACATTTAATTATATAAGTAAATTGGAATGTTGTTTAATATGACATGTATCTGAATGATGAACATTTAATTTTGACTTTACTGTCCCTTTAAGATGTCATGGTTGAAATTTTTGACCAGCCACTTGTAATACCCTTTACTGCATTATTTTTAGCCTGAATAAAGCACCCATCACCATCATTTGTAATCTAGATCATTTTGTTTTTTTAGAGGGACATAAAACTCAAAATGTTTCTTTTATGATTCAGAGAGAAAATACAATTTTAAACATTTAAATGTACTTCTATTATCAAATTTGTTTCATTCTTTAGATATCCTTTGTTGAAGAAATAGCAATGCACATGGGTGAGCCAATGACATGAGGCATCTATGTGCAGCCACCAATCAGCAGCTACTGGGACTATTAATATATGCTTTTCAACAAAGGATATCGAGAGAATGAAGCAAATTACATAATACAAGTAAATTTGAAAGCTGTTTAAAATTGCATGCTCTTTTTAAATCATGAAAGAAAAAAATTGGATTTCATGTCCCTTTAAACTTGTAGTGTTATTACTACTAGATGTATATTTAGAACTGGATGAGTGAAAAAAAATACTAATTTTACTGAGTTTTTTTTTTTTTGGTCCAAAACATAAAAAATAGCAGCTCCTTTAATAGATAAGTAAACTGTCAAATAAAGAGCCAGGAAAAAAAAATTGAACCTTTATCCCTACTGTTCAAACCATTACATGGGTGGGAAAAACGTTTCTGCAGTTTGGAAAGGGTTAAAAATCCTCAAATTCGTATTATTAAATGACTATAACTAGCAGTGTCAGTCGATTGATTTCTATGTCAGCCAATAAGTATATAAACTTCAATTCTTGCCCAATCCTGATCCTATTAAAAATATATTTATTTGCATATGTATAACAATGCACTATGGGGCCGATTTAACAGCTCTCTGACGGACATGATCGACTGTAACATACGCTGTCAGTGTTTATCATTGCACAAGCATTTCCGGCCCCTGCACAATTGCGGCCAATCGGCTGCTAGCAGGAGGTGTCAATCATCCTGATCGTATCAGATCGGGATAATTGCTGTCCGCCACCTCAGAGGTCTTAAGACCGCTGCTTCTTAACTTACATTTCCTGTGAGCCCGAAGTCTCGGGCAGAATAAGCATCAAAGATTGCTTCATAAATCAGCCCCTATATCTTTATTTCAATTTAATCTGCTGTCAAACTCCTCCTCCTCTACTGCCGTAAAAACTTTCCCGTAGGAAAGGGATAACACATTTCTATTAAAGAACTAATAATGTTGCTAAAAAATTCCTACTAAGAACCAGATTACGAGTGGCGTGTTAATAGTTCTGTGCAAGTGAATAAGGGTTTATCACAGCTGTTTGCACAGATCAGGTTGACTGCTCATATTACAAGTTGAAACTAAACACGTGAGCGCAATTACGATTTAAGCTTGCATAATTACTGCATCCTCAGAGCTCGGGTTAACTGTTTCGCAAACAAATAAGTGTAATGAAACGCTTAAAAAATGCATTACAAAGTACAGTTACACTGATAATAACACTATCTGATAAAAAATATATTTAAAAAAAAAAAAATTACACAACAAAGTTAAAAGTGCTCAAAGATATGAGGTCTCAGGTGTTAGAAAATAAAGAAGACAGGCAAAGGGATTTAGCATAAAGATAAATACATACACATGTCTAAAGATGTATACTGTATGTATGTATATATGTTTGTATTTATGTGTGTATTTATATATTTATATGTGTATATATGTATTTACAGAAAACTATAAACATATACACACATAAAGCTCACACATATATACATATATACACATGTCTAAAGATGTATACTGTATGTATGTATATATGTTTGTATTTATGTGTGTATTTATATATTTATATGTGTATATATGTATTTACAGAAAACTATAAACATATACACACATAAAGCTCACACATATATACATATATACACATGTCTAAAGATGTATACTGTATGTATGTATATATGTTTGTATTTATGTGTGTATTTATATATTTATATGTGTATATATGTATTTACAGAAAACTATAAACATATACACACATAAAGCTCACACATATATACATATATACACATGTCTAAAGATGTATACTGTATGTATGTATATATGTTTGTATTTATGTGTGTATTTATATATTTATATGTGTATATATGTATTTACAGAAAACTATAAACATATACACACATAAAGCTCACACATATATACATATATACACATGTCTAAAGATGTATACTGTATGTATGTATATATGTTTGTATTTATGTGTGTATTTATATATTTATATGTGTATATATGTATTTACAGAAAACTATAAACATATACACACATAAAGCTCACACATATATACATATATACACATGTCTAAAGATGTATACTGTATGTATGTATATATGTGTGTATTTATGTGTGTATTTATATATTTATATGTGTATATATGTATTTACAGAAAACTATAAACATATACACACATAAAGCTCACACATATATACATATATACACATGTCTAAAGATGTATACTGTATGTATGTATATATGTTTGTATTTATGTGTGTATTTATATATTTATATGTGTATATATGCATTTACAGAAAACTATAAACATATAAACACATAAAGCTAACACATATATACATATATACACATGTCTAAAGATGTATACTGTATGTATGTATATATGTGTGTATTTATATATTTATATGTGTATATATGCATTTACAGAAAACTATAAACATATACACATATAAAGCTCACACATATATACATATATACACATGTCTAAAGATGTATACTGTATGTATGTATATATGTTTGTATTTATATATTTATATGTGTATATATGCATTTACAGAAAACTATAAACATATAAACACATAAAGCTCACACATATATACATACATACACATGTCTAAAGATGTATACTGTATGTATGTATATATGTGTGTATTTATGTGTGTATTTATATATTTATATGTGTATATATGCATTTACAGAAAACTATAAACATATAAACACATAAAGCTCACACATATATACATATATACACATGTCTAAAGATGTATACTGTATGTATGTATATATGTTTGTATTTATGTGTGTATTTATATATTTATATGTGTATATATGCATTTACAGAAAACTATAAACATATAAAGCTCACACATATATACATATATACACATGTCTAAAGATGTATACTGTATGTATGTATATATGTTTGTATTTATGTGTGTATTTATATATTTATATGTGTATATATGCATTTACAGAAAACTATAAACATATAAAGCTCACACATATATACATATATACACATGTCTAAAGATGTATACTGTATGTATGTATATATGTTTGTATTTATGTGTGTATTTATATATTTATATGTGTATATATGCATTTACAGAACACTATAAACATATAAACACATAAAGCTCACACATATATACATATATACACATGTCTAAAGATGTATACTGTATGTATGTATATATGTTTGTATTTATGTGTGTATTTATATATTTATATGTGTATATATGCATTTACAGAAAACTATAAACATATAAAGCTCACACATATATACATATATACACATGTCTAAAGATGTATACTGTATGTATGTATATATGTTTGTATTTATGTGTGTATTTATATATTTATATGTGTATATATGCATTTACAGAAAACTATAAACATATAAAGCTCACACATATATACATATATACACATGTATAAAGATGTATACTGTATGTATGTATATATGTTTGTATTTATGTGTGTATTTATATATTTATATGTGTATATATGTATTTACAGAAAACTATAAACATATAAACACATAAAGCTCACACATATATACATATATACACATGTCTAAAGATGTATACTGTATGTATGTATATATGTTTGTATTTATGTGTGTATTTATATATTTATATGTGTGTATATATGTATTTACAGAAAACTATAAACATATAAACACATAAAGCTCACACATATATACATATATACACATGTCTAAAGATGTATAATGTATGTATGTATATATGTTTGTATTTATGTGTTTATTTATATATTTATATGTGTATATATGCATTTACAGAAAACTATAAACATATAAAGCTCACACATATATACATATATGTGCATTGGAGCTCTTTGCACTCAAGGAGATGAAAAAGCATATTTATGCAATACTTATATTTAATAAAGTGTTATACTGTGTATTTACTGTAAATAGTTTATATTCCAATGTTCTACGCATGGGGGGGAATATGTTCTAAGTGATTTTAAATATATATTCCCATATATATATATATATATATATATATATATATATATATATATATATATATATATATATATATATATATATATATATATATATATACTGTATATATATATATATATATATATATGTAAATATTTATACCTATATAAAATTATATACAGTTGTAATCAAAATGATTCAACCCCCATTACAAATCAGGTTTATTGTCAAAATGTACAGACAATTGAAATAGCTCAACATAATGAATGCTTCAAGTGGTTTCCCTAAATTCAACTGAAAATGCAACTTTTAATGAATGCTGCCGTCTCAAAATGATTCAGCTCCTTCATGGCAAGCATCTTTAGTACTTAGTAGAGCACCCTTTTGCTGTTATGACCTGCTGCAAACGAGATGCATAGCCAGACAGCAGCTTCTGGCAGTGTTCATGCGGAATCTCAGCCCATTCCTCATGAGCAATGGCCTCCAGTTCAGTAATATTCTTGGGTTGGCGAGCTGCAACCACCCACAAGAGATTTTCTATGGGGTTCAAGTCAGGTGACTGTGATGGCCACTGTAGAATCTTCCAGGACTTCTTCTGCAGCCAAGATTTCCTGAAACTTCACTGATTCCATCTTGCCTTCCACATGCTGCAGGTTTCCAGTGCCAGACTATGCAAAGCAGATTGAGAGCATCACCAAGGCACCACCATGCTTAACTGTAGGCAGAGTGAGTTTTTTTCAGTGTCAGCTTCATTCTTCTTCCTCCAGACATACATCTGATCCATCAGGCTGAAAAGTTCCAGGTTTGTTTCATCACTTTACAGAACAGAATAACAAAACTTCTGTGGCTTATTTATACGATTTTAAGCATATTGCAGCCAACTTTTCTTGTGCTTTTGGGTTAGTAATGGCGTAAGTCTTGGAATTCTGGCATGGAAACCTTCTGCGTTTAGTATGCACCTTACTGTGTAAACTGAAACCTCAGTGCCTGTTGCCACCTAGTCTTGCTGCAGGTCTTTTGCAGTCACTCAAAGGTTTTTCTCAACCTGCAATCTCAGAAATCTGGTTGCAGCCATTGATAGCTTCCTTTTTCTGCTCCGTCCAGGTAGTGTAACCACTGTAACGTTGAAATTGTGAATTATGCTTTCAACGGTATCTCTAGAAACATTTAGTGCCTTTTCTATCTTTTTGTTTCTTGTTCCTTGTTTGCAGGGGTGTATTTTGCCCAGGCAAACAAGGCACTTGATTAGGGCAGCAGATTTTGGGGGGGCAGCACTTTTTGAGTCCAATTACACACACACATACACACTGCACTACATGTACACTACACACACACCATAAACACACTCATCATATACACACAGACACACTGAACTACATGTACACTACACACACACACACACACATACACACTGCACTACACGTACACTACACACAGACACACATACACCCTGCACTACATGTACACTACACACACACCATAAACACACTCATCATATACACACAGACACACTGCACTACATGTACACTACACACACACACACACATACACACTGCACTACATGTACACTACTCACCATAAACACACTCATCATATACACACAGACACACTGAACTACACGTACACTACACACACACACATACACACTGCACTACACCTACACTACACACACACCATAAACACACTCATCATATACACACAGACACACTGAACTACACGTACACTACACACACATACACACTGCACTACACGTACACTACACACACACACACCATAAACACACTCATCATATACACACAGACACACTGAACCACACGTACACTACACACACACACATACACACTGCACTACATGTACACTACACACACCATAAACACACACATCATATACACACAGACACACTGCACTACACGTACACTACACACACACACACTGCACTACACGTACACTAATCACCATAAACACACTCATCATACACACAGGCACATATAAATACACACGCACTTGAACATGAAGATTTACTTTGGAAATGCCATGGGGAAAAAAGTCACGTTACAGGTGAGGGGTGGGGGGCAGCAGGATTTTGGGTGCCTAGGGCAGCACAAAACCTAAATACGCCACTGCTTGTTTGTGAAGGGTGATGATCTCTTCTCTTAACTTTTTGGACCATTCTTTTGCCATATTTCTAACATGCAGACAAACGTGACACTCAACAAACCCCTAGCCAGTTCAGGTATTTCATGTGTTCTTGCTCAAGCACACCTGGTGAAAATAATGAAGCCCTTGATAAGTTGCATCAGATGTGCTTGAGACAAAGGCCTCTATTTATCAAGCCGTCAACTTTCTTAAATTCGACGGCACCAATACGCTCGCCTAAGATCGCCTAACATCGCCGCCGCAGACCTGAATACGCTCTCCAAAATTATCAAGAAAGCTGTCAAAAAGCCGCACACCAAGTACAGAGCGATGAGCAGCGGACTGTTGATAACTAACAGTCATCGATCTTGCTGCTCTTCGGCTTTTTCACAGAATTCTTGCTATACTGTCACTAAGCACCCACACTATACTATGCTGTTTTACCCCCTAAACCGCCGCTCCCGGAGCCCCCCGCAGCTAAATAAAGTTATTAACCCCTAAACCGCCGCTCCCGGACCCCGCCACAACTCTAATAAATGTATTAACCTCTAAACCGCTGCTCCCGGACCCCGCCACCACCTACATTATACCTATTAACCCCTAATCTGCCGCCCTCTATACCGCCGCCACCTACATAAAGTTATTAACCCCTATCCTGCCAATCCCGGACCCTGCCACAACTAAATAAATTGTTTAACCCCTAAACTGCCGCCCCCGGAGCCCACCGCCACCTACATTATATTTATTAACCCCTAATCTGCCCCCCCTACACCGCCGCCACTATAATAAACATATTAACCCCTAAACCTAACTCTAACCTTAAACCTAACACCCATTAACTTAAATATAATTTAAATAAATCTAAATAAATATTCCTATAATTAAATAAATAATTCCTATTTAAAACTAAATACTTACCTATAAAATAAACCCTAAGATAGCTACAATATAACTAATAGTTACATTGTATCTATCTTAGGGTTTATTTTTATTTTACAGACAAGTTTGCATTTATTTTAACTAGGTACAATAGTTATTAAATAGTTATTAACTATTTAATAGCTACCTAGCTAAAATAAAGACAAATTTACCTGTAAAATAAAACCTAACCTAAGTTACAATTACACCTAACACTACACTATAATTAAATTAATTAAATAAATTAACTACAATTAAATAAAATTAAATACAATTAAATAAAATTAACTAAAGTACAAAAAAACCCCCCACTAAATTACAGAAAATAAAAATAATTACAAGAATCTTAAACTAATTACACTTAATCTAATCCCCCTAATAAAATAAAAAAAGCCCCCCAAAATAAAAAAGCCCTACCCTATACTGAATTACAAATAGCCCTTAAAAGGGCCTATTGCGGGGCAGTGCCCCAAAGTAATCAGCTTTTACCTGAAAAAAAAATACAATACCCCCCCAACATTACAACCCACCACCCACACACCCAACCCTACTCTAAAACCCACCCAATCCCCCCTTAATAAAACCTAACACTAACCCCTTGAAGATCACCCTACCTTGAGACGTCTTCACCCAACCGGGCCTAAGTCCTCAACAAAGCCAGGCGAAGTCTTCATCCAACCGGGCAAAAGAGGTCCTCCAGACAGGCAGAAGTCTTCATCCAGACGGCATCTTCTATCTTCATCCATTCGAGGAGGAGCGGCTCCATCTTGAAGACATCCGATGTGGAGCATCCATCCAGACCGATGACTACCCGACGAATAAATATTCCTTTAAATGACGTCATCCAAGATGGAGTCCCTTGAATTCCGATTGGCTGATATTGGCAGTTCAATCCTATTGGCTGTGCCAATCAGCCAATAGAATGCGAGCTCAATCCTATTGGCTGATTGCATCAGCCAATAGGATTTTTCCTACCTTAATTCCGATTGGCTTATAGAATTCTATCAGCCAATCGGAATTCAAGGGACGCCATCTTGGATGACGTCATTTAAAGGAATATTCATTAGTCGGGTAGTCGTCGGTCTGGATGGATGCTCCGTGTTGGATGTCTTCAAGATGGAGCCGCTCCTCGTCAGATGGATGAAGATAGAAGATGCCGTCTGGATGAAGACTTCTGCCCGTCTGGAGGACCTCTTCTGCCCGGTTGGATGAAGACTTCGCCCGGCTTTGTTGAGGACTTAGGCCCGGTTGGGTAAAGACGTCTCAAGGTAGGGTGATCTTCAAGTGGTTAGTGTTAGGTTTTATTAAGGGGGGATTGGGTGGGTTTTAGAGTAGGTTTGGGTGTGTGGGTGGTGGGTTTTAATGTTGGGGGGGTATTGTATATTTTTTGCAGGTAAAAGAGCTTATTACTTTGGGGTAATGCCCCGCAAAAGGCCCTTTTAAGGGATATTTGTTATTTAGTATAGGGTAGGGATTTTTTTTATTTTTGGGGGCTTTTTTATTTTATTAGGGGGATTAGATTAGGTGTAATTAGTTTAAAATTCTTTTAATAATTTTTTTAATTTAGTGGGGGTTTTTTGTACTTTAGTTAATTTTATTTAATTGTATTTAATTTTATTTAATTGTAGTTAATTTATTTAATTATTTTAATTATAGTGTAGTGTTAGGTGTAATTGTAACTTAGGTTAGGTTTTATTTTACAGCTACTTATGTATTTATTTTAGCTAGGTAGTTATTAAATAGTTAATAACTATTTAATAACTATTCTACCTAGTTAAAATAAATACAAAATTGCCTGTAAAATAAAAATAATCCCTAAGATAGCTACAATGTAACAATTAGTTATATTGTAGCTAGCTTAGGGTTTATTATATAGGTAAGTTTTAAATAGGAATTATTTAGTTAATTATAGGAATATTTATTTAGGGTTATTTAAATTATATTTAAGTTAGTGGGTGTAAGGTTTATGGTTAGACTTAGGTTTAGGGGTTAATATGTTTATTATAGTGGCGGCGGTGTAGGGGGGCAGATTAGGGGTTAATAAATATAATGTAGGTGGTGATGGGCTCCGGGAGCGGCAGTTTGGGGTTAAACAATTTATTTAGTTGCGGCGGGGTCCAGGATCGGCAGGATAGGGGTTAATAACTTTATGTAGGTGGCGGCGGTATAGGGGGCGGCATATTATGGGTTAATAGGTATAATGTAGGTGGCGGTGGGGTCCGTGAGCGGCGGTTTAGGTGTTAAACACTTTATTTAGTTGCGGCGGGGTCCGTGAGCGGCGGTTTAGGGGTTAATACATTTATTAGAGTTGCGGCGGAGTCCGGGAGCGGCAGTTTAGGGGTTAAACACTTTATTTAGTTGCGGCGGGGTCCGTGAGCGGTGGTTTAGGGGTTAATACATTTATTAGAGTTGCAGTGGGGTCCGGCAGCGGCAGTTTAGGTGTTAATAAGTATAATATAGGTGGCTGCGGTGTATGGGGGGGCAGATTAGGTGTGTTTAGACTCGGGGTACATGTTAGGGTGTTTGGTGTAGACTTTTACCATAGGAATCAATGGGATATCGGGCAGCAGCGAACATGAGCTTTCGCTGCTTTCAGACTCCCATTGATTCCTATGGCATCCGCTGCCTCCAGGGCGGCGGATTGAAAACCAGGTACGCTGGGCCGGAAAAGTGCCGAGCATACCTGCTAGTTCTTTGATAACTTCCAAAAGTAGTCAGATTGTGCCGAACTTGTGTTCGGAACATCTGTAGTGACGTCAGTGACGTGCAGTCATAGGAGGCAGGTGAGGCAGCGCCTCACCTGTCCTATGTGGGTAATTACACTTTTTTTGTTATAATTTGTAATAAAAATATATTATATATTTTTAACTTTTTTTATTTTATTTTAAATTTTTTTGTATACCCTACCCCCCCCCCACCCCCGCAATGCCCGCAACCACTATAAAATTAAACTTCAAATGCAAACGTATTCTTTTTTTTTAAATTAATCATCCATATTGCGCAACGAAGGGGAGGCTGTGAGCTGTTCAGCTGCCGTCCCGTTGCGCAATATGGATGTCTGAGGATTGTTTTCTTATGGGACCCGCAGAGACTGCCACCCAGTGGCTAAGTCTCTAAGTTCGCGGCCCATATCACTCCCAAGAGGCTGCTCTCTAAACGCCTCGGGAGCAGTGAGTGAGCGCAGCCAAGTGCCGCCAGCCAATCAGCGATTGAACTTGTCAATCCGGAAGAGACAGGGACGTCCGGAAGAGACACTAGAGCTAGACCAGAAGAGAGAGGCTCAGGCGCGCCGCATTAGCAAGTGAGTGAGACTGTGGGTGTGGTGGGCATGGGCACCTAGCTGCCTTGACAATGACATTGATAGCAGCGCAGCCCTTAGCCGTTGCAGCAGCTGACAGTGACCAGCACATTCATGACTGCACGATTGATTTACAGCAGTGCACTTTGACTGAGAACGGAGTGAGACTGAGACTCCACCTCCGGTGTCCGGTCCGGTTGTCAAGTAAGTTCAGTCTAGCTAGTGACTCTCTACTGGCAGGCGGCAGCTGATTGTGTGTAGTAGTGAATTATTTTATAAGGATATTTTTACTGTTCCCTTACTCTCTGGCAGCTAGAGAGGAAGGGAACAGTAAAAATATCCTTATAAAATAATGGCTTGTATATACAATGTTGTGGGGCTGCACGTGGGTATGGTTAATAGTATAGTTACAGACAGACAGTACTATCATGCAAGCACTAGCTAGATAGAAGAGTATCAGATGTGATTAGGTAGTTGCACGCCGCACTAGCACAGCAGATTGTCAGCTAGCAGTGCCTACCACCACAACAGCAACAGCGTGCTGACAGCTGACAATTTCCCCAGCCTAACCTGAGACTGTGTGTATGAGCCTCTTATGGCTATGTGTTGTCACTCTGTGTATCATAGCTAGAGTGAAATGTGAGTGTAAGTTTGTAAGAATCATTTTATGACTTGCTCAGCCTCAGTGATGTGCTGCTTCCGTGAAAAATGCAGGGTAATTGGCAGGGAGAGAGCTACAGAGCATAACTTTCCTCTCCACATCCTGCTGATTGTCTTTACTTTTGGCTCAGTACACTGCATTAAAAAAAAACTTGCTACTTTTAACCCTTAGCTACCAGAGAGGACTGCAACAACTGTATTGCAGCCTTTCTGGCAACTATGGGGGTTAATTACACTCCAACTTCTAGCTACCGGGCAGTAGCTTACATGGGAGGGGCTTGTTGCTTCAAGCTTCACTGCATCATCATCCTGTCTCTTGCTGAAGTGAGTATGCTCTGCTTTCATTTTGTTTTTTAACAAGTGTGACTATTTAATTTAAATATATAAAACAGTCTAATTTACAATGCACTAGTATGAACTCTGTTTTTTTTTTGTACAGTATAGGATACTCTGAAATTCTGAATAGCTATTAAAATAGCCAGTTTAGTGTGTGGTGATACATCTATTTGTAATGTGTGTGTAGTGACTGTGTGTGTGTGTAGTGACTGTGTGTGTATATATATATATATATATATATATATATATATATATATATATATATATATATATATATATATATATATATATATATATATATACATAGTCATACACACATATATATATTTAGTCTTTAATGGATGTGTAAACTTGTTATTGGTGGTACACACACACACACACATATATATATATATATATATATATATATATATATATATATATATATACACACTTATATATTTAGTCTTTAATGGATGTAAACTTGTTATTGGTGGTACATCTATTTTTAATATGTGTGTAGTGACTGTATGTGTGTATATATATATATATATATATATATATATACACACACCTATATATTTTCTTTTTAATAGATGTAAAATTGTTATAGGTGGTACATCTATTTTTTATATTTGTGTGTAGTGTCTGTGTGTGTGTGTGTATATATATATATATATATATATATATATATATATATATATATATATATATATATATATATATACACACACACACACTCTTATATATTTAGTCTTTGTTATGGGTGATACATCTATTTGGAGTGTGTGTGTGTATATATGTATGTGTGTTTATTTATATATATATATATATATATATATATATATATATATATGTATGCACACTCCTTTATATTTTGTCTTTAATGAATGTAAAATTTTTATAGGTGATACATCTATTTGGAGTGTGTGTGTATGTGTGATGTGTGTACATATATATATATATATATATATATATATATATATATATATATATATATATATATATATATATATATATATATATATATACACACATACACACACACACACACACATATATATATACACACACACACACACACCAGTGTAACCACTATAAAAGTAAAGAAATATTTGACTCAGGCATACTGCATTATTTTTAAAATAGGGCAATTTATGTTTGTTAAAGGGACATATATATATATATACTAGAGTTGAACCTGAAGCTCAACTTGCTCAAGCTACAAATAAAATGTGTTTTTGCACTCCACCAATTACAGTGTGTCTCATCATGATACTAAGACAAAAATGCTCATCCAGAGACAGAGTATATATTGTTAGTATTAAATCTATATTCACGATGCCCAACCCATGATTCTTCTATGAGATCAGACATGGATCTACTTTTTTTGTGTGACTGTTGCAATGTAATTTCAAGGCAGCATGTGTGAGAAATATCAGGGAATATAAATAGGATTAGGCAGTAGGCACCAAAAGTATGTATTTTTCTTTTATTTAATCACTTTCATGCAAAAATACAAATTTTTACTTGAATTGACAGTGTCAATTCAAGTAAAAATTGGTATTTTTGCATGAAAGTGATTAAATAAAAGAAAAATACATACTTTGGTGCCTATTTATATTCCCTGATATTTCTCACACATGCTGCCTTGAAATTACATTGCAACAGTCACACAAAAAAAGTAGATCCATGATAATGAAGGAATCTATAAGTATAATTTGCCGCATTAAAGTAAAAAGTATGTTTTAAACATATTTTAATGGGCCTGGATTTCTAGATCTCATAATCAGAGCAAGCATTTTGTTATCTGGCAAGAGTTTCTGTTACAATCCTTTAGACTAAAATCAGATGTTTACTAAGTTGACCAGTTTTCCAAGACACCATTTAAAGGGACATGAAACCCAAATGTTTTCTTTCATGATTTAGAAAGAGCATGCAATTTTAAATAACTTTCCAATTTACATCTAATAGCTGGCTTTCTTCATTCTTTTGATATCCTTTGTTGAAATCATATCTAAATAAGCTCAGTAGCTACTGAGCATATTTAGATATGATTTTCAACAAAGGATATCAAAAGAACGAAGAAAACCAGATATCCTTTGTTGAAAATCATATCTAAATATGCTCAGTAGCTACTGATTGGTGGCTGCATATAGATACCTCATGCGATTGGCTCACCCATGTGCATTGCTATTTCTTCAACAAAGGATATCTAAAGAATGAAGGCGTATACGATTCCTAGCCACTGCCTCACCAGCCTCTGAAGTCAGCGCACATCACTGAGTGACGTAACCATCGATCTGTGTCGGACTGAGTCCGGCGGATCGTATGTTACGTCACTATATTCTACTTTTTCCGGTCTGTAGGGTTTGATAACTACGGCGAATCAGGCTCGCCACAAATACGCTGCGGAATTCCAGCGTATTTGCGGTTGACAGCTTGATAAATAGAGGCCAAAGCCTGTTTTGCATTTTTGTGTTGTTGTGAGGGATTCTATTAAGTTAGTTGAATAATTTTGAGACTGCATAATTAATTAAAAGTTGCATTTTCAGTTGAATTCGGGGAAACCACTTGAAACATTTGTTGTGTTGAGCTATTTAAATTGCTTTTGTTTGATTTGTTCATTGCAAACAACTGAAGGTCTGTAAAGTTTGACAATAAACCTGATTTTCAATGGTGGTTTAATAATTTTGATTACAACTGTATATATTTACCAAAACCATCAGATATATGTAGAAATATATATTTATTAATAAATAGAATATATCCTCCTATGTGAATAACATTGCAATGTGAAATATTCATATTTTCATGTTGGTTTAGCGCACTTGAGAATATGCGATCGTGTTCCCACTTTTTTTTTTCTCCCTTGACTTCTATGGGGGAATACATTATCACGAGCGTGATATTCTAAGTTCAGCTTTTTATATGCATCGGGTTAGTGTGCGACCAAAAACTGTTTACTTTCAACTTGAAATACGAGCTCTACCCGACAAGCACAAAAAAATACTTTTAGCGGAGTTAGCGCTTGAGCAGGAACATTAAACAGCGCTCCACTTGTAATCTGCCCCTAAATACATATGTTTAAACATTTAAATTGAACAATATACTAATCTGAATGTTGTATCCCTAACAGAACATCTCACATACAATAAGTGACCTTACAATGGACAAAAAGAACCAGACTTTGATAACTGAAATTATTCTGTTGGGATTTTCTACCAATGAAAAGACAAATATTGTTCTGTTTTTGTTGTTTCTTATTATCTATTTACTAACATGTTTTGGAAACATATCTATAATATTTATAACAATCATTAACCCTAATCTACATACACCTATGTATTTTTTTATCTGCAATTTATCGTTTCTGGATTTATGTTATTCATCAATAGCTGTACCCAAATTATTGATTAACACGATTTCTCCTAAAAAATGTATTGTACTCTCTGCATGTTCCCTTCAGGTATATTGCAGTCAGTTTCTGGGAGGATCTGAGTGCCTGCTACTTGCGCTGATGGCGTATGATCGCTATGTAGCCATTTGCCGACCGCTGCATTATCCATTACTTATGAACTGGGCCGTTTGCTATCAATTGACCGCAGCAATATGGATAGGAAGCTTTTTACTATCAGTTGTACCATCTCTGGCAATGCCCATCCCAATTTGTAATATCCAAATTGATCATTTCATGTGTGATATTCTAGCTGTGCAAAAGATATTTTGTACCAGCACAATTAAGAATGAACTTACATTATTTGTTATTAGTTTTCTTTTCCTTTTTCCTCCTTTCATTATGATCTTAGCTTCTTACATTTGCATTATTGTTTCTGTATTAACAATTGAATCTGCAAAAAGAGGTAAAGCATTTTCCACTTGTACTTCTCATCTGATTGTAGTTGTTATATATTTTAGTACCGGAATAGCTATGTACCTTGGGACATCTAGTTATTTAGAAAATTATCAGAAGTTTGTCACTTTTGTGTATATCGTTATAACACCCATGGTAAACCCTCTTATTTATAGTCTAAAAAATAAAGAAGTTAAAGAAACGTTTAAAAAGCTAAAAGGAAAGAAATTAAATACATATTAGCAAATAACTAAATATAAACATCTACTTTCTAGAGTTGAATGCTAAGATTCCATAATTTTGCTAGATTAAGAGTGGTACGCTAACAGTTACGCAAAGCGATAAGGGGTTTATCATGGGTGTTTGCTCACATCGGAAGTAGTGTGCGTATTAAAAGTTGAAAATAAACACGTTCGCTAGAGTGCTTTCAAATTTAATACACGGGGGGGATAGTGTGACTTCAGAGCACTGGTTAGATGTTAAACTTGAATAAAAAGTTACACAAAACATAAAAAAATACATTAAAAAATATAGTTACACAGGTGTTAGACGTGCAAAGGGCTTTAACATAGAGATACATACGCACACATGTCTAAATATGTATATGTGTGTGTAGTATATATATATATATATATGTTTACATGTGTGTAAATATATATTTATATATGTATATATGTGCAGACATATACTCATATAAACACATAAATACATATGTATACATATATAGGCACATATATATATATATATATATATATATATATAGGAGCCCTTTACAGTTAAGTAGCTGAAAACATAACAAATCATATTTATGCAATATTCATATTTAATGAATATTAGAATATGTTTTAAGCATTTTGAAATTCATATATATATATTCATGTATATCTGCAAATGTGGTATACATGATACATTGCACTGCATGTGAAGTGAGATGCTATATTGGAGAAACAAGCCTAAAACTGTACCTTCGGATGAACTTACACAGACACTCAATCAAAAACCACTGTGAAACAAAATACTGCACCCCTGTTGGTCACCATTTCACCCAACCTGACCACTCCATCCAAAACCTCAAAATCAAAATTCTCAGAGGCAACTTCAAAAACACCATGGAAAGAAAAACCTTTGAAATGAAAATGATAATGCACTTCAACTTTTTGTTTAATTCTGGACTAAATGTGGACTCTGGATTCTTAACACATTATCAAAATTTTTTGTAATGTACTTTCATTTAGTCATTTACATTGTATATTCCACATTCTTTATACATAGGTACACAGGTAAGCCTATGTCCACACTTTTGTCTTTTTTTAACTTTTGTATTCCCCCTGTATATACAATTTCACATCTTTATAGATATTGATTCAATGTTGATATATAACTTGAGGTCAGTATATGCTCTATGTATAGCTATATATTTCCCCTGTCTGTTCTCCTACACTGGACACTGTCTGCCTGTTACCTAAGCCCCCCTCATGATTTTTACGACACCTCCTCCTCTTCCTGCACTTTCTGTCTTCTTAGCTATTCTGTGTTTTAAGATATTGGCCTCTAGTTATCAAGCTGTCTACTTACCTGCATTCGCCGGCCCAATACGCTCGCCTAAGCTCGCCTTACATCGCTGCCACGGACTTGAATACGTTCGCCAAAGTTATCAAGAAAGCTTTCAAGAAGCCGCGCACCAAGTACGGAGCGATGAGCAGCGGACTGTTGTTAACTGACAGTCATCGATCTCGCTGCTCATCGGCTTCTTCGCAGCTTTCTTGCTAGCCTGTCACTAAGCACCCACACTAAACTATACTATTTTACCCCTAAACCGCTGCTCCTGGACCCCACCGCAACTAAATAAATATATTAACCCCTAAACCGCCGCTCCCGGACCCCGTCGCCACCTACATTATACCTATAAACCCCTAATCTGCCCCCCCCTACACCGCCGCCACCTACTTTATACTTATTAACCCCTAAACCACCGCTCCCAGACCCTGCCGCAACTAAATAAATATATTAACCCCTAAACCGCCGCTCCCGGACCCCACCGCCACTTACATTATACCTATTAACCCCTAATCTGCCCCCCTACACCGCCACCACCTACTTTATACTTATTAACCCCTATCCTGCCGATCCCGGACCCCGCCGCAAATACATTAATTGTTTAACCCCTAAACCGCCGCACCCGGACCCCGCCGCCACCTACATTACATTTATTAATCCCTATCTTGCCCCCCCTACACCGCCGCCACCTACAGTACATTGATTAAACCCTAATCTACCCCCCTACACCGCCACCAATATATTAAATGAATTAACCCCAAAACCTAAGTCTAACCCTAACCCTAACACCCCCCCTAACTTAAATATTATTTAAATTAATCTAAATAAATATTCCTATAATTAAATAAATTAATCCTATTTAAAACTAAATACTTACCTATAAAATAAACCCTAAGATAGCTACAATATAACTAATAATTACATTATAGCCATTTTAGGATTTATTTTTATTTTACAGGAAACTTTGTATTTATTTTAACTAGGTACAATAGCTATTAAATAGTTATCAACTATTTAATAGCTACCTAGCTAAAATAACTACAAAATTACCCATAAAATAAATCCTAACCTATGTTACAAATACACCTAACACTACACTATTAATAAATTAATTAAATGTTATGTAGGTGGCGGCGGGGTCCGGGTGCGGCTGTTTAGGGGTTAAACAATTAATTTATTTGCGGCGGAGTCCGGGAGCGGCGGTTTAGGGGTTAATAAATATAAAGTAGGTGGTGGCGGTGTAGGGGGGGGCAGATTAGGGGTGTTTAGACTCGGGGTACATGTTAGGATGTTAGGTGTAGACACTTCCCATAGAAATCAATGGGATATCGGGCAGCAGCGAACATGAGCTCTCGCTGCTGCAGAACTCCCATTGATTCCTATGGGATCCGCCGCCTCCAGGGCGGATTGAAAACAAGGTACGCTGGGCCGGAATAATGGTGAGCGTACCTGGTAGGTATTTGATAACTACCAAAAGTAGTCAGATTGTGCCGAACTTGCATTCGGAACATCTGTAGTGATGTAACCATCGATCTGTGTCGGACTGAGTCCGGTGGATCGTAGGTTACGTCACTAGATTCTACTTTTGCCGGGCTGTAGGGCTTGATAACTATGGCGAATCAGCCTTGCCACAAATACGCTGTGGAATTCCAGCGTATTTGCGGTTGACGGCTTGATAACTAGAGGCCATTATCTGTAAATTCCATTGAATTGGTCAGTATTGCTCCAGACTTGATAAAGGAAGGAACTCTTCCGAAAGCTTGTCAACTTATAAATGTATACTTAATCCAATAAAAAAGTATCATTGCTACTACAATCAACGTATATATATATATATATATACTATATATATATATAATCATATAGATATGTAGGTATAGATATATATTTAAAAAAAACATCAGATATACATATTCTATGTGAAGCACATTGGAATGTAAAATATTCATATTTTCATGTCGGGTTTGTGCACTTAAAGAGACATTATACACTAGATTTTTCTTTGCATAAATGTTTTGTAGATGATCCATTTATATAGTCCATACAGGTTATTTTTTTGTATTTGTTTTTAAATGTATAGTTTTGCTTATTTTTAAATAACATTGCACTGATTTTCAGACTCCTAACCAAGCCCCAACATTTTAGGAAAATACTGAAGTATACCTACTCCAGCTTGCTCCTGTTTTTGTAAAGAGTCTTTTCATATGCAAAGGAAGGGGGAGGGTCTGCTATTTCCCACTTGCAGTGGGTGTTCCAGCTACCTTTTCAACAGAGTTAAACTGGGAGATTCTAAGGCCTAGATTTGGAGTTTGGCGGTAGCCGTGAAAACCAGCGTTAGAGGCTCCTAACGCTGGTTTTAGGCTACCTCCGGTATTTGGAGTCAGTCAAAAAAGGGTCTAACGCTCACTTTTAAGCCGCAACTTTTCCATACCGCAGATCCCCTTACGTAAATTGCGTATCCTATCTTTTCAATGGGATCTTTCTAACTCCGGTATTTAGAGTCGTGTCTGAAGTGAGCGTTAGAAATCTAACGACAAAACTCCAGCCGCAGAAAAAAGTCAGGAGTTAAGAGCTTTTTGGGCTAACGCCGGTTCATAAAGCTCTTAACTACTGTACTCTAAAGTACACTAACACCCATAAACTACCTATGTACCCCTAAACCGAGGTCCCCCCACATCGCCGCCACTCGATTAAATTTTTTTAACCCCTAATCTGCCGACCGCAAAGCGCCGCCACCTACATTATAGCTATGTACCCCTAATCTGCTGCCCCTAACACTGCCGACCCCTATATTATATTTATTAACCCCTAATCTGCCCCCCACAACGTCGCCTCCACCTGCCTACACTTATTAACCCCTAATCTGCCGAGCGGACCGCACCGCTATTATAATAAAGTTATTAACCCCTAATCCGCCTCACTTACCCTATAATAAATAGTATTAACCACTAATCTGCCCTCCCTAACATCGCCGACACCTAACTTCAAACATTAACCCCTAATCTGCCGACCGGAGCTCACCGCTATTCTAATAAATGTATTAACCCCTAAAGCTAAGTCTAACCCTAACACTAACACCCCCCTAAGTTAAATATAATTTTAATCTAACGAAATTAATTAACTCTTATTAAATAAATTATTCCTATTTAAAGCTAAATACTTACCTGTAAAATAAATCCTAATATAGCTACAATATAAATTATAATTACATTGTAGCTATTTTAGGATTAACATTTATTTTACAGGCAACTTTGTAATTATTTTAACCATGTACAATAGCTATTAAATAGTTAAGAACTATTTAATAGTTACCTAGTTAAAATAATTACAAAATTACCTGTAAAATAAATCCTAACCTAAGTTACAATTAAACCTAACACTATACTATCATTAAATTAATTAAATAAAATACCTACAATTACCTACAATTAAACCTAACACTACACTATCAATACATTAATTAAATACAATATGTACAAATAACTACAATGAAATAAACTAACTAAAGTACAAAAAATAAAAATGAACTAAGTTTCAAAAAATAAAAAAATATTTACAAACATAAGAAAAATATTACAACAATTTTAAACTAATTACTCCTACTCTAACCCCCTAATAAAATAACAAAGACCCCCAAAATAAAAAATACCCTACCCTATTCTAAATTACTAAAGTTCAAAGCTCTTTTACCTTACCAGCCCTGAACAGGGCCCTTTGCGGGGCATGCCCCAAGAAGTTCAGCTATTTTTCCTGTAAAAAAAAAACATACAATACCCCCCCCCAACATTACAACCCACCACCCACATACCCCTAATCTAACCCAAACCCCCCTTCAATAAACCTAACACTAAGCCCCTGAAGATCATCCTACCTTGTCTTCACCTCACCAGGTATCACCGATCCGTCCTGGCACCAAAATCTTCATCCAACCCAAGCAGGGGCTGGCGATCCATCATCCGGTGGCTGAAGAGGTCCAGAAGAGGACCAAAGTCTTCATCCTATCCGGGAAGAAGAGTAGATCCATCATCCGATCAGCCAATCGGATTGAACTTGATTCTGATTGGCTGATTCCATCAGCCAATCAGAATTTTCCTACCTTAATTCCGATTGGCTGATAGAATCCTATCAGCCAATCGGAATTCGAGGGACGCCATCTTGGATGACGTCCCTTAAAGGAACCTTCATTCGGCTAGTAGGCGTCGGGAGAAGAGGATGTTCCGCGTCGGATGGAAGATGATGGCTCCCGAAGAAAGAAGATTGAAGATGCCGTTGATAGAAGACTTCATCCAGATCATGGACCTCTTCAGCTCCCGCTTGGATGAAGACTTCAGCCGGATCATGGACCTCTTCAGCTCCCGCTTGGATGATGACTTCAGCCGGATCATGGACCTCTTCAGCCCCCTGCTTGGGCTTGGATCAGGACATCGGAGGAGCTCTTCTGGACCGATCGGTGAACCTGGTATGGTGAAGATAAGGTAGGAAGATCTTCAGGGGCTTAGTGTTAGGTTTATTTAAGGGGGGTTTGGGTTAGATTAGGGGTATGTGGGTGGTGGGTTGTAATGTTGGGGGGGGGGGTATTGTATGTTTTTTTTTACAGGCAAAAGAGCTGAACTTCTTGGGGCATGCCCCGCAAAGGGCCCTGTTCAGGGCTGGTAAGGTAAAAGAGCTTTGAACTTTAGTAATTTAGAATAGGGTTTGTCATTTTTTTATTTTGGGGGGCTTTGTTATTTTATTAGGGGGCTTAGAGTAGGTGTAATTAGTTTAAAATTGTTGTAATATTTTTCTTATGTTTGTAAATATTTTTTTATTTTTTGTAACTTAGTTCTTTTTTATTTTTTGTACTTTAGTTAGTTTATTTCATTGTAGTTATTTGTAGGTATTGTATTTAATTAATTTATTGATAGTGTAGTGTTAGGTTTAATTGTAGGTAATTGTAGGTATTTTATTTAATTAATTTAATGATAGTATAGTGTTAGGTTTAATTGTAACTTAGGTTAGGATTTATTTTACAGGTCATTTTGTAATTATTTTAACTAGGTAACTATTAAATAGTTCTTAACTATTTAATAGCTATTGTACCTGGTTAAAATAATTACAAAGTTGCCTGTAAAATAAATATTAATCCTAAAATAGCTACAATGTAATTATAATTTATATTGTAGCTATATTAGGATTTATTTTACAGGTAAGTATTTAGCTTTAAATAGGAATAAGTTATTTAATAAGAGTTAATTAATTTCGTTAGATTTAAATTATATTTAACTTAGGGGGGTGTTAGTGTTAGGGTTAGACTTAGCTTTAGGGGTTAATCCATTTATTAGAATAGCGGTGAGCTCCGGTCGGCAGATTAGGGGTTAATAATTGAAGTTAGGTGTCGGCGATGTTAGGGAGGGCAGATTAGGGGTTAATACTATTTATTATAGGGTTAGTGAGGCGGATTAGGGGTTAATAACTTTATTATAGTAGCGGTGCGGTCCGCTCGGCAGATTAGGGGTTAATAAGTGTAGGCAGGTGGAGGCGACATTGAGGGGGCAGATTAGTGGTTAATAAATATAATATAGGGGTCGGCGGTGTTAGGGGCAGCAGATTAGGGGTACATAAGGATAATGTAAGTAGCGGCGGTTTACGGAGCGGCAGATTAGGGGTTAAAAATAATATGCAGGGGTCAGCGATAGCGGGGGCGGCAGATTAGGGGTTAATAAGTGTAAGGTTAGGGGTGTTTAGACTCGGGGTACATGTTAGGGTGTTAGGTGCAGACTTAGGAAGTGTTTACGCATAGCAAACAATGGGGCTGCGTTAGGAGCTGAACGCGGCTTTTTTGCAGGTGTTAGGTTTTTTTTCAGCTCAAACAGCCCCATTGTTTCCTATGGGGGAAACGAGCACGTTTTTGAGGCTGGCCGCGTCCGTAAGCAACTCTGGTATCGAGAGTGGAGTGGCGTTAAAAATGCTCTACGCTCCTTTTTTGGAGCCTAACGCTGACATTATATGGACTCTCAATACCAGAGTTATTTTAAAGGTGCGGCCAGAAAAAAGCCGGCGTTAGCTACGCGGGTCGTTACCGACAAAACTCTAAATCTAGCCGTAAGTTATTAAACGGTTTTCTAATGGATTTTTATACCAGTATCTGTGCATTTTATTCTTTATAGTAGTGTCTATTTCATGCAGTTATATGAAAATTGGTGTATATTGTCTCTTTAAGAAAATCGGGTTTGCGCATGAGTAGGGTGGCTCGCAATCTAAAACCTTTTACTTTCAACTTGTAACATGCTTACTACCCAACGCACGCAAAAAGCTTACTTCTATCAAATTTAGTGCGTGAGCTGAAGCGATAAATTACATTAAAAAATACAGTTACACTCATAGTAACACTATTTAATAAAATTATTAAAAAATATTGTGTTAATAAGTTATAAGGGCTCATAGATATGAGGACACAGGTGTTAGACATGCAAAGGGCTTTAAAGGGACACTGAACCCAAATTTTTTCTTTTGTGATTCAGATAGAGCATGAAATTCTAAGCAACTTTCTAATTTACTCCTATTATCAAATGTTCTTTAATCTCTTGGTATCTTTATTTGAAATGCAAGAATGTAAGTTTAGATGCCGGCCCATTTTTGGTGAACAACCTAGGTTGTTCTTGCTGATCGGTGGATAAATTCATCCACCAATCAAAAACTGCTGTCCAGAGTGCTGAAACAAGAAAAAAGCTTAGATGCCTTCTTTTTCATATAAAGATAGCAAGAGAACAAAGAAACATTGATAATAGAAGTAAATTAGAAAGTTGCTTAAAATTGCATGCTCTATCTGAATCGCGAAAGAAAATGTTTAGATTCAGTGTCCCTTTAACGTAGAGATACATACACATACATGTCTAAATATGTATATGTGTGTGTGTATATATATATATATATATATATATATATATATATATATATGTTTACATGTGTGTAAATATATATTTTTTATGTGTATATATGTATTTAGAGGCATATACACATATAAACACATAAATACATATGTATACATATACAGACACACACACACACACACACATATATATATATATGTGTGTGTGTGTTCATTGGAGCCCTTTGCAAGTATCTGAAAACATGATAACTCATATTTATTCAATATTCATATTTAATGAATATTAGAATATGTTCTAAGCATTTTGAAATTAATATATATATATATATATATATATATATATATATATATATATATATATATATATATATCTAAAAGGAACAGCACAATTGTGTTGTTCATCTGTATGGTGTACTGAAATGATTCACAAGGTTCTTTTAAATAAACTTCTTTATTATTTCTGAGCCCTGACACCTGAGCTGATTTCTGTCTGCTGAGCTCTTCCTGACTTCTCTAAAGCTAATCACTTCCTGGGGCATCAGCTCCCTTCCTGTTATCTGACCCTTACGCATCTGCATTACAGGCTAAGCTCAGCATATCTCTCCTTTTCAAAACAAAACAAACAACAACACAAAAACAAACATTCAAAATAGTCTATAGAACAAGTGTTTGCAAAACAAGATGTCTACATTTTCTGGCATGACAATCAACCTTGAACAACTAAACTAAGTATAACACAAAATGCAGTAGCAATGAGTTAGTGTCAAATGCAGTTAACATTCTTCAATGAGTTTGTGTGGCCTTCTGACAGCACTGCCACTTGAAGTATGCTGGCCCCCTCGTGAGGGCTGTTGTAGTGTTTCTCCTGGATACTGTACTGGGGCAGGAATCTCCTCTGTACTGTGAGTGTCCTCAAAAGATGACTCTTCATCAGGTTCATTTGCCTGAAATGTATCCCGATCAATTACATTCTGTTGCAGTTCTGGACAAACCTTTTCTGAATCCTCAGCATTGCTTAACCAATCCATGTCCAATGACTGTGTTCAGATCAAAGAATGATTTGGTATCTTTAATAAAGGTTTCCAATTACGTCTCAACACCACTCCCTGCTTTGTCTTTACTTCAAAGGACCTATCTGCAACTTTATGCAGCACTACAACTTCATTCATCCAGCGTTGACCTGCCCAGATCTTTACGGTGTCCCCAATGTGCAGCATTTTTACATTCTTTGCACTTTTGTCATAGTTCCTTTTCTGACATTCCCTTATTTCTTCCTTCTTTTCTATGTAGGAAGTATGCAAGTTTCTGCCATAATGATACTGTGTCAAATGCAATTATGGTAGCTTTGTCTTTATCTGACGCCCAAAGAATAATTCTGCAGGATATTTCTCCCCTTCCAAAGGTGTTGCTCGATAATAAAGCAAAACTATCTGTGATTTCTCACCTGAGTGACTAGCCTTTGTAAACAGTCTCTTAATAATTTTGACTATGCACTCGGCTAATCCATTCCCTTGAGGATATTTGGGACATGATGTTGAAGAAATCCAAACTCTTCAGAAAATGCCTTAAAGTACCTGCAGGAGAACTGGGGTCTATTGTCTGTTTTTAGGATTGTAGGGATGCCAAACCTTGAAAATATAGCTCGTAATTTCCTGCATACATGCTCTGATGATGTATTCCTGAGTTTGAAAACCTCTGGGTAAGATGAGTAAGAGTCCAGCATTGCTAGGTAATCATGTCCATCAAGTAAAAACAAATCTACTCCCACTGTATGCCAAGGAATCTTCACCATATCTTCCTGCAGTAAATGTTCCTTTGGACTGGCTGGCTGAAATGACTGACAAGTGGGACATGAAGACACTGCAGCTGCTATATCACTCATCATTGAAGGCTCTCCTCTTGCATTTTTTTTGAAGAGTTTCATCTTCTACTGTAGCCTGTTGCAGTTTTTTCCACATGACTAGTGAAATCACTCCCGACATCAAAATGCTGTTAATATGCACATCAACATCAGCATCCCTGCCATCATCTGGGGACCTGGTCTGTTCAGACCAAATTCTTGACAAGGTATCTGCGATTAACAGATGTCTGCCAGGGGAAAACTCCAATATATAGTTATATTTTTGCAGCTTGAGCAGCAGTTTTTGAATTTTAGGTGGAGCTTTCCATAACTCTTTGTGAGAAATTGTTATTAGATACTTATGATCAGTTTCAATTACAAATGAAGTCCCGTAAACAAAATTGTGAAATGCTTCACAGCCAAACGCTATGCCAAGTGTAATCCAGAGACAATAAAGGGGGAGACTAAAGAGAGGATGGGCATAGCCTCTGACGAAGCTGGGAGGAGCCTGCAAAATGCGTTAGGCCACATCTATTGTACACAGTTACATACCTCATATGTTTGAGGGTATCTTTGTGAGTGCATAACTTTTATTTGCCTTTTAATAAAGTGGTGGTTTTAATACTACACTTAGATCTTCTGTGCACTTTGTTGCGCTCCATTTGTTCTGTCTTGCAGATACATCTGATACATAATAATAAAAAGTACGTTATTTTTTATGTGAAGGACATAAGAATGTAAAATATACATCTTGCACATCGATTTAGATCTTAATGCGGTTGGGTTAGCGCACATGAAAACGTAGTAATCTTAAGGAGCATTATTGAAATATTATATATAAAATTTTACAAAAAATGTAAAAAAAATTATTAATCATTATTAAACATACTGTAAAATATATACATATATACTATGAATTATTTAGAATATTTTTAAACATTTTGAATAAATAAAAAAATAATTAAACATTTTTTTATAAATATTTTATATGTAATATTTCAATAACGTGCCTTTACATGACTAAATTTTCATGTGCACTAACCCAAACGCGTTTAGATCTAAATTGCTAAACAATGCGCAAAATTCATATTTAACTTTCAGATATTCTTCACATGGAAAATAATGTACTTTCAATTATTAAATATATATTTCTATTTATATCTGATACTGTTCATGTAAAATACATATCTATACCTATATATCTATAGGAATAGATATATATAGGAATTTATGTATACAGATACAACCGAATTCCGAAAAAGTTGGGACAGTATGGAAAATGCAAAAAAACAAACAAAAAGAGTATTTTTCAATTCACCCTGTAGTATATTGATAACACATTATTAAAACATTATTTGATGTTTTACTTTGTGAAATTAATATATTTTTGAAAATATACACTCATTTCAAATCTGATGACTGCAACACACTCCAAAAACGTTGGGACAGTCTACTGTTTACCACTGTGTAACATCACATTTTCTTTTAATAACATTTATTAAGCATTTGGGCACTGAAGACACCAGTTGGTTAAGTTTAGCAAGCATAATTTTCCCCCAATCATCTATTTTGCATGTCTTCCGCTGCACAACTGTACAGGGCCTTCATTGCCTTATTTTGCGCTTCATAATGCACCACACATTCTCAATCTTAAACAGGTCAGCACTGCAGGCAGGCCCTGCTAGCAACCACACTCTTTGCTTACGCAACCATGCTCTTGTAATGAGGGCAGAATGTGGTTTGGCATTGTCCTGCTGGAAAATGCAGGGACGTCCCTGGAAAAGACAACGCCTGAATGGCAGCATATGTTGCTCCAAAATTTATACATATCTTTCTGCATTAATGGTGCCCTCACAGACACATCCCCCATACCATGACAGACGCTGGCTTTCGGACCTGATGCTGATAACAGCTTGGATGGTCCTTTTCCTCTTTGGCCCTGAGTGTTTGCAAAGATAGTGATATGCGGCACTAACATTAATAACCCTTTAGCCAAGTCCTAAGTGCACTACTCCTCCCCAGTAGTTACCAAAAAATAGAAATGTACAGTTAAAAAGATTAAGGGTTGGCGCTATTTCTAGCTAGGGTTCATAAATGGTTTCAGGGAAAATCACTATGTGATATTATACAATGTATGCAATGATATTAAAATGTAAATGCATTAATTGATATAACAAGCACCTGAAGAACCTCTATAATATCCTCACAGAAAGTGGTTTGGGATTGAAATGCAATGTACACAATTGTGTTTTAAAATATATAAATATTTATTAATACAGCTTATACCCAAAAAACATATATCATAATCATCTGATTAAAAGAGGGGAAAAAAATCCCAAAAAGGCCTAAACAAAATGGCTTGATAAAAGTGTATTAGATGGTTAAAAAGATCAGGGATGTCTCCCTTATAGCAGTAAAAACAGTCTCGTACATTCTTGTTGTTTTTGGTGGTTTTGTGGTATGATACGTATATAATATTTGTAAGGTACCTTACTATCCTAAATGCATGTCCAATAAATAATCCCCAAAGTGTTCTTTAAGGCTGGCGGCATATACAATGTATCCTTCTCCTCTTTATCCTTCTCCTCTTTGGCCCTGTGAACGGCTGTTTTTTCCAAAAACTATTTGAATTGTTGACTCATGGGACAACAAAACACTATTCCACTGTGCTACTCTCCATCTCAGATTAGGCCGAGCCCAGAGAAGTCGGCGGCGCTTCTGGACAGTGCTGATGTATGTCTTCTGCTTTGCATAGTAAAGCCTTAACTTGCATCTGTGGATGCAGCGGCAGATGGTGTTGACTGACAAAGGTTTACCAAAGTATTCCCTAAATAGAGCTCCAGTTGTAATCTAGCCTAAAATGGGGCTAATGGTTGCTGCCAGGTGATAATTATTACTGTAAAAGTCACTAAAGATACATAAAAGTCTTTATTTGAATTTTACGATCCCCTCTTTCAAAACAGAAGCTAAGAGGATATAGTTCTGCTGTGAGGCCTGTTTTGAAGTATTCACAATTTTTATAATAATCAAATGGCTACTAGACAGGTGCAGGATAAATCATCTAAAATATGAGAATTTACCACTTTCAAATGAAAGCCTTAGGCCTGGTGGTATGGGAGGGTTAGGAGGGAGGCGGGTGGGCGGATCATTGCTGGAGGGGGGCGCGAGAGGGTGGGACTGCTACGCTGAAGGAAAAAAAAGCTGAGAATGGCAGGGAGAGGGGATCAGAGGGTAGGGAAAGGTTATTGGCCTTAGTGTGTGTGTATATATATATATATATATATATATATATATATATATATATATTTAAATAAGAGAGTGCTAAAAGGTGTATTTTTTGCAATCAATGGTTTTACAACTAATTATTTTTATAAATATTGACAATAATACACAACACCTCAAGGCCACTAATGTAATTTATCAATATATAATATAGCAAATTGGCCTATAGTTATTCCACTAGGTAGTGCCATTGGTCAAACTTGTAAAAATAATTGACTTTGTGTGTGTGTGTGTATGTTTAGCAACTGGATAAAGTGTTTTTATAAGTGTAAACAATTTAAATGAAATATGTTAATGGAAATGATGGGTATACTGGACATATTTAATATTTTTGGGGCAGATTACGAGTGGAGCGCTAAAAATTACGAACGAGTGATAAGGGATTTATCATAGGTTGTACAGAATATCACATATCTGTCTATTAAATATATATACATATGTAAATGCATGCCCCCCACTATAAAAAGTCTATACAATAGTGCTGAACACAGGTTTAATGAATCTAGACCATATATTGATGAATACATGCAAAATGGGTTCTGTGGCAACTTAAGAGTGTATTGTACATATGCAACATAATAAACAATTTCAAAATCATTTTTGAATTCTCACAAATATTTAACTTTATAAACACCCTTTGTCTGCTAATTCAATGTGTCTATTTTGTTGTTGAAATAAAGTGAAAAACTCTTGGTCAGGGTGATTGTGATTGCCACAGTCACTGGTGTCCATGCATTATATGGGTTACTTTTTCCAGCATTTGTTTCTGATCTGATCCAGACTTTTCCCAATAAGGAAATTATGTTATTGTTTGCATTGTGATTGCTTAGAACTTAAGGAAAACCAAATGGGGATTTATCTCACACTCCGGAAGATTTTGAGGCCAATAAAGGTTATAGTCAACCAAGGGAGGTGATGAAGTCACTCAAATTAGCATATACTGTATTATAACATCTAATGGGGTGAGAAAGTAATTTGCATCTGTCATGGTACATATATCATTCCCTGGCAGTTTATTAAGAGAATTAAGTGAAAATGATTAAATACAAATGTAGAGACTAAGTTAAATGTAATAAAAACTAATCTTGGATTAAGAAGTAGGCATGGGTTATGACTTATTCCCGATATACCAAAAGTCCCCAATGCAAGAATGTGGCTGCAACATTACAATGGCTGGAATAGTAAGTGGTTAAAATAACGGTATGGTATGGGGAGCTATTTGAATGAACAATATTATCCGAGTAGTGACAGCTTTTAGTTACCTTTACCTTAACTTCTCATATAACTGACATTAAAGAAATGTTCACATTGGTAGTTTTTCAGGAACTTATATAAACATTGATTTAAATAAAGTATTTACTTATTTACATATTTAAAAAATTTGTGGCTATTTTAATGTCAAATCAAGGATATAAGGTTAAAACATTTGTTTAACATTAAAAATCACTCGGGTGTGAACAGAGACTTTAAATAAGAACAAACAAAAGATCAGCAAAATTCTGTCAATTTCAGCAATTGTTGTGAGCGGTAACTCATTCCCGACTCTACTAGAGATGGGAGTCTTCAGGCTCACCGGAAACAGAAGTTATGAACCAGTGGTCTAAAGACCGCTGTTACATAACTTTTCCCCCTGCTCTGAGGCCATGGACAGAAATCAACCCGATCGAATACGATCGGGTTGATTGACACCCCCTGCTAGCTGAATCTGCAGGGGGCAGCATTGCACAAGCAGTTCACCAGAACTGCTGGTGCAATGATAAATGCTGACAGCGAATGCTGTAGGCATTTATCGATGTGCAGCGGACATGATATGCTACATTGTATCATGTCCGCTCGCACATTAATAAATGTACCCCATAAGCTCTATACTGCATAAGTACATTTCCTAACTTTGTTTCATTTACAGATCCAGCAGGACTTCCCTATTGTGTGTTTTTCTCTTTTCTGATAACAGTATACCAAAAGACCCCTGGATATAATGTCCTTGGATTTATGCACATTGTAAGCATGCATAAGGGCTACGTATGTAGCTTGAAACATAGCATCTGTATGTTCTTTATCCCAGTATAATTAACCCAGGTGGGGTACTTGCAAAGGAGTTGAGCTGGATTCTTCATTGAGAATGTTTCGGCACATTGTACACATTTTTGTTTTGTTATTTATTACTTATTTTTTGTGTAATTACAAGGTTTTTTTTTTTTTTTTTTTTTTTTTTTTTTTTTTGGGGGGGGGGGTTATGTCAAATGAATTGTAGAACCAAAAGAGAAACTTGACAAAACATAAATGGTTTAGATAATGGTGATTTTTTGTATGTAAATGAGGAAATAATTTCAGTTGCTACATGAGAAGAACATTTTATTATGGAATTTACAGAGGGTACAAACCATTAAAAAAGAGAGAGAATTAATAGTAATAAATCAGACAGAAATAGTAAAAAAAAATACACAAAGCAATAATACAATAATGATATAAGAGAATGTAAGTAAAATGTATTCCAACAATAATTATTGTTTCTTTTACATATTTATATATTTTTTTGTATTTTTTTTTTTAAGAATTTTTTTTATTGAGAAAATTGGGTTCCAACAGAAGCAATATAGTTTATCCACGCAGGGATGTACATTTACTGGAAAAGTCACATTTTGATCTCAAACCTTGGGCAAAGGAAATTGATAACGACAACAACATGAAAGAGGATGAATACATAACAAGGAAATGTAAAGTACTATCATTAATAAGTACAAATGAAAGGAGTCATAGGATTTACTCAGCAAACAGAATAAACAAATGGTACCGGGAATATTCTAATTAGGGGTGCCCAAGGGTACTGGGGTGATTTCTCAGTTTAAATTGTAATGCCTTATAGCTCTGCACCTCTCATAGTTTTGGTAGGAGGGGGAAGTAAAAAAAATGGGGGGTTTAAAGAAGGGAAGCAGGCTCATCAGTGGGGAGAAGGAAGGGTTTTAAGGGTATATGGATATCAAGGATCTTAACCGCTACATTTTTCAATCCATGGTAGCCATATTTCATAGTAGGACTCCATCTTCTGTATAAAGGTCAGTGTTGCTTTGACTTGAGTAATCGTGGGGGGAGATTTTTGCTTCCAGGCCTCCGCAATTTCAAGTTTGATAGACATCAACAGGTAGATAGTGAAAGATTTTTGTGCTGTTGTCAGGGCTGGAAAGTCTAGGTGAAGAAGGCATGTTTGTGGGCTAAGTGGTAAAGTAATGCCTAGGGAATTAAGAATGTCAAAGAGCTGCATCCAAAGAGGTGTAATTGTTGGGTATGACCACCAAATATGACTCTTTGTGCCAACCTGGCTACAGTCTCTCCAGCATATTGGGGAGTGGGTAGGGTAGATTTTATGGAGGGTGTCGGGGACCAAATGCCAGCTAACAATGATCTTATAATGGAGTTCCCACAATGTTGCACAATGCAGCAGTTTTTTAGTATATAATATCTCTCTATGCTATGTGTTGGTGTCAGGGGTAAAGTTTAATTCTTTCTTCCAGGCTAAGTGCTGTGAGATCTTGTGATGTGAGTGAAGGTCCAAGAGAAGATCATAGTGAAATGATAATGTCCCCCTAAGGGCTGTGGTGTGTGACCATCTCTGTTCCCATTTAGTAGTTTCCCTAATATTATCTCTAGGGTACCCCCAAGATCTAAGAATAGAGCATAAACAGAATGCCTCAAATCTGAGTCTGTGAGGGATTTATAAGTCAGTGCAGATTCTGTTGTGAGAAAGAGTTCTGCCATGATCATAGAGATCTGAGATGTACAGAATATTAAGCTTTCGTCAAGCAGAAATGTGGGAGTCAGGGAGACAGAAAAGGGAACCTACAATAGTTTGTTGTGGTGAGGGGCAATCGTGGGCACATGTCTAACCTGGTCCCAAAATTGCAGAGGTTAGAAGGCTCTGTAATTTGTTAATGATAGGTCTAGGTACATTAATCTGAAGTGATCGGAACAGGTAAAATAATTTGGGTATGAAGGACATTTTGGCAGCAGCTATCCTCCCTGTCCACGATAAATCTCAATATTCCCAAGAGTCTAAGAGTGCTCTCCAATCAGGTGATCTGTCCGTAAAGTTCTTAGAAATAATTGTGGCTGGTTCATGCTAAGGTGAACTCCGAGCAGTTTGATGGAGTCTTCGGACCAAGTAAACTAAAATCGTCTCTGTAATAGGGCCAGATCAGAAGGTGAGATATTAATAGACAAGGCTTCAGTCTTGGTTATGTTCAATTTATAGTGACTCAAGGTGTGAAAGGACTCAAGGAGTCGAAAAACAGCTGGAAGGGACTCAAATGGGTGGGCCAGAAGTAGGGTGATGTCATCTGCGTAGAGTGTAATTTTATGTTGGGTTCCTAAAGCAGAGAAGCCCAAGATGGCTGGAGCTAATCTAATAGCTTGTGCAACTGGTTCTATGGAGAGTGCAAATAATAGTGGTGAAAGGGAGCAGCCCTGCCTAGTGCCATTGGAGATCTCAAAATATCTGCATTGGAAGCCGACAGCTTTAACTTTAGCCGTCGGGTTAAATATAGGGCTTGTACAGCAATGATAAATTCGGTTGGTAGTCCGAACACCATCAAAGTCTCCCAAAGATACTCCCATCTCAACTTGTCAAAGGCCTTTTCGGCATCTAACGACAAGGCAAGAAGGGGGACATTCTCCTCCCCAGCTCTCACGAGTATATCAAGTATGTGTCTAGTGGCATCCGGTCCTTCTCTGAGAGGGATAAATCCCACCTGATCTGGGGGTATCAAGGTGGATATTATTGTAGAGAGTCGAGTAGCAATGATTTTGGCGTACATAGTGTCTATGTTGAGCAGCGAGATGGGACGACAACTGTCGCATTCTTTGGGGTCTTTACCTAGTTTCAGGATTGTAGTGACTATTGCTTCTAAGTATTCTTTATGGAAAGAGCCCTTGTGCTGCACCTCATTAAAGGTTCTACAGAGAATGTGGGTGATAAAGGGCTCAAAAGTTTTATAGAATTGGGCAATAAAATCGTCCGGACCAGGGGATTTTGTTAACTTAAGTTCTTTAATACTCTTTTGTACTTCTTCTAGGGAGATTGAGATTATAAGGCATTGGGAGGCCTCTTGAGTAAGCTGGGGGAGATTGAGAGTCACTAGAAAGGAGTGAATCTCCGTCGCAGATCTGAGGCCCTGACGCTCAGTAGATTCCAAATTATATAAGTTAAAATAGAATTCTCTAAAAGTTTCACCAATCTCTTTCGGTGAGGACACTTCACCACGGGGTGTGTTAAGTCTAGCGATTTTAGATTGTGCAGTACGGTTATGTAACTTTGCGGCAAGGAGCGAGGAGGCCTTATTGCTCTTGTGATAATACACTTGTTTTAATTTGTCTAGGTTTGTTTGCGTTTTCTAAAGTTCAAGTGCTTTGATTTGCTGTGTTATGTCTGTAATTTGGGTATTTAGCCCTATGGTATAGGATGCGGACAGTTGGTTTTTAAAGGATCTAAGCTGGCAGATTAATTCAGCCAAGAAAGCCCCTTGGGCTCTATAAATGTGGGTTGCTTTAGTGATATAGTATCCTCTCAGGAATGCCTTAAGGGAGGCCCACAGGACCTCTGCTGAAACAGACCCAGTGTCGTTCAGATTAAGGAAGTCGGTGATAGCGTCTTGGGTCTCAAGCTTAATAGTTGGGTGCATAACTACGTGACCTTTGAGACGCCACTGGGGGGGAGATGAGAGGGTGAAATGTGGGCCTATAGTAATAAGGAGGGAGTCATGATCTGACCAGGCTACTGGGGAGATCCTAGCATATGTTACGTTTTCTAGTGTGTGTGAAGTCAAGAATATGAAGTCGATACGTGTGTAGGATTTGTGTGGTGAGGAGTAAAATGTAAATTCTTTGCCTGAGGGATGTAATGCCCTCCATACGTCATATAGGTCATATTGACTAAATCATTTCTGGAATGTTAGCGAAGGAGAGTGTGCTGATCTTTCGGCTGAAGAGATTTTTGGACCTAATCTATCCATTACATAATTAGATTAAGGTCTCCACCGAGAATCAACTCGCCCTGCTTTACCGCTGACACTGAGCTTAAACATTGTTTAAGAAACTTTATTTGTTTAGTATTTGGGGCATAAGCATTTACTAAGGTAACTAATTTGCCAGTTAGCTTGCAGACTAATATGATAAAGCGTGCGCTTGGGTCTCGTTCTATATAAAGAGGGTCGTATGTAAGGGAAGAATTAATGAATATTGCTACCCCTCTAGCTTTGGACATGTATGAGGCCTCGATAACTACCGGGAATCTCTTATAAGTAGGATGGGGGACAGTCTGTGTGAGCCAAAGTGTTTCTTGGATGAATGCAACATCTACTTTGTTGTGGCGGAGCATATTCATCATAAGGCTGCGTTTAGTGGGTGAATTGAGACCCTGGGAATTAAGGGTTAATATGCATATTTGCACCATTATGGGGAGGAAATAGTGAGGGAAGAGAGATAGGGGAGGGAGGGAGGTAGGAAAAAAAAAGAGGGGGAGGGAAAAAAGGGTGAATATACGATATTGGCAGATTAAGAGATATTATCCAATGTGTTATGTATGGCAGGAATAGGGAGGGAGTGTTCAGCGGGCAAGAGCCGCTCATAAGTAAGGTTGGGGTCAATGGGGGGGGTGGGAGTTTCAAATATATTGTTAAAATCAAGTACTTGGGAGTGCACTATAGGCTTAAAGGGACAGTCAACCCAAATTTGCAAATAGGTCATTATTATAAAGTTGCTAACAATATTTAGTTTGCACTGTAGCATATTTTATTATCCTAAACAGTTTATAAGCATTAGCACTTACTTGTTTGTAACTTGCTTTTTAAAATGCCCGCCTGCCCCCTCCCATATTTCGTCATCATGATCCTCAGTTTCTTCAGTGTCCAGCTCTAACTCGTATATTTCTCGCAATTCCACGCTCCCTGTGCTTTTGCACATGCGCATTGCAGAGCTAACACTGTAGGGGGAAGGAACTCAAAATCCTTTCAGAAGTTCCTAGACGTCTGATATTTCAGACGTACCAGTGTGTCATTGTACTTGCAGTCTGTGAGTGTGAAGTGGAAGTCTCCAGCAGTGTGCAGTTTCATTTCATCTGCTTTAGTTGTACCTACCCGGTAAGTAATACTGACAAAAATATGCTTATAGATTGTTAATCTTATAGTGTAACTATGTACCTCTATACTGATGACACCCAGATCTACCTTTCCACCCCTGCACTTTCTCCTTCTGTCAATTCTCACATCAGTGACTGCTTATCTGGCATTTCCTCCTGGATGACCTCTCACCACCTAAAAATAAACATGGCCAAGACCGAACTACTTCTAATCCCCCCCCATCTAACTCTACTACAGATTCTAATTTTTCCATCACTGTTGGCCGCACCACTATCTCCCCATCATGCCAAGTCCACTGCCTCGGAGTAACACTTGACTCAAATCTGTCCTTCATTCCCCACATCCAACTGCTCTCTTCATCCTGCCGCAACCACCTATGCAATATCTCCAAAATTCATCCATTTCTGAGTGACGAAACTACTAAACTGCTTATCCACTCCCTGGTAATTTCCCGGCTTGACTACTGCAATAACTTACTAATTGGCCTCCCTCTCTCCCGCCTCTCTCCCCTTCAATCCATCCTAAATGCATCTGCCAGGCTAATCCACCTCTCTCGATGCTCGGTTTCTGCTGCACCTCTCTGTGAGTTCCTTCACTGGCTCCCCATTCACAGCAGAATTAAATTCAAAATTCTCACCCTGACCTACAAAGCCCTCACCAATGCTGCTCTACCCTACCTGTCCTCACTCATCAGCAAATATACTCCAGTCCGCCCCCTAAGATCCAACAATGACCTGCTCCTTGCGTCCTCTACCATCACCTCCTCTCATGCTAGACTACAGGACTTCTCTATTGCGGCTCCAACCCTCTGGAACGCACTTTCTCAAGCGGTCAGACTCTCCCCTAACCTCTCCTCCTTTAAACATTCACTAAAAACCTTTTTTGTTCAGGGAAGCCTATCATCCGACTCATTAACAAATGAACTTCACTAACCTAACAGTTGCCCTCATCTCCCCACTAATATCATTCCCACCTTTGCACTCCCCACCTCCTGTTTTCCATCCCTCTCAATTCCCCCTGTATCTGTCTGTAAAATTTTGTCTTTTATTGTTTCTTCGTTGTACTTCTATCCTTGTACCCATGGACAGCACTGTGGAATCTGTTGGCGATTTATAAATAAAGAATAATAATAATAATAATAATAATGCACTTCTATATATGTCTATATATGTGTTACTTTGCATTTATGGTTTTAAATGCTTTGGATCTCGTAAGTTTGCATTTAACTTGTGCGTGATTGTTTTATCCCATTGATAGAGCACTATTGTGGCGCCTTCTTCTCTGCTTTATCCACTATTTCCAGATCCCTGCTTGTTTTTGTCGAACAACATTGGAAGAAGATTTTCTGCCGGTTTCTACACTGATTGAATTGGTCATCTGAGACTTTCCTTATTATCGATCTCAAAGGTTTCTTTCGTTTGGAACACACTAATGGGGACTTATTCTGTGGTTTGAAATTTATCTTACCATTGCTATTGCTGTTTTAAGCACTGCTATATCATATCTTTGCTGCATTTGACCTCCATTGTGTTTAATTTAACTGTTTTATTATTTTGATTTTTGTTACACAGCTATAAGCACATAATTTTGCTTGGGCATTAGTGAACAGTCACTTAGATAGCACTTTTTGACTTTTTCACGTATAGTTAAGAATACATGTTCTTAATATTTTATCCTAATATCTATCTCCTTTGAGAGTATCACACGATTTTTTTAGTGATTTTATTATCACTTTTCATGTTTTAGGCGCGTTTAACTTATATACACTTCACATACTTTTCTAAAACATTGTGTTTGGCTTCTCTTTTTTTTAAATTTCTTTTTATTAATACTTTTTCTCTTGACCATACAACAATAGATACAAAGAACCGGGATCATATGATCAAAACAATAATACAATTTGGACAAAACAAATTTCCTTCCAACCATCTGTCCCAGGAGATTTGTAGACATATGTGAAAACTTAAATAATTCCTGTGGACATTTCACATTGGTCTAATGCCCTTACGATTTATACACTTATTAATATTCTTAGTTGAACTAATATGTTCTAAACAAACGTATATCGCAGGCTTAACAGTACATAATCGCAATGAAATATTCATTCAATTCATGTAATTGTACTGCAATACATAAAAACTAATACAAACGTTAATTCAGTAATTAATATCAAATTATTACACTCAAATGGGGGGGGGTATGGGAAGAGAGGAGAAAAAAAAGTAAAGATCATATTTATCCAGCTAATTGGCCCATATTACAGGGAAATTACCATTCAAAATATTTAATTGGAAAAAAATGGATTGCCTAAATGGGTAGATCAAGGGGCCCATTTATCAAGCTTCAAACGGAGCTTGTGGAACCGTGTTTCTGGCGAGTCTTCAGACTCGCCAGAAACACAAGTTATGGAGTGGTGGTCTAAAGACCGCTGCTCCATAACCCTGTCCGCCTGCTCTTATGAGGCGGACAGGAATCGCCACAATTCAACCCGATCGAGTATGATCGGGTTGATTGACAACCCCCTGATGGCGGCCGATTGGCCTCGAGTCTGCAGGGGGCGGCGTTGCACCAGCAGCTCTTGTGAGCTGCTGGTGCAATGCTGAATACGGAGAGCGTATTACTCTCCGCATTCAGCGATGTCTGTCGGACCTGATCCGCACTGTCGGATCAGGTCCGACAGACATTTGATAAATCGGCCTCCAATTGTTTTTGTAACCTTACTGGCATTGCTTGAATAACCCTACTCCATTTGGCTTGATGTCTGGCTTCTCTGTTCCTATTCTATTGAATCACCATATTTTCTATTTTGAGTCACAATTCTTGGCTGTTTACTCAGCTTTGTTTTCAGCATTAAACTTCTTGTGCATTATTAATCCTCATATTAATAGACAACAGATATTTATATTCAATATAAATTTAAAAATGTAGTTATAATCCCATTCTTAAAGTGAAGGTAAAGTTTTTCTTTCTTGAAGACAACCTCCCATTTATCGTTTTCTCATTCATGTAGTCGCTAACTTTTTTTTAATATTGCTGCCATAGTTTTAATAAAAAATACATTACTAATTCCCTACCGTTTGGAACCCAACTCCTCCCCATCCCTACTTCCTCCTTCTTCGTTGTGTGACGTCTTCAGCGGTCCCACCCACTCTCTATATGTCACAAAGGCGCGTTCACAATTTCAGATTGCCGGGCAATATTTTCTACTGCGCATGCGCCAAATCAAACTGGTGCGCTCTTGGCATTAATTCTGAATAAAAATAAATTACGCATGCGCAAATGAAACAAGGGGCGGATGATATCGAGTGACGGCCGCCTAACGGCCAGAGTTTCAATTGGTTGGGGAAAAAACGTGATATACACAGAAAAAAAAAAAAATAGACGGGCTGAATTAGTGGATAGTTTAGGCATAGTTTTATAACGGCGAGAACTTAATATATACGCACATATATAACAATTGATGAATGAAACTCCTACTTATTTTAAAAAAAGAATGTTATACTAGATCGAAAATTAGGGTGAGTTTACCTTCACTTTAAACTATAAAAAATCTGTTCACAAAATAAAAATAATCATTTACAAATTCCACTTATGTTATTAATGATAGATTGAAAGCTAGAGAGAATGTAGTTAAAAGCATAGTAAACCCAATATTTTTCTTTCAAGATTCAGATAGAGCATGCAATTTTGAGCAACAATCTAATTTACTCTTATTATCAATGTTTCTTCATTCTCTGGGTATCTTTATTTGAAAAGCAGGAAATTAAAGCTTAAGAGCATGCCCATTTTTGATTGAGAACCTGGGTTGCACTTGCTTATTGGTTTGCTAAATGTAGCCACCAATCACAAGCGCTAGCCAGAGGGCTGAAACCAAAAATGGCTGGCTCATTAGCTTATATTCCTACTTTTCAAATAAAGATAGTAAGAGAATGAAGAAAAATTGAGGAGTAAATTAGAAAGTTGCTTAAAATTGCATGCTCTATCCGAATCATGAAATAAAACTTTTGGGTTTACTATCCCTTTAAAGAGAAATACTCAACTACTACTAGGAGTGCTAACACAGTCATTTCAAATACTCTTAACAAATAAAAATATGTAAGATCAGTAATTTAAACGACACTCTTATATAGTATATGTATCACCAATAAAAAGGATATATACAACCAAAAGTGTTACATCAATTTCTTGCAGCAAGTATAGACAGTGTCCACAAAGTGCCTGCAGCTGTTCCAATAATTGCTAATACACTGGTTAGCAAACACAAAAGTTCTAGGAAAGTGAACAACTCACTAAAAATTTTTTATACAATACAATTGCTAATAGTGAGAAGTTTGAAAATATGAAATGTGCTTTTAATGTTGTAGCATTTAATGTTTTTAAATATAATGTCATAAATTGGAAAATAAAGTATTTAGGTAATGTTCTTAATTCACACTGCAATATTATATGAGGTCAATGAATTGTGTAATTAGATGGTCAACTTCTTTATATATTGGGACTGCAGATCAACATTTTTGGAAGCCTTACAGGCCACATATAAATGTATGGCTATTAAACACCCTAATAACAATATATTTTTTTTAAATGCCCAGTGGCACAGGAGCCTTCTATCTGTTCTGCCCTCCTCCATAGGTTTTTTTTGTCCACCGTGTTCCCCACCCAGCAGAAATTTTAAGAGAACACATTATAGCTCCACTTTTCCTGGGGCCACACAAAACAATGTTAAATATTCTTAGTCCTGCTTTTTCCTGGGGACCAGAAAAACTAGTGATGAGGGCCCCTTTTGTCTCATAGGCAGACAGGTTGCCACTCCTGTTCTAATTCAAGAGTTTTTATTTTCCTTATGGATTGCAATGGCTTGGAAAGCACTACAAAAATGTCATGAGCATAACATGTTTTTGCATGCAAGTTCTAATGGATTGGAATCTTGTCCAAAATTATAATCTTCCTATTTATCAAAGTGGGAAAAAACAACTGATAATTAACTAACGGCTAGATTTAGAGTTGGGCGGTAGCCGTCAAAACCAGCGTTAGAGGCTCCTAACGCTGGTTTTGGGCTACCGCCGGTATTTAGAGTCAGTCAGGAAAGGGTCTAACGCTCACTTTCCAGCCGCGACTTTTCCATACCGCAGATCCCCTTACGTCAATTGCGTATCCTATCTTTTCAATGGGATCTTTCTAATGCCGGTATTTAGAGTCGTGGCTGAAGTGAGCGTTAGAAATCTAACGACCAAACTCCAGCCGCAGAAAAAAGTCAGTAGTTAAGAGCTTTCTGGGCTAACGCCGGTTCATAAAGCTCTTAACTACTGTGGTCTAAAGTACACTAACACCCATAAACTACCTATGTACCCCTAAACCGAGGCCCCCCACATCCCCGCCACTCGATTACATTTTTTAACCCCTAATCTGCCGCTCCGTATACCGCCGCCATCTACGTTATCCCTATGAACCCCTAATCTGCTGCCCCTAACACCGCCGACCCCTATATTATATTTATTAACCCCTAATCTGCCGCCCCCGCTATCGCTGACCCCTGCATATTATTATTAACCCCTAATCTGCCGACCGCACATCGCCGCCAGCTACGTTATCCCTATGTACCCCTAATCTGCTGGCCCTAACACTGCCGACCCCTATATTATATTTATTAACCCCTAATCTGCCCCCCTCAACGTCCCCTCTACCTGCCTACACTTATTAACCCCTAATCTGCCGACCGGACCGCGCTGCTATTATAATAAAGTTATTAACCCCTAATCCGCCTCACTCCCGCCTCAATAACCCTATAATAAATAGTATTAACCCCTAATCTGCCCTCCCTAACATCGCCGACACCTAACTTCAATTATTAACCCCTAATCTGCCGATCGGAGCTCACTGCTACTCTAATAAATTTATTAACCCCTAAAGCTAATTCTAACCCTAACCCTAACACCCCCCTAAGTTAAATATAATTTTATTCTAACGAAATAAATTAACTCTTATTAAATAAATTATTCCTATTTAAAGCTAAATACTTACCTGTAAAATAAACCCTAATATAGCTACAATATAAATTATAATTATATTGTAGCTATTTTAGGATTAATATTTATTTTACAGGCAACTTTGTATTTATTTTAACCAGGTACAATAGCTATTAAATAGTTAAGAACTATTTAATAGTTACCTAGTTAAAATAATTTCAAAATTACCTGTAAAATAAATCCTAACCTAAGTTACAATTAAACCTAACACTACACTATCAATAAATTAATTAAATAAAATACCTACAATTATCTACAATTAAACCTAACACTACACTATCAATAAATTAATTAAATAAAATACCTACAAATAAATACAATTAAATAAACTAACTAAAGTACAAAAAATAAAAAAGAACTAAGTTACAAAAAATAAAAAAATATTTACAAACATTAGAAAAATATTACAACAATTTTAAACTAATTACACCTACTCTAAGCCCCCTAATAAAATAACAAAGACCCCCCCCAAAAAAATGCCCTACCCTATTCTAAATTTAAAAAGTTCAAAGCTCTTTTACCTTACCAGCCCTGAAAAGGGCCATTTGCGGGGCATGCCCCAAATAATTCAGCTCTTTTGCCTGTAAAAAAAAACATACAATACCCCCCCCAACATTACAACCCACCACCCACATACCCCTAATCTAACCCAAACCCCCCCTTAAATAAACCTAACACTAAGCCCCTGAAGATCTTCCTACCTTATCTTCACCATACCAGGTTCACCGGTCCGTCCTCGGAAGTCTTGATCCAAGCCTCGGAAGTGTTGATCCAAGCCCAAGCGGGGGGCTGAAGAGTGACGTCCATCCTCGGGCTGAAGTCTGTATCCAAGCGGCGGCTGAAGAAATCCATCATCGGGCTGAAGTCGGAAGTCCATCATCGGGATAAAGTCTTCTATCAAGCAGCATCTTCAATCTTCTTTCTTCCGGAGCGGAGCGGAGCCATCTTCTTCCCAGCCGACGCGGATCCATCCTCTTCTAACGACGCCTACTAGCCGAATGACGGTTCCTTTAAATGATGTCATCCAAGATGGCGTCCGTCGAATTCCGATTGGCTGATAGGATTCTATCAGCCAATCGGAATTAAGGTAGGAAAATTCTGATTGGCTGATGGAATCAGCCAATCAGATTCAAGTTCAATCCGATTGGCTGATCCGATCAGCCAATCAGATTGAGCTTGCATTCTATTGGCTGTTCCGATCAGCCAATAGAATGCGAGCTCAATCTGATTGGCTGATTCCATCAGCCAATCAGAATTTTCCTACCTTAATTCCGATTGGCTGATAGAATCCTATCAGCCAATCGGAATTCGACGGACGCCATCTTGGATGACGTCATTTAAAGGAACCGTCATTCGGCTAGTAGGCATCGTTAGAAGAGGATGGATCCGCGTCGGCTGGGAAGAAGATGGCTCCGCTCCGCTCCGGAAGAAAGAAGATTGAAGATGCTGCTTGATAGAAGACTTCATCCCGATGATGGACTTCCGACTTCAGCCCGATGATGGATTTCTTCAGCCGCCGCTTGGATCCAGACTTCAGCCCGAGGATGGACATCACTCTTCAGCCCCCCGCTTGGGCTTGGATCAACACTTCCGAGGCTTGGATCAAGACTTCCGAGGACGGATCGGTGAACCTGGCATGGTGAAGATAAGGTAGGAAGATCTTCAGGGGCTTAGTGTTAGGTTTATTTAATGGGGGTTTGGGTTAGATTAGGGGTATGTGGGTGGTGGGTTGTAATGTTGGGGGGGTATTGTATGTGTTTTTTTTACAGGCAAAAGAGCTGAATTCTTTGGGGCATGCCCCGCAAAGGGCCCTTTTAAGGGCTGGTAAGGTAAAAGAGCTTTGAACTTTTGTAATTTAGAATAGGGTAGGGCATTTTTTTTATTTTGGGGGGCTTTGTTATTTTATTAGGGGGTGTAATTAGTTTAAAATTGTTGTAATATTTTTCTAATGTTTGTAAATATTTTTTTATTTTTTGTAACTTAGTTCTTTTTTATTTTTTGTACTTTAGTTAGTTTATTTAATTGTATTTATTTGTAGGAATTGTATTTAATTAATTTATTGATAGTGTAGTGTTAGGTTTAATTGTAGATAATTGTAGGTATTTTATTTAATTAATTTATTGATAGTGTAGTGTTAGGTTTATTTGTAACTTAGGTTAGGATTTATTTTACAGGTAGTTTTGTAATTATTTTAACTAGGTAACTATTAAATAGTTATTAACTATTTAATAGCTATTGTACCTGGTTAAAATAATTACAAAGTTGCCTGTAAAATAAATATTAATCCTAAAATAGCTACAATATAATTATAATTTATATTGTAGCTATATTAGGGTTTATTTTGCAGGTAAGTATTTAGCTTTAAATAGGAATAATTTATTTAATAAGAGTTAATTTATTTCGTTAGATTTAAATTATATTTAATTTAGGGGGTGTTAGGGTTAAAGTTAGACTTAGCTTTAGGGGTTAATAAATTTATTAGAGTAGCGGTGAGCTCCTGTCGGCAGATTAGGGGTTAATACTTGAAGTTAGGTGTCGGCAATGTTAGGGAGGGCAGATTAAGGGTTAATACTATTTATTATAGGGTTATTGAGGCGGGAGTGAGGCGGATTAGGGGTTAATACATTTATTATAGTAGCGCTCAGGTCCGGTCGGCAGATTAGGGGTTAATAAGTGTAGTTAGGTGGAGGCGACGTTGGGGGCGGCAGATTAGGGGTTAATAAATATAATATAGGGGTCGGCGATGTTAGGGCAGCAGATTAGGGGTACATAGGGATAATGTAGGTGGCAGGGGTGTACGGAGCGGCAGATTAGGGGTTAAAAATAATATGCAGGGGTCAGCGATAGCGGGGGCGGCAGATTAGGGGTTAATAAGTGTAAGGTTAGGGGTGTTTAGACTCGGGGTACATGTTAGAGTGTTAGGTGCAGACGTAGGAAGTGTTTCCCCATAGGAAACAATGGGGCTGCGTTAGGAGCTGAACGCGGCTTTTTTGCAGGTGTTAGGTTTTTTTCAGCTCAAACAGCCCCATTGTTTTCTATGGGGGAATCGTGCACGAGCACGTTTTTGAAGCTGGCCGCGTCCGTAAGCACCGCTGGTATCGAGAGTTGCAGTGGCGTTAAATTATGCTCTACGCTCCCTTTTTGGAGCCTAACGCACTGAAAACCCAGCCATTCTGTGAACTCTAAATACCAGCGGTATTTAAAAGGTGCGGGGGGAAAAAAGCATGCGTAGCTAACGCACCCCTTTGGCCGCAAAACTCTAAATCTAGGCTTAAGCAAATTATTCTGAGTTAATAAAAAATGACCATGATGGACATTCCATTTACACACCTTTATTAATCATTGCATGCAGTAAATATATTTTTGAACTGACTTCCTAAAACATTCATTGACTTCTTGGTTTTTTAGGCAATATACCATAGGATTTAACATAGGTGTTATAATCATATATATAATAGACATATATTTCTGCAGGTTTGATAGATACGTGAAAGAGGATGCAGAGTACATAATCATTATTGTACCATAATATAATCCTACAACAGTCAAATGGGAAGTGCACGTAGAAAAAGCTTTATGTCTTCTAACAGAATCTATAGTCAATATGGAAGAGATAATACAAATATAAGATACTAAAATCAATATAAACGGTAGAAGGATTACAATAAAGCTAAAAGAAAATACAATTAGTTCACTCAAGTAGACATGGTCACAAGCCAGTTTTATCACTGCTATGACTTCACACATGAAATGATTAATTTGATTAGGATTGCAAAACCTTAGGTGAATTACAGCAGATGGTACAAGTGATAAGGCAAAACTCCATACACATATAATGACAAGAAACAGAATACAAATGTTCCAATTCATAATAAGTTTATAATGCAGCGGACGACAAATAGCCACATAGCGATCATAAGCCATTACCGCAAGCAGCAAACACTCCATAGTTCCAACAAGCAGGTTTGAATATAATTGAAAAGTACATGCATTAAGTGATATAATTCTCTCTGTAGAAAATATGTCTGATAGGAATTTGGGAACAGTAATGGTTGAATAACACAAATCTATAAGTGATAAATTACATAGGAAAAAATACATTGGTGTATGTAAACATGGGCTGATTAGAATAATACAAATGATCAAAACATTTCCAAAGCATGTTATTATATATATAGTACAACATACCAAAAATAATACCATATTTATCATTGGATTACTAGAAAATCCCAGGAGAATGAAATATGTAGCTAATGTTTTATTCTCCGATTCCATCTTGTGTAATCAGTGCAGCTAACATCTGTTACGGATACAAATAGATATGTTAGTGTATATGTTATTATTACAGTATATGTGAAAACTATAATAAAGGTCTTAGAGCATATTTTATTTGACATATTTAAAGGGACAGTAGACTGTAAAATTGTTTTTCCCTTAATGTGTTTTGAATGACTTTTTTTTTTACCAGCTGCAGAGTATAAAATGTATGAGAATTTGCTTTTTAAGGTTTATTTGTGTATATAAAAAAGCTGATTTTGTGTTTTGAAGCCACAACCTAATACAATGGATTAAGCTTGGATTAAGCTTGTAGGTCTAATCAGATCTCATTATTTTATCACCTTGTGTACATATACATGGTTCTTAATCTTATATCTGTCTGTAAACCAATCACCAGTACTTGGAGAGATCAATAGAAAATTCTAATTCTTCTGCTGGCTATTTTTACACAGATTATCTATAGCTTGTACCTAAGACCAGAAACTTTCAGAATAGGTGGGGATACCATAGGCTAAATCAACTATTTAAAATGCTAATATAAGGGTAAAGTAATTACTTGTAAACAATATAATACACTTCAACAGGTAAAGTGAATCACTGGGAACAAATTAAAGGGGAGACATTTTTTTAGTAAACTGCCCCTTTTTAAGGTCTAGTATGGAATAAACAACAGAATATCATCTACTTTGCTTTTTAACTATGATATAGGGGCCTATCTATCAAGATCCGAATGGAGCTTGAGGGCCCGTGTTTCTGGCGAGTCTTCAGACTCGCCAGAAACACCAGTTATGAAGCAGCTGTCTAAAGACCGCTGCTCCATAACCCTGTCGCCTGCTCTGATGAGGCAGGCAGGAATCGCCACAATTCAACCCGATCGAGTACGATTGGGTTGATTGACACCCCCCTGCTGGCGGCAGATTGGCCGCGAGTCTGCAGGGGCCGGCGTTGCACCAGCAGCTCTTGTGAACTGCTGGTGCAATGCTGAATACGGAGAGCGTATTGCTCTCCGCATTCAGCGATGTCTGTCGGACCTGATCTGCACTTTCGGATCAGGTCCGACAGACATTTGATAATTCGGCCTCATTGTATTCAAGTACAGTTAATGTCCTTTTGTATTTATGTAATGCAGTCACTTGCAATAGGGAAGTGTTATAAGGATGAGACAATTTCTGTTTGCAAAGGACCAGTTTAGAGAGCATCTTATGCACTTACAAGATGGTTTATACGACCTCTAATTGTAAAGACAGGAAGCCATTTTCCCTCTTTATAATGCAAATGGTCACTGTGGAAATTGTAATTGCCTGCTAGAGATGTACATTAGTCGGATATTCATTTTTGTTTTAACTAAACAAATATTTGAATAAATGCACCATAGAAGGTTAAAGAAAATGAAAGGTACTAAGAAAATCATGCTTAAGTTAGTGCCGGTCCTGGTAACTGAAAACTTTAAGCCCACTGAGGATCAGGTTTGCGTGCTCAGGTTGGTATTTTAACAACAGATTAACTTTTCACCTGTAGCTTTGAACATTTACACTCGTTTTAATGAAAAATAATTTAAATGTTTAAGCAAAATTCAGTATTTGTTTCATTTAAATGAAACAAATATTGAATAGTGCAGCCAACAAATATTTGGGAAACGATTTTCCCTAAAATACTCAGTACAAAAATTTCAGACAAACCAAAAATGAATTGGCTGCACAAGTCTAGGCAGTTCTAGGCACCAATCAGTTTCTGTACAATGGAAAAAGCTCTTCCAAAAAGGTCACCAATCATCTGAGATTACCTAAACAAATCCATCAATACAACAAAATCCTTCATTTGATTCTGTAAAGGCAAGTTTTACCTGTATCACTCTAAGTGATGTCACCTACGTATGCAAAGGCGAGAGAGAAAAATGATAATATTGTGCTCTATAAAATAAGCTGTGAATTGTAATTAAATTACACATAATAAAGTATAATTACTCATCAAAGCATCACAACAACCTGCATCAAAATATTAATTTACATTGTTGTTTAACCCTTTAATGACCACATCACTTTTCCATTTTCTGTCCGTTTGGGACCAAGGCTATTTTTACATTTCTGCGGTGTTTGTGTTTAGCTGTAATTTTCCTCTTACTCATTTACTGTACCCACACATATTATATACCGTTTTTCTCGCCATTAAATGGACTTTCTTAAAATACCATTATTTTCATCATATCTTATAATTTACTATAAATAATTATAAAATATGAGGAAAACATTGAAAAAAACACACTTTTTCTAACTTTGACCCCCAAAATCTGTTACACATCTACAACCACCAAAAAACACCCATACTAAATAGTTTCTAAATTTTGTCCTGAGTTTAGAAATACCCAATGTTTACATCTTCTTTGCTTTTTTTGTAAGTTATAGGGCCATAAATACAAGTAGCACTTTGCTATTTCCAAACCATTATTTTTCAAAATTAGCGCTAGTTACATTAGAACACTAATATCTTTCAGGAATCTCTGAATATCCATTGACATGTATATATTTTTTTTTAGTAGACATCCCAAAGTATTGATCTAGGCCCATTTTGGTATATTTCATGCCACCATTTCACCGCCAAATGCGATTAAATACAAAAAATTGTTCACTTTTTCACTAATTTTTTCACAAACTTTTGGTTTCTCACTGAAATTATTTACAAACAGCTTGTGCAATTATGGCTTAAATTGTTGTAAATTCTTCTCTGGGATCCCCTTTGTTCAGAAATAGCAGACATGTATGGATTTGGCATTGCTTTTTGGTAATTAGAAGGCTGCTAAATGCCACTGCGCACTACACGTGTATTATGCCCAGCAGTGAAGGGGTTAATTAGGGAGCATGTAGGGAGCTTTTAGGGGTAATTTTAGCTTTAGTGTAGTGTAGTAGACAACCCCAAGTATTGATCTAGGCCAATTTTGGTATATTTCATGCCACCATTTCACCGCCAAATGCGATCAAATTAAAAAAAACGTTCAATTTTTCACAATTTTAGGTTTCTCACTGAAATCATTTACAAACAGCTTGTGCAATTATGGCACAAATGGTTGTAAATGCTTCTCTGGGATCCCCTTTGTTCAGAAATAGCAGACATATATGGCTTTGGCGTTGCTTTTTGGTAATTAGAAGGCCGCCAAATGCCGCTGCGCATCACATGTGTATTATGGCTAGCAGTGAAGGGGTTAATTATGTAGCTTGTAGGGAGCTTGCAGGGTTAATTTTAGCTTTAGTGTAGAGCTCAGCCTCCCACCTAAAACAGCAGACCCCCTGATCCCTCCCAAACAGCTCTCTTCCCTCCCCCACCCCACAATTGTCCCCGCCATCTTAAGTACTGGCAGAAACTCTGCCAGTACTAAAATAAAAGCTATATTTGGGCGCTTTTTTTAGCATATTTACATATGCTGCTGTGTAGGATCCCCCCTTAGCCCCCAACCTTCACTCGGCACATCGATGGCTGCCCACCTGCCTCCCAGACTTGCTCCCACCCACCAACGATACCGGCCACCGATGTCCGGTGCAGAGAGGGCCACAGAGTGGCTCTCTCTGCATCGGATGGCCAAGGGGGGTTATTGCAGGATGCCTCGATATCGAGGCATCACTGCAATAACCGGAAAGCAGCTGGAAGCGAGCAGGATCGCTTCCAGCTGCTTTCCAGACCAAGGACGTATGCCACACGTCCTCGGTCATTAACTGTATTTTTTTTGAGGACGTGTGGCGTACGTCCTTGGTCGTTAAGGGGTTAATTATTATTTAAATTTGCAGTAACAATTTTTTTACACAGCACATAGTTTTCAAAAACAATTTTTAAATCATAACAAAAAGGTCATAATTAAAAGGGTTAAGTCTTGCAGTCTCAGAAAGTGGGCTGAACAGGAGCACTTCCTAGATGTGTATGTTACACCTGCAGTTCTTGCTGTTTTTGTGTCACCTAAAGTAAACTGGCTATTTTGTTACAGAACACAACTCTGCATATTAGACTGAAAAACAAAATTATGTAACAAATGCAAAGTAAATTGTGCAGAAAGCAGCGCAACATAATTTGTGTTTGCTTAAAGGGACATTAAACACTTTGAGATGGTAATATAAAATGATAAATTGTATATAATAAAACAACTCTGCAATATACTTTTATTATTTATTTTGTCCTCTTTGCCTGTAATTCCATTCTGAAATTGTGAGCTTTTCAGTTCCTGTTTGAAATGGAAGTGCAGAACACTGTTAAATCCAGCACAACCATTGGCTGCACACTCTAGTGACCTATTTATAACTGTCTCTAATTGGACACAGCAGAGAAGGTAACACAAGTTACAACATGGCAGCTCCCAGTGTTTTATAGACACTAAAACTTTACACTTATTTTGTCACTTTTTAAACAACTAATGAAACTTTAAAAAATACATCTACATGTTAGTCATGGACTAATCTTTTCTTTGAATGCATCATTCTATCTAGCATGTATTTAGTGTTTAATGTCCCTTTAAGCACAAATCTTATTATCAGTGCTGGGTACTTTCATTGTACAGATTTGCTCTCCCCTGTGAGATTCTGCAATCTAGAGAAGTTTATATCTATGGAAGTCATTTCACAACTCCATTTTCAATCCCTTTTTTTTAGAGAGAATTTTATCTGGGCTTCCCATGTGACCGTTGGATAATATTTCTCTCCATGCTGACACAGGTTAGATTCCTTACCACCAAGGCTGGATTAAAGGGATTTGAAACCCACAAAAAATAGTTTTGTGATTAAAAAAGAGCATTCAAATTTAAAAAAGTTTCCACTTTACTTGTATTATCAAATGTGCTCCATTCCCATGTTATTCTTTGTTGTATAGATACCTAGATAGGTGTATGGAACACTACAAGGCAATACATAGTGCTGCCATCTATTGCTCTTGCAAATGGATAACATTCTTGCAAAACTGCTTTCATATAGTGTTTCAGACACATGCACACTCCTGAGCTTATGTCCCTGCATTTCAACAAAAGTCACCAAGAGAATAAAGAAAAAATGATAATAGAAGTAAATTAGAAAGTTGTATAAAATTGCATGCTCTATCTGAATCATGAAAGAAACATTTTGGTCTGACCTCTGGTTAATTATTTCAGCTCTAATTGGTACCACAAGCTTGCGGTAGCAATAACCAGCCACTTTATGGTTGTACGATAAATTAGTGCTCCACTTGTAATCTAGCCCATTATTTGTGTCGCCATCTTGAAGTTCATGCAAAAAAGAAGTAGGTGAACATCTCACCATACAAATTACTTTTACAAAATTATGCACAAGTCTGATTTCCCATTGGGGTGGATTAACCTATTTTGAAGATGAGTTAGACTGATGGAGGCTCATTAGGCTGCATGTCAATGTTTAAATTTCATCAAGGCTCACTTAGAGGGACATAAATCCCAAAATGTTTCTTTCATGATTCAAACAGAGCATACAATTTTAAACAATTTTACTTCAATTATCTAATTTGCTTCATTCTCTTTGTATGCTTTGTTAAAAAGCATACCTAGGTAGGCTCGGGAGCTGTGAGCTAGCTGCTGACTGGTGGCTGCACATCTATGTCTCTTGTCATTGGCTTACCAATGTGTTCAGCTGGCTACCAGTAGTGCTTCTTTAATAAAGGATACCAAATGAATTAAGCAAAATTGATTGTAGAGGTTAATTGGAAAGGCGTTCTAATGGTATGCTCTATCTCAATCATGAAATAAATATTTTGGGTTTCATGTCCTTTTCTAGACAGTCACCATTGGATATTTCTTCCATTAACATTTGCAGAAGTCAATCACAATCATTTAGAAAACTTATCAAATAGTTTATCTACAAAAATTCCCATAGACTTTATTGGTGAATTTTGTAGAAATTATTATGATGAACGCCATAGCTGTGTTAAATAGCCCAGTACATCTCGCACACCAAAGGAGATAATTGAAGCACTTAATATGGTCTATTTTGAAATTCATAGTATTACAAAGGTCCAACCAGGAACTTTAATTTTTAAAAGCCAAATTTCAACGATGTGAAGGAATCTTTAAATATACATTCATAGACATACAATACAGAATGAGTAAAATAAATACATGCAAACCAAACTAGCTCAATAAAGATATGTCAGGGAAAAATAAGACAAAAAAAGCTAGATGTCAAATTATTTAAACAGCATAGTGATGACATATCCTTACAGATATATAAAGAATGCATAAAAAGCAGGCAAAAAAACTAAACAAAACAACAATCAGAAATAAAAAAGGAAATATCCATTGTAGATTAGTTTTTTATCAATATTAGTCAGATATTTGTAACACTGTTATTAAATCAGCTGCATAAAAAAACAAACTTACAAAAGGATAGATGATAGCAAACTCTTCCAAACGATAAAGAATATATTTCACTATTTAGAGCTCACTCTTCACTGTGGAGACTGTCCTTGAGGCTTCACATCAGCGTGTTGGTAGAGTACACTTATGTGCTAGCAAAAAAAGAGAAAACAGAGAAGAGCTCCAACCAGATCTCAGTATAGTATTTAAAAGCCTTTCCTTTAATCAATTACAAATGAAAAAAAATGCTCTCTCACATTTAAAAACCTCAATGTATTATGAGGTATGTGGTGCGCTCCAATAATAGTGTTCCATTTTGCAATTGGATATCTCTTTATCTCTGACATGGATGTGCCCACTGGTTCAAACTGTCTTCCATACTGTTGAAGGATAGATACAGATCTGGAGCCAACTGGGATATCCAAGTTAGAGAGAGATATCCAATTACAAAGTGGGACACTATTATTGTAAGAGTACTTACCCTTAACGGGTTAGATGGACGCCAAGACTCCAGCTTTTCTTCAGCTGCAGCTGCAGCTCTCTAGGCGTGCGACCGCGAGCTGCCTAGATTTAAAGGGTCCATGTACCAATTATAGGAACTCCCAACTGAAAGACTCAGGTGTGGGAGTTCCTATAAAAACTAAGCCAGCCCATCACTCTGGGCTGAGTTATTGCTCACCTACCTTTGTTACTGAGACCAAAGCATACATACCTTATACCTGTGTATGCTCATCTTGGAACTGAGACCAAAGCATATTTACCTGATACCTGTGTATGCTCACCTTACTCCTAAGGTCAAGCATAATTACCATATACCTGTGTATGCTCCTGAGACCAAGTATATTAACCTTATACTTGTGCATGCTCACCTTGCTCCTGAGAACAAGCATACTTATATGATACCTGTGTATGCTCACCTTGCTCCTAAGACCAAGCATACTTACCTGATACCTGTGTATGCTGTGTATGCACCTTTGTGTGTGTTAGTGTATACATATGTATTTATGTATTTATATGTGTATATATGTATTTACTGACTTATATACTTTATATACACATATAAACACATAAATAAATATGTAGACATACACACATATATATATGTGTGTGTGTTAGTGTGTACATATGTATTTATATGTGTATATATGTATTTACTGACTTATATACTATATACTTTATATACACATATAAACACATAAATCAATAAATATGTATACATACACACACACACACACACATATATATATATATATATATATATATATGTGTGTGTGTGTTAGTGTGTACATATGTATTTATGTATTTATATGTGTATATATGTATTTACTGACTTATATACACATATAAACACATAAATAAATATGTATACATATACACATACACACATACATATAGATCTTTAGAGATGTATATGTGTGGTTCTCAGTGTTAAAGCCCTTTGCCTGCATTTTTTTATATGTGTATATAAGTCAGTAAATACATATATACACTTATAAATACATATGTACACACTAAAACACACACACATGCTTTTTTTTCTAACACCTGAGTATACTGTAATTATCATAAAACGTGATTGCGCTCAAGCGATCATGCTTAGATTCAACGTATAATGTGTGCAGACACCCATGATTAAGCCCTTAGAGCTTGTGCGTAACTCATAATCTGGCCCTATAATAATGCAAAAAAGTTTTACTGACTATTTTAAGCATATTTTTTATTATTGTAAAGCTGCTTCAGATAAACAAAATAGTGCTAAAAGCTAAATTTACTTTTCACTAAGTTAAAACATATTTAAGAATTAGTTCTCCAAAGCACCATCAGCAGTGTGGATATTAAGGATCGACATGACCACCAAAGCACTCCAGTTGCCTACATAATTCATGCCCCAGCCTTCTCCATCGTGCCTCATGCATATAGTGGATGAGATCTGGTTATTGGAACTACCCCCCTATTGTGTAAACAGAAGTACTACACAGCTAATATTTATGTCGTTCTAATGCCCATATAAAATAGTGTAAGAATCTAGAGTAAAATCAGAAATCTTTTTTCAAAAATTGTCTAAAAACATAGGAAACCCTTGTTAAATAGAGTGACCAAAGGATCCCTAACAGTTACCAGTGAACAATTGCTTGATCAGCATGGAACAGGCCACATAATTGTGAACCTTTAATTATAATATTTTAATAGGGTTCCTTATATTTTTACGCACTGTTTGATTAAAAATGTCTGTTTTTACTCTAGATACTTATGTTATTTTATATAGGAGGCTGCATGTATATAAATGATAATGGAAATCTTAGAAGGGACAGTCTACTTGAGAATTGTTATTCTTTAAAAAGATAGATATTCCCTTTATTACCCATTCCCCAGTTTTGCATAAAGAACACTGCTATATTAATATACTTTTTACCTCTATGATTACCTGTATCTATGTCACTACAGACTAACCTCTTATCTCATTGCTTTTTTACAATCTTGTATTATAGCCAATCAGTGCTGGTACTTGCATAGCCATTAATATTCTCCATGGGAGGGAGCACAATGTTAGCTATATAGCACACATGAAATATCCGTGTTTATCCGTTGTGCAAGATTTTTAAAGCACTGAGATAAGGGAAGGCCTGCTGGTGCTTAGAAACAGGCAAACATAGAAGTTATAAATATATTAATTTAACAATGTTGATTATGCAAAGCTAGGGAGTCGGTAGTAAAGACACTATCTATCTTTTTAAACCATAAAAATAAATCAGTTAGACTGTCCCTTTAATGCACCAAACGTATCAAGAAAAAAAAAAGTGTAATCAGAATTTAAAAAATAAAGATTCCTCATGAATAACACAGCTAATTTTCATTGAATATATTTGATCATTCATCAAGGTTTGATGTTTTCCTTCAACAATTTTGGTCCAATGATCTAAACTCCCTAGCATGTAGACAAATCATGCAACATCTGTTTTGTTTTTTCTTAAACCTTATATTGTAATGAAGGTGTATATCCTTTACACCCAGAACCTGCATAGCTAGATAACATCTATCAAAGCTAAATTTGCCTTTTCGAAAATTATTTGAGGGATTTCACAGGAACAAGAACTTGTCTCCTTATTTTCTACTTTTACTAAACACATCTCAAAACGATTATCAAGTAATTGTAAAGAAGCATACAACTAAAAAACCATCTCAAAACTAGGTTAAAAAATCAGTTACATAGACATTAATGTGTATTTGAATGAGCAGGTGAATGAAGTCCAATTTATTTTTTAACTGTCAATTTAGGGCTGCTTTAAATGACACCAAGAAAATAATCTGCAATGTAAAAATAATGCCCTAAAATGGAAAGATTAGAATGAACTCCTATATATTTGTGTTAGCATAATACAGCAAAATAATTAATTTATAATGTGCACATTTAGATTTTAGACTGTATTATTTTGGAGGAAATAGGCGATGCATTACACTTGCACTGCCTAACTCTGTCCAAAACCCAATTATTATTATTATTATTATTATTATTATTAATAACAATAATAGTAATAACGTATAAATAAAATAAATATACTAATGCTTCAGATACAAAACATCATATTAACAAATTTGTACTACTAATTAAGAGGAATACCTGGATATCAAATCATTGATTCTATAATGCATATGGAAAGTGGTATTTTAAGTGCATTCAGATACATAATGGCATATTTATCAAGCTCCGGATGGAGCTTGATGCGCCGTGTTTCTGGCGAGCCTGCAGGCTCGCCAAAAACAACAGTTATGAAGCAGCGATCACAAAGAACGCTGCTCCATAACCTGTCCGCCTGCTCTGAGCAGGCGGACAGACATCGCTGGAAATCAACCCGATCGAGTACGATCGGGTTGATTGACACCCCCCTGCTGGCGGCCCATTGGCCGCGAGTCTGCAGGGGCCGGCGTTGCTCTTGTGAGCTGCTGGTGCAATGCTGAATACGGCTAGCACATTACTCGCCGTATTCAGTGAGGTCTGTCGGACCTGATCCGTACTGTTGGATCAGGTCCGACAGACCTTGATAAATAGAGGCCATTATATTAAAATGATATCTTATTACCCAAATATCTTCTCTGCTGTAGAAATGAAAACACTTAATTGCTTTGCTGTACATTTTATATGTTGCTCAGTGCTTAGAGGTTGTGAACTATTTTTTCTCAGGAGACCAGACACAGCTTCTATATTTCCTTAGAGTGTCCATTATTTTTAATGGTAATTGTGGGCTAGATTACAATTGGCACATCAGATGTAGCACTTATATTACAAGGTGAAAGTAAACATAATCGCTTAAGTGCAATTGAATTTAACGCACGTCTGGATATCGCAACCTCAGAGCTCTGGTTAACTGTTTCACGAATCAAACAAGGGTCACAAAATATATCAAAAATACATTTACATTCATAATAACACTATTCAATAAAAATTATTTTAAAAAATATTGCACAAAAAAGTTATAAGGTTTTCAAAGATATGAGGTTTCAGGTGTAAGAAAAAACAAACACCTAGATTACGAATTTTGCGCTAAACAGGGTGCAAAATGAACGCAACAAAAGTTGCATTATTTCACCCTTTCTAGCACTGCCATTACGAGTTACTGAAAAGTCTCCTTGTGCGTGCAATTCCATACCGCACAAAAGCCAAGGGCTGCTTTGATGTTCTTGTGCACGCTTTCCCCCATAGACATCAATGGGGAGAGAGTGTTAGAAAAAAAACTAACACCTGAAGTGCGGAATGAAAAATCTCCGTAACCCAACCCTATTGATGTCTTTGGGGAAAAAAAGGTACATTTAAGCCTAACACTCTAACATAAACCTCAAGTCTAAACATCCCTAATCCGCCACCCCAGACATCGCCGACACTTAAATAAAGACATTAACCCATATTCTGCCGCTCCCGATATCGGCGACACTAAATAAAGTTATTAACTCCTAATCTACCGCCCCTGACATCGCCAACACTAATAAAAGTTAATAACCCCTAATCTGCCACTCTCAACATCACCGTCACTAATAAAAGTTATTAACCCCTATTCTGCCACTCCCCGACATCGCTGGCACTATAATAAAGTTATTAACCCCTATTCCGCTGCTCCCCGACATCGCTGACACTATAATAAAGTTATTAACCCTAAAACCTCTGGCCTCCCACATTTCTACCAATTATTAAACCTATTAACCTCTAAGCCGCCGTCCCCCCGTATCGCAAAACACTAAATTAAACTATTAACTCCTAAACCTAACACCCCTAACTTTAAATTAAAATTACAATATAACTCTATTTAAATAAATAAAAACTTACCTGTGAACTAAATATAAACCTAACAATAAACTATAAATTAACCTAACATAACTATTCTAATAAAATAAAATAAAAATACCAATTTAAAAATCTAAATTACAAATTTACAAAAACCCTACAAAAAAATTAAAAATCTAAATTACAACAAAAAAAAAAATCCTATGAAAAATTACAAAAATCTAAGTTTACCAAAAATAATTAACACTAAAATCATGAAAAATAAAAAACACTTAGATTACAAAAATAATAAAGGAAATTATCAAAAATAAAAATAACTACACCTAATCTAATAGCCCTATAAAAAATAAAAAAGCCCCCCCAAAATAAAAACACCCCCTAGCCTACAAAGAAATCAGCTCTTTTGCCTATAAACAAATACAAAGTCCCCGCAACAGTAAAACCCACCACCCAGCCAACCCCCCAAAATAAAAAACCTAACTCTAAGAAAAAACTAAGCTACCCATTGCACCTAAAAGGGCATTTGTATGGGCATTGCTCTTAAAAGGACATTTAGCTCTTTTGCATTGCCCTTAAAAGGGTATTTAGCTATTTTTCAAAGCCCAAAGCCCTAGGGGGGTAGTTATCAAGCCGTCAACCTCAAATACGCTGGAATTCCGCAGCGTATTTGTGGCGAGGCTGATTCGCCTTAGTTATCAAAGGCTAGAGACCGGCAAAAGTAGAATTTTGTGACGTAAGCTTCGATCCGCCGGACTCAGTCCGACACAGATCGATTCTTACGTCACTCCAGATGTTCCGCACACAAGTGCAGCACAATCTGACTACTTTTGCTAGTTATCAAAAAACTAGCAGGTACGCTCGGCACGTTTCCGGCCCAGCGTACCTGGTTTTCAATCTGCCGCCCTGGAGGTGGCGGATTCTATAGGAATCAATGGGAGTCTGACCATAGCGAAAGTACATGTTCGCTGCTGCCAGACATCCCATTGATTCCTATGGGAGATGTCTGCACCTAACACCCTAACATGTACCCCTAGTCTAAACACCCCTAAGCTGTCCCCCCTACACCGCCGCAACTAAATAAAGTTATTACCCCCTAAACCGCCGCTCCCAGAGCCCACCGCAAGCTACTCTATACATATTAACCCCTAAACCGCCGCTCTCTGACCCCGCCGCAACTATAATAAATGTATTAACCCCTAAACCGCCGCTCCCGGACACCGCCGCAACCTTCATTATACCTAGTAACCCCTATCCTGCCCCCCCTCTACCGCCGCCCTCTATAATAAAGTTATTAACCCCTATCCTGCCGATCCCGCACCTCGCCGCAACTAAATAAATAGTTTAACCCCTAAACCGCCGCTCCCGGTTCCCGCCGCAACCTATATTAAACTTATTAACCCCTAATCTGCCCCCCCTACACCGTCGCCACCTATAATACATTTATTAACCCCTATCCTGCCCCCCCTACACCGCCGCCACTGTAATAAATTTATTAACCCCTAAACCTAAGTCTAACACTAACCCTAACACCCCCCTAACTTAAATATTAATTAAATAAATCTAAATAATATTTCTATTATTAACTAAATTAATCCTATTTAAAACTAAATACTTACCTTTAAAATAAACCCTAATATAGCTACAATATAAATAATAATTATATTGTAGCTATCTTAGGATTTATTTTTATTTTACAGGTAACTTTCAATTTATTTTAACTAGGTACAAAAGCTATTAAATAGTTATTAACTATTTAATAGCTACCTAGCTAAAATAAAGAGAAATTTACCTGTAAAATAAAAACTAACCTAAGTTACAATTACACCTAACACTACACTATACTTAAATAAATTATTCCTATTTAAAACTAAATACTTACCTGTAAAATAAACACTAAGATAGCTACAATGTAATTAATAATTACATTGTAGCTATTTTAGGATTTATATTTATTTTACAGGTAACTTTGTATTTATTTTAGCTAGTTAGAACTAAAAGAAATACAAAATTACCTGTAAAATAAATCCTAACCTAAATTACAATTAAACCTAACACTACACTATCATTACATTAATTAAATAAATTAACTACAAATAACTACAATTAAATACAATTACATAAACTAACTAAAGTACAAAAAATAAAAAAACAAAGTTACAAAAAATAAAAAAAATAAGTTACAAACATTTAAAAAATATTACAACAATTTTAAGCTAATTACACCTAATCTAAGACCCCTAATAAAATAACAAAGCCCCCCAAAATAAAAAAATTCCCTACCCTATTCTACATTAAAAAAGTTCAAAGCTCTTTTACCTTACCAGCCCTTAAAAGGGCCTTTTGTGGGGCATGCCCCAAAGAAAACTGCTCTTTTGCCTGTAAAAGAAAAATACAACCCCTTCCCAACATTAAAACCCACCACCCACATACCCCTAATCTAACCCAAACCCCCCTTAAAATAACCTAACACTAATCCCCTGAAGATCATCCTACCTTGAGTCGTCTTCACTCAGAAGAGCCACCGATGGAACTGAAGAGGAGATCCGGAGCGGCAGAAGTGATCCTCCAAGGGGCGCTGAAGAAGTCTTCCATCCGATGAAGTGATCCTCCAGGCGGCGCTGAAGAAGTCTTCCATCCGGGCGATGTCATCTTCCAAGCGGCGCTGAAGAAGTCTTCTATCCGGGCGATGTCATCTTCCAAGCGGGGTCTTCAATCTTCTTTCTTCAGGATCCATCTTCATCCCGCCGACGCGGAACATCCTTCTTTCCCGACGGACTACCAACGAATGAAGGCTCCTTTAAGGGACGTCATCCAAGATGGCGTCCCTTCAATTCCGATTGGCTGATAGGATTCTATCAGCCAATCGGAATTAAGGTAGGAAAAATCTGATTGGCTGATTGAATCAGCCAATCAGATTGAGCTTGCATTCTATTGGCTGATCGGAACAGCCAATAGAATGCGAGCTCAATCTGATTGGCTGATTGGATCAGCCAATCGGATTGAACTTCAATCTGATTGGCTGATTCAATCAGCCAATCAGATTTTTCCTACCTTAATTTGGATGACGTCCCTTGGATGACGTCCCTTAAAGGAGCCTTCATTCGTCGGTAGTCCGTCGGGAAAGAAGGATGTTCCGCGTCGGCGGGATGAAGATGGATCCTGAAGAAAGAAGATTGAAGACCCCGCTTGGAAGATGACATCGCCCGGATAGAAGACTTCTTCAGCGCCGCTTGGAAGATGACATCGCCCGGATGGAAGACTTCTTCAGCGCCGCCTGGAGGATCACTTCATCGGATGGAAGACTTCTTCAGCGCCCCTTGGAGGATCACCTCTGCCGCTCCGGATCTCCTCTTCAGTTCCATCGGTGGCTCGGCTGAGTGAAGACGACTCAAGGTAGGATGATCTTCAGGGGATTAGTATTAGGTTATTTTAAGGGGGGTTTGGGTTAGATTAGGGGTATGTGGGTGGTGGGTTTTAATGTTGGGGGGGGTTGTATTTTTCTTTTACAGGCAAAAGAGCAGTTTTCTTTGGGGCATGCCCCACAAAAGGCCCTTTTAAGGGCTGATAAGGCAAAAGAGCTTTGAACTTTTTTAATGTAGAATAGGGTAGGGAATTTTTTTATTTTGGGGGGCTTTGTTATTTTATTAGGGGGCTTAGATTAGGTGTAATTAGCTTAAAATTGTTGTAATATTTTTTAAATGTTTGTAACTTATTTTTTTATTTTTTGTAACTTAGCTTTTTTTATTTTTTGTACTTTAGTTAGTTTATGTAATTGTATTTAATTGTAGTTATTTGTAGTTAATTTATTTAATTAATGTAATGATAGTGTAGTGTTAGGTTTAATTGTAACTTAGATTAGGATTTATTTTACAGGTAATTTTGTATTTCTTTTAGCTAGGTAGTTATTAAATAGTTAATAACTATTTAATAACTATTCTAACTAGCTAAAATAAATACAAAGTTACCTGTAAAATAAATATAAATCCTAAAATAGCTACAATGTAATTATTAATTACATTGTAGCTATCTTAGGGTTTATTTTACAGGTAAGTATTTAGTTTTAAATAGGAATAATTTATTTAATGATAGTGTAGTGTTAGGTGTAATTGTAACTAAGGTTAGTTTTTATTTTACAGGTAAATTTCTCTTTATTTTAGCTAGGTAGCTATTAAATAGTTAATAACTATTTAATAGCTATTGTACCTAGTTAAAATAAATTGAAAGTTACCTCTAAAATAAAAATAAATCCTAAGATAGCTACAATATAATTATTATTTATATTGTAGCTATATTAGGGTTTATTTTAAAGGTATTTAGTTTTAAATAGGATTAATTTAGTTAATAATAGAAATATTATTTAGATTTATTGAATTAATATTTAAGTTAGGGGGGTGTTAGGGTTAGTGTTAGACTTAGGTTTAGGGGTTAATAAATTTATTACAGTGGCGGCGGTGTAGTGGGGGGCAGGATAGGGGTTAATAAATTTATTATAGGTTGCGGCAGGGTCCGGGAGCGGCGGTTTAGGGGTTAAACTATTTATTTAGTTGCGGCGAGGTGCGGGATCAGCAGGATAGGGGTTAATAACTTTATTATAGAGGGCGGCGGTATAGGGGGGGCAGGATAGGGGTTACTAGGTATAATGTAGGTTGCGGCGGTGTCTGGGAGCGGCGGTTTAGGGGTTAATACATTTATAAGAGTTGCGGCGGGGTCTAGGAGCAGCGGTTTAGGGGTTAATACATTTATAAGAGTTGCGGCGGGGTCTAGGAGCGGCGGTTTAGGGGTTAGTAACTTTATTGAGTTGCGGGGGGCTCCAGGGGCGCCGGTATAGGGGGTAGAACAGTGTAGTTAGTGTGGGTGTTTAGTGACAGGCTAGCAATAAAGCTGTAAAAAAGCCGAAGAGCAGCGAGATCGGATGAGTGATAACTCTCACAGTCCGCTGCTCATCGCCCCGTACTTGGTGCGCGGCTTTTTGACAGATTTATTGATAACTTAGGCAAATTTTTTCAGGTCCGCGGCGGCGATGGTAGGCGAGCTTAGGCAGGCGTATTGGGCCGGCGAAGGCAGGAAAGTTGACACGTTGATAACTATCCCCCTAATCTAAAAAAATAACCCACCAAAAAAAAACTAAAAAAAAATAACTCTAACACCAGAAGATCTACTCACAGTTCCTGAAGTCCGGACATCCATCTCCATCCAGACGGCGAGGTCTTCATCCAGGCGGCGAGGTCTTCATCCATCCCAGGTGTGCCTTCTATCTTCATCCTGGTGGCACGGAGCCATCCTGGAAGCCGTAGACATCCTGTGTGGAGCTTCCTCTTCATACGGTCGCCACCGTACACTGAAGTTGAATGCAAGGTAGCCGTTTCAAAATGGCGTACCTTGCATTCGTATTGGCTGATTTGATTCTTCAAATTCCAATCAGCCAATAGGATGAGAGCTTCTGAAATCCTATTGGCTTTTAAAACCAGCCAATAGGATGAGACCTTCTGAAATCCTATTGGCTGTTTAAAACAGCCAATAAGATGATACCTACTGAAATCCTATTGGCTGTTCAAATCATCCAATAGGATTTCAGTAGGTTTCATCCTATTGGCTGTTTATATAGGGGTTAATAGGTTTATTTATTGGCGGAGATGTGGGAGGCTGGATGTTTAGGGGTTAATAACTTTTTTATAGTGGTGACGATGTTAGGGTGCGGGGGAATAGGGGTTAATATATTTAAATAGTTTTGGCGATGTGGGTGGGCGGCAGATTAGGGGTTAATAACTTTATTGAATAGTCGCGATGTGGGTGGCAGATTAGGGGTTAATAGGTTTAATATAGTGTTTGCAATGCAGAAGGGGGGAAGTTTAGGGGTTAAAAGGTAGTTTATGGATGTTAGTGTACTTTGTAACACTTTAGTTATGAGTTTTCTGAAACATTTTTGTTACACAATATCCATAACTGCTCTCAGATGGCGGTATGGATTGTATCAGTATAGGCTGTAACGCAAGCTTTTTAGCCTCAACGCACAACCTGTAATACCGGCGCTATGGAAATCCCACGCAGAAACTTCATTTTATTGAGGGATTGACGTTGCGTTACAGGCTAAAATGCTTGCGGTATAGCTATACCGACACGACTCCCAAGAGTGCGTTACTGCTTTTACGCTTTTTTGAGCGTTAAAATCCACAACGCAAAACTCGTAATCTAGGTGAAAGGCAGGCAAAGGGCTTTAACATAGAGTTAAATACATATACAGGTCTAAATATGTATTTATATATATGTGTACATATGTATTTATGTATCTATATGTGAATATATGTAATTACAGACATGTAAATATATATATATATATATATATATATATATATATATATATATATATACAGTATATATATCAGTGCATTGGAGCCCTTTGTATTTACTGTAAATAGATGGCATTTCAATGTTCTGCACATAGGGGAATATGTTAAGTATTTTTAAAAAGATGTTCCTATATACAGTATCTGTATATATCTATACTTATATTTAGTCATCTATATATTTATATAGTTATAGATATTTATTGTACTAAAATACCATCAGATATATGTAGAAATATGTATTTATGAATACATATTCTGCCAGGTGAAGAACATTGGAATGTGAAATATTTATATTTTCATGTCGGTTTAGTACACTTGAGAATATGGGGTTGCGGTAGTCTAACAGGTTTTTACTTTCAACTTGTAATATGAGCGATACCCGAAGAGCAGAAAAACCTTATTTCTAGCGGAGTTAGAGCGCAAGCAGGAGTAATAAATATTACTCCCCTCGTAATCTGGCCCTGTATGTTTAACATAGTTTAGAGATATTTATTATAGTTAAATTACAATTATAAGATAGACCAACTCAAACAGCAAAGCTTAGTTTAAAATGTTATGATAGTTCTGAAATTCATACATATAAAAAATGGGTGAAAATGTGTTTATTTCCTTATGAAACAAATGTCTACTTACAGCGTTTGACCTGCCCACTATGAAACAATTATATCTGATTACAAATGGGTTAAAATATAATAATAATAATAATAATAATAATAATAATAATAATAATAATAAAAACTAGGTTAAAAAATCAGTTACATAGACATTAATGTGTATTTGAATGAGCAGGTGAATGAAGTCCAATTTATTTGTTAACTGTCAATTTAGGGCTGCTTTAAATGACACCAAGAAAATAATCTGCAATGTAAAAATAATGCCCTAAAATGGAAAGATTAGAATGAACTCCTATATATTTGTGTTAGCATAATACAGCAAAATAATTAATTTATAATGTGCACATTTAGATTTTAGACTGTATTATTTTGGAGGAAATAGCCGATGCATTACACTTGCACTGCCTAACTCTGTCCAAAACCCAATTATTATTATTATTATTATTTATTATTAATATTATTAATATTAATAACAATAATAGTAATAACGTATAAATAAAATAAATATACTAATGCTTCAGATACAAAACATCATATTAACAAATTTGTACTACTAATTAAGAGGAATACCTGGATATCAAATCATTGATTCTATAATGCATATGGAAAGTGGTATTTTAAGTGCATTCAGATACATAGGGGCATATTTATCAAGCTCCTGATGGAGCTTGATGCGCCGTGTTTCTGGCGAGCCTACAGGCTCGCCAAAAACAACAGTTATGAAGCAGCGATCACAAAGACCGCTGCTCCATAACCTGTCCGCCTGCTCTGAGCAGGCGGACAGACATCGCCGGAAATCAACCCGATCGAGTACGATCGGGTTGATTGACACCCCCCTGCTGGCGGCCCATTGGCCGCGAGTCTGCAGGGGGCAGCGTTGCTCTTGTGAGCTGCTGGTGCAATGCTGAATACGGCTAGCACATTACTCGCCGTATTCAGTGAGGTCTGTCGGACCTGATCCGTACTATCGGATCAGGTCCGACAGACCTTGATAAATAGAGGCCATTATATTAAAATGATATCTTATTACCCAAATATCTTCTCTGCTGTAGAAATGAAAACACTTAATTGCTTTGCTGTACATTTTATAAGTTGCTCAGTGCTTAGAGGTTGTGAACTATTTTTTCTCAGGAGACCAGACACAGCTTCTATATTTCCTTAGAGTGTCCATTATTTTTAATGGTAATTGTGGGCTAGATTACAATTGGCACATCAGATGTAGCACTTATATTACAAGGTGAAAGTAAACATAATCGCTTAAGTGCAATGGAATTTAACACACGTCTGGATATCGCAACCTCAGAGCTCTGGTTAACTGTTTCACGAACCAAACAAGGGTCACAAAATATATCAAAAATACATTTACATTCATAATAACACTATTCAATAAAAAATATTTAAAAAAATATTGCACAAAAAAGTTATAAGGTTTTCAAAGATATGAGGTTTCAGGTGTAAGAAAAAACAAACACCTAGATTACGAATTTTGCGCTAAACAGGGTGCAAAATGAACGCAACAAAAGTTGCGTTATTTCACCCTTTCTAGCGCTGCCATTATGAGTTACTGAAAAGTCTCCTTGTGCGTGCAATATGGTTGCGTTAAGTTCCATACCGCACAAAAGCCAAGGGCTGCTTTGATGTTCTTGTGCACGTTTTCCCCCATAGACATCAATGGGGAGAGAGTGTTAGAAAAAAAACTAACACCTGAAGTGCGGAATGAAAAATCTCCGTAACCCAACCCTATTGATGTCTTTGGGGAAAAAAAGGTACATTTAAGCCTAACACCCTAACATAAACCTCAAGTCTAAACATCCCTAATCCGCCACCCCCGACATCGCCGACACCTAAATAAAGACATTAACCCATATTCTGCCGCTCCCAATATCGGTGACACTAAATAAAGTTATTAACTCCTAATCTACCGCCCCCGACATCACCGACACTAATAAAAGTTAATAACCCCTAATCTGCCACTCTCAACATCGCCGTCACTAATAAAAGTTATTAACCCCTATTCTGCCACTCCCCGACATCGCTGGCACTATAATAAAGTTATTAACCCCTATTCCGCTGCTCCCTGACATCGCCAACACTTTAATAAAGTTATTAACCCTTAAACATCCGGCCTCCCACATTTCTACCAATTATTAAACCTATTAACCTCTAAGCCGGCGTCCCCCCGTATCGCAAAACACTAAATTAAACTATTAACTCCTAAACCTAATACCCCTAACTTTAAATTAAAATTACAATATAACTCTATTTAAATAAATAAAAACTTATCTGTGAACTAAATATAAACCTAACAATAAACTATAAAGTAACCTAACATAACTATTCTAATAAAATAAAATAAAAAATACCAATTTAAAAATCTAAATTACAAATTTACAAAAACCTAACACTACAAAAAAAATAAAAAATCTAAATTACAACTAAAAAAAAATCCTATGAAAAATTTAAAAAATCTAAGTTTACCAAAAATAATTAACACTAAAATCACGAAAAATAAAAAACACTAAGATTACAAAAATAATAAAGGAAATTATCAAAAATAAAAATAACTACACCTAATCTAATAGCCCTATAAAAAATAAAAAAGCCCCCCCCAAAATAAAAACACCCCCTAGCCTACAAAAAAATCAGCTCTTTTGCCTGTAAACAAATACAAAGTCACCGCAACAGTAAAACCCACCACCCAACCAACCCCCCAAAATAAAAAAATCTAACTCTAAAAAAAAACTAAGCTACCCATTGCACCTAAAAGGGCATTTGTATGGGCATTGCTCTTAAAAGGACATTTAGCTCTTTTGCATTGCCCTTAAAAGGGTATTTAGCTATTTTTCAAAGCCCAAAGCCCTAATCTAAAAAAATAACCCACCAAAAAAAAAATAAAAAAAACTAACACTAACCCCAGAAGATCTACTCACAGTTCCTGAAGTCCGGACATCCATCTCCATCCAGACGGCGAGGTCTTCATCCAGGCGGCGAGGTCTTCATCCATCCCAGGTGCGCCTTCTATCTTCATCCTGGCGGCACGGAGCAGAGCCATCCTGGAAGCCATAGACATCCTGTGTGGAGCTTCCTCTTCATACGGTCGCCACCGTACACTGAAGTTGAATGCAAGGTAGCCGTTTCAAAATGGTGTACCTTGCATTCGTATTGGCTGATTTGATTCTTCAAATTCCAATCAGCCAATAGGATGAGAGCTTCTGAAATCCTATTGGCTTTTAAAACCAGCCAATAGGATGAGACCTACTGAAATCCTATTGGCTGTTTAAAACAGCCAATAGGATGAGACCTACTGAAATCCTATTGGCTGTTCAAATCATCCAATAGGATTTCAGTAGGTCTCATCCTATTGGCTGTTTATATAGGGGTTAATAGGTTTATTTATTGGCGGAGATGTGGGAGGCCGGATGTTTAGGGGTTAATAAATTTATTATAGTGGTGGCGATGTTAGGGTGCGGGGGAATAGGGGTTAATATATTTAAATAGTGTTGGCGATGTGGGTGGTCGGCAGATTAGGGGTTAATAACTTTATTGAATAGTCGCGATGTGGGTGGCAGATTAGGGGTTAATAGGTTTAATATAGTGTTTGCAATGCAGAAGGGGGGAAGTTTAGGGGTTAAAAGGTAGTTTATGGGTGTTAGTGTACTTTGTAACACTTTAGTTATGAGTTTTCTGAAACATTTTTGTTACACAATATCCATAACTGCTCTCAGATGGCGGTATGGATTGTATCAGTATAGGCTGTAACGCAAGCTTTTTAGCCTCAATGCACAACCTGTAATACCGGCGCTATGGAAATCCCACGCAGAAACTTAATTTTATTGAGTGCCGGATTGACGTTGCGTAACAGGCTAAAATGCTTGCGGTATAGCTATACCGACACGACTCCCAAGAGTGTGTTACTGCTTTTACGCTTTTTTAAGCGTTAAAATCCACAACGCAAAACTCGTAATCTAGGTGAAAGGCAGGCAAAGGGCTTTAACATAGAGTTAAATACATATACAGGTCTAAATATGTATTTATATATATGTGTACATATGTATTTATGTATCTATATGTGAATATATGTAATTACAGACATGTAAATATATATATATATATATATACACAGTATATATATCAGTGCATTGGAGCCCTTTGTATTTACTGTAAATAGATGGCATTTCAATGTTCTGCACAAAGGGGAATATGTTAAGTATTTTTAAATAGATGTTCCTATATACAGTATCTGTATATATCTATACCTATATTTAGTCATCTATATATATAGTTATAGATATCCAGACCCCAAAGCAGCAAAGCAGCACCAAATCATGATGCTCCCTCCACTGTACCTAACCAATGTGATGATTGTTTTATGTTGGTATGGGGTACCTTTTTTATGCCATACAGAGTGCAGCGTGGTCTTACCAAACAACTCAACCTTAGTTTCATCAGTCCACAAAACATTTTCCCAGTCACATGTGTCAATGTGGGCAAACTTCAGGTGCGGAGCAATGCCTTTTTTTGGCAAAGCAGAAGATTTATTCTTGGTGTTCTGCCATGGACAGAAAGTGAGAGTGAAAAGATATTTGCGCTATAATAAAGTTACTAAAAACACAGTGCAAAACAGGAAATCCCTATATTCTAAAAAGATTGTGAAAAAAAAGAGGATTTCTCTTAAAAAAGAGAAAAAAAATGTACTATGCGCTACTGTGAGCAGCTAAATTAGTAACCAAGATGACAAAAAATGTGTGTTAACAAGTTTAAAATCAAGTGCATATGCAAATATAAAGTGAAAGCGTGTATGTGAATGTGAACAAATAATGGAGGTGCAAAATCACATAAAGTGTGTTGTATTAGGGAGTTGGTAATCACATAAAGATGGTGTATTTATAACCACCTGTGGTAGATACACACCTGGGGGTAATAAACACTATGAATAAAAATTGTGTAAAACAATGGGTATGATATAAATGTGGCCCAAATGGAGTAAGATATTGATACAATTTAAGAACAAAACTCTGCTTTAACTTTGTTATTAACCATTTAACGACGCATGTCGTACAGGGTACGTCACACACAAACTGGTCTTTAAAGACCAGAGACGTACCCTGTACGACATTAGGGTTTAAAGCGGCTGGAAGCGATCCTGATCGCTTCCAGCCACTTTCAAGGTATTGTCATGATGACTCGATATTGAGGCATCACTGCAATACCTTTTTTCTCAAGATCAATGCAGAGAGAGCCTGGTAGCGATGGAGACGATCGTTGGTGGGTGGGAGCAGCTGCAGGGAGGTGGATGGGCGGCCCAATGCTGCCCGGCATCCAGTTCCCGAATGTGCAATGTGCACGCCGGGTGCCGGGAGCATGCAGGGCCTGCAGGGAGCGTGTGTGCGCGCATGTGTGCACGCGATTGCGCAACAACGACTGCCACCAATGAATGGGAGAGTGCAGAGTGGGAGAGAGGGCGATGGAGGGGGGGGGAAATTAATTATCAAAAGGATCTGGGAGGGGTAGAGGGAGGGGGGTATTGAGGGGTTTAGCTACACTACAGAAAAATGTAAATGACATAAAAAAAAAATAAAAAAAAAAAAATTGGGAGGCAAATTGGGTTCTGGCAGACAGCTGCCAGTACCCAAGATGGCAGCAAGTGGGCAAGGGTTATAGAGTTGTTTGGGGGGATCATAGAGGTTGGGGGCTAATGGGGGGTCCATCACAGCTAAACAGAATTAAGAAAAAAAAAAGTAAAAAAAAAAAAAAAAAAGCCTTTCTGCCAGTACTTAAGATTGCGGGGACAATTGTGGGGTGGGGGAGGGAAGAGAGATGTTTGGGAGGGATCAGGGGGTGGAATGTGTCAGGTGGGAGGCTGATCTCTACACTGAAGCTAAAATTAACCCTTCAAGCTCCCTACAAGCTACCTAATTAACCCTGTCATTGCTGGGCATAATACAAGTGTGGTGCACAGCGGCATTTAGCAGCCTTCTTTTTACCAAAAAGTAATGCCACAGCCATATATGTCTGCTATTTCTGAACAAAGGGGATCCCAGAGAAGCATTTACAACCACTTGTGCCATAATGGCAGAAGCTGTTTGTAAATAATTTAAGTAAGAAACCCAAAGTTAGTGAAAAAGTGAACAATATTTTTTATTTCATCAAATTTGGCGGTGAAATGGTGGCATGAAATATATCAAAATGGGATGGGCCTAGATCAATACTTTGGGTTGTCTACTAGACTACCCTAAAGCTAAAATTAACCCTACAAGCTACCTAATTAACCCCTTCACTGCTGGGTCTAATACAATTGGGGGTCAAAGATAGAAAAAGTGTGTTTTTTTCCATTTTTTTCTCATATTTTATAAAAAAAATGATGGTAAATTATAAGATATGATGAAAATAATGGTATCTTTTGAAAGTCCATTTAATGGCGAGAAAAACAGTATATAATATGTGTGGCTACAGTAAAAGAGTAAGAGAAAAATTAAGGCTAAACACAAACACTTCAGAAATGTAAAAATAGCCCTGGTCCTTAAGGGAAAGAAACTGAAAATTGGCCTTGTCCTTAAGGGGTTAAATTGTATCCATATCTTACTCCATTTGGGCCACATTTATATCAAACCCATTGTTTTACACAATTTTTATTTTTAGTGTTCATTACCCCCAGGTGTGTATCTACCACAGGTGGTTATAAATACACCATTTTTATGCGATTACCAACTCCCTAATACAACACACTTTATGTGATTTTGCACCTCCATTATTTCTTCACATTGTGACATACACGCTTTCACTTTATATTTGCATGTCCTGCCATGGACATATTGGCCTCTAGTTATCAAGGTCTGTCGGACCTGATCTGACAGTTCGGATCAGGTTCGACAGACCTCGCTGAATACGGCGAGCAATACGCTCGCCGTATTCAGCATTGCACTAGCAGCTCACAATAGCTGCTGGTGCAACGCCGCCCCCTGCAGACTCGCGGCCAATGGGCCGCCAGCAGGAGGTGTCAATCAACCCGATCATACTCGATCCGGTTGATTTCCAGTGATGTCTGTCCGCCTGCTCAGAGCAGGCGGACAGGTTATGAAGCAGCGGTCTTTGTGACCGCTGCTTCATAACTGCTGTTTCTGGCGAGCCTGCAGGAGCTTGATACATATGCCCCCATGCCTGTTCAATGTTTTTCGTATAGTAGACTCATCAACAGAGATGTTAACCAGTTCCAATGATTTCTTCAAGTTTTTTAGCTGTCACTCTAAGGTTCTTTTTTTACCTCATTGAGAATTGTGCTGTGTGCCCTTTGAGTTATCTTGGCTGGTTGGCCAACTTCTAGCGAGACACGCCACAGTACTAAATCATCTCCATTTATATACAATTTGTCTAACAGTGGACAGATAAATATCTAAACTCTTTGATATATCTGTGTAACCTATTCCAGCTTTGTGCAATGCAACAATTCTTGATCACAGGTCTTCTGAGGGCTCTTTTTTGCAAGATATGGTTCACATCAACTGATGTTTGATGTCAAGATGTTTGAGTGTTTTTTAACCTACACCTCTAATCTTGTTTCATTAATTGTACACCAGGTTTGCATAGCTAGATTTTCTCAGTGCACCAGCATTTTACATACTTCATCAGATATATGTAGAAATATGTATTTATGAATAAATAGAACATTGGAATGGGAGATATTCATATTTTCATGTTGGGCTAGGGTTATGAGAATATGTATTCGGGTTAGCGTTTGAATATTTATTTTTTTCCCACTTTTTTCCTCCATTGACTTGAATGGGGGAGTAGGTTATTGCATGTGCAATATTCTAAGTTCAGTGCAAAAAGTTTACTTCTAGCGCAATTAGCACTATGCCGAAAGTGCTAAATAGAGATCCATTCATAATATGGCCTGAATAACTTAGATGTGTTTAGTTAGCAGTTTTGTTTTGTTTATGTTTTGTATTGTTTGTTGGGTGGCGAGAATATTTATAAACTATAGTATTCATAATTTAAAAATCTTTAGATCTACTAACCTATTCCCTGTAAACCCCAGGACAATCTCTGCTATGATGCCTTTTTTTGTTCTTTTTTTTAATCTGGCTCCCCATTGACCTATAAGAGATTCGAAAGTTTAGGGCACTGACATTGTTAATGGGCATAGAGAAGAAACCCACCATAAGTTCCTACTGGAACCAAAACCCCATCCTGGGTACCCATTTTTTATGAAGAGGGATATATACTAACAGTTAATGTAGTTTCTTAATTTTAATGATAATAACCAGTAGCCCCTAGAAATAACCTCTTGCATGACAGGCTATACAAGATACAGCCCATGATAAAAAACCTAGATAAAATAAAATTAAACCCCTGTATAGATGAATTCCTCGTAAAATTCAAGGGAAGTTTGCTTTTCAAGCAAAATATTCCATCCAAAAGGTCAGGCTGTGGAACAAAATTTTAAATATTGTGCAAATGCACTACAGATTATACCTGGGCATTTTGCATTTATGAAGAAAGATAGCCACATCGATCCACCGGGCTGACCAGATTCAATTGGCACAAATGGCAAAATTGTTTAGTATCTCCCCCTACCCTTAGCTGAACTAAAGGTACCAACTATGGTTGGACAACAACTATACCAGTATAAAGTTGTTTTAAAAAAATAGTTTTTTTTTTTTTTTAATCTCTGGCCTGTGGCACAGTACACAAACCGTGTACAGGTTTCCCCCAGAAACTGACATAAGGCAAAAAAATATAGAGGCACAACATCAGCTTTACGCCAAGATGAAGTACTGGCCCTTCAGTACACTTACAAAAAAGAAGTGTACATGCTGTCTACAATGCATAATGAAACTACAGTGCCAGTGTCTGTCAAAGGAACGGATGCAGAGATTCAAAAACCAATGTGTATTGTTAAGTACAGCAAAATATCAGAGAATAGTTGTAGCTGGCCAGTGCATAGAACCATATCTGGTTCAGCGCAATACCAAAATCTGGTACAAAAATGATTTATGTAACACAGATAGCAGTCTATAATGCATATGTGCTGTACAAAAAGCAGACACATGAAAGCCATACACTTTCCTGGAATTTACATTCAATATTTTATCAGATATTTGTTTAACCAGATCCCTATTCTTGCCACATTTCCATCAGAAAATGTCCAGAGACTTTGTGGCAGTCACTTTCCTTCTAGGATCCCCCCACAACATGTAACATTTCAGACCAGAAATAGTACAGAGTCTGCTACAAAAAAAGAGTTAGGAAGGACTCTGGTTACTATTATCCTTCCTGCCCATCTCTACCTGGCTTTTGTATCAGAGACTGCTTCAGAATCTACCATACAGAGTTAACCTTTTGATTCAAATGACTCTTTATATGTTCTTGATTTATTTTATTATTCTGCATCCATAGATCCCCTGATCTTGCTCTGCCCTTTTTACATTAAGTCCAGCTCTTGATAACTTCACTACACAAAACAACTCAAAATACCCTATATTGAACACCCTGCCATGATGGGGGTATTTTTCATCTCTGGGCAGCAATACTGTTTCAAAGGCCACATAGGCTTAGAAAATCAATGTGTCAGATTTCCATGTAAATAGGCAGACCCCATATTTGACCCTGCAATTTCCTAAAACCCTATAAAACCTATACTTAGGGGGATAATCCTTTAGATTGTAAGCTTGAGAGGCTCTCTAACTGTATATCACTTTGTATAAAAGTGCATCTAAAACTGATTGTTCTTAAAGGGACACTAAACCCAAAATGTTTCTGTCATGATTCAGGTAGAGAATATAATTTTTAAACAACATTCCAATTTACTTCTATTATCTAATTTGCTTCATTCTTTAAATATCCTTTGTTGAAGATATAGTGATGCACATGGGTGAGCCAATCACACAAAGCATCTATGTGCAGCAACCAATCAGCAGCTACTGATGCTATCTACATATGCTTTTCAGCAAAGGATATCAAGAGAATGAAGCAAATTAGATAATAGAAGTAAATTAGAAAGTTGTTTAAAATCACATGCTCTTTCTGAATCATGAAAGAAAAAATTGTGGGTTTCATGTCCCTTTAAGGGCAGGGCACTCCTCTCCTTTTACTTATTTTTGTTACTGTAAGTGTAGTAACATGCAGTGCATAGTCTGACATAATGTCTATTTGTAAGTTTTTCATTGTATTGTACCCTTATGATTGTAATATACCTTTTGTATAGCACTGCGTAAAATGTTGATGCTTTATAAAAAAATGATAATAATAATAATATTGTTGTATTTGTGGGGAAAGAGCTGAAGATGAATATGGTTCCATTATAGCAGTGAAACGTAAATATTATGATCTAAACAGTGAAAGTGTAGTATTTGTGTGAAAAACTCACCAAAAAATATAAGCCCTAAATTTGGGCAGGTGTTACTAAGTGGCTACAAGAAAGGACAAGACATAGCCATTTTGGAATATACTGGTTTGTTTACTTTTGCAAGCGATATGCCATGATGGGCTAATTTTCATTATTGGGCTTTTATACTGTATTAAAGGCGACAATGTGCCAAATTTCCATGTAAATGGGCAGGCCCCATGTTTGGCCCTGTAACTTCCTGAAACCTCATAAAACCTGTACATGGGGGGGGGGGGGTATCACTTTACTCGTGGGACATCACTGAACACAAACATAGGTGTTTTATTGAATATACCAATTAGAGAGCCTTAACCTGCTGAAAAGACATACAAAAAAGGACATATAAGTAATAGGAATATATGACTATTATGTCAAGAATACAATTGGTCTAACATAAATTGAACCTCATTTTTTCTAGAAACTGAACCTCACAATTTGCAGAGGGTCACTCTTGGACCTAGTTAAGCTTATGGCTCAGAGGAGAGGTAATCTGACTTTTGTATAGATCATTCTTGGACCTAGTTAAGGTTATGGCTCAGAGGAGAGGTAATCTGGCTTTTGTATAGATCACTCTTGGACCTAGTTAAGCTTATGGCTCAGAGGAGAGGTAATCTGACTTTTGTATAGATCACTCTTGGACCTAGTTAAGCTTATGTCTCAGAGGAGAGGTAATCTGGCTTTTGTATAGATCACTCTTGGACCTTAGTACAACTTTTTAAGCAGAACTGGTAACTGATAATATAAATTGAATATGTAGTAGGTTAGAAAATATGAACGCTAGTGAGAACATGTGATTATATCTACAATAGCAGTAGCTAGGTGTTTAAATGTACATAAGAGTTAACAGCCAGATGTGCAATGATTATAATATACAAGGCTTTATGACGAAACAAGAAAGACATTTTTTGTTTTCCTAAATATCCCAATATTGCTTTTTACTACCACCTCCCTAAGATCCACAAGGATCCAATTAAACCCCAAGGCCAACCAAATATTGCAGGTTCAGGGAGTTCAACCGATACACTATCTGCGTATATCAATTCCTTTTTACAAAAGTTTGTAGTATATTTACCATCTTATATTAAGGACTCATCAGACTTGTTACTTAAACTCAATGACATAAAAACAAATATTGATAATAGTTGGTGGGTCACTTGTGATGTTGGAGCTTTATACTCCAACATCAAACATGATATAGGCACAAGTGCGGTGCAAGCTTTTTTAGAACAGGATATATATATATATATATATATATATATATATATATATATATATATATATATATATATATATATGCCAATCATACAGAAAGAGTTTTATTATTGATCTAATCACTTTTATTTTAAAGCACAATTATTTTCTTTATCAGAGTAGGTTTAATCTACAGACAAGAGGAGAAACCCAAACAACTCTTTTGTTATTGGAGGCCGGAAGAGGGGGGAGGCACAGGTGTGATGCACAGGTGTGGTGTGCACAGGTGTGGTGTGCGTGTGCTTTAGCTCAGATGGGAAAGAGCTAGTCTCCCTATTTTACCACGCTGCAAGCATTTTTCCTAGGAGCCATATTGACGGGCTACCAGATTCCTAGCACCACTGGTGCAGCTTGCTGACACCCCTAGTTTTTGCTGGGGTATAGTGCCACCATCCGGCCTTTATACTTGGTGATGGAAGAGGTCTCTTCACCAGGGACTATCTGGGTAAAGTCAAACAAAACATCAGACTGAAATAAAAAAAAATACTCAGCTACCTGGCGATATCCGTAAGTGTACTTATAGAACTTCTATAATACTACTACACTACTTTTTACTTGCTATTCCTGAATGTATGAATGGGGAAAGCATTCTCCTTTTAGAGATACGGTATTGTATTAAGTAAGTAAAACACTTCAAAGCGGAAGAGATACCTGCAACACTTGTAACACTGGCCTCTAGTTATCAACGTGTCTACTTACCTGCCATCGCCGGCCCCAATACGCCCGACTAAGCTCCCATCGCCACCGCGGACTTGAATAATCTCGCCAAAGTTATCAATAAATCTGTCAAAAAGCCACGCACCAAGTACGGGGCGATGAGCAGCGGACTGTGATAGTTATCACTCATCCGATCTCGCTGCTCTTCGGATTTTTTACAGCTTTATTGCTAGCCTGTCACTAAGCACTCACACTAAACTACACTGTTCTACCCCCTATACCGGCGCCCCCGGAGCCCCCTGCAACTAAATAAAGTTATAAACCCCTAAACCGCCGCTCCCGGACACCGCCGCAACTATAATAAATGTATTAACCCCTAAACCGCTTTCCCGGAGCCCACCGCCACCTACATTATACCTAGTAACCCCTATCCTGCCCCCCTTATACCGCCGCCACCTATAATAAATGTATTAACCCCTATCCTGCCGATCCCGGACCCCGCTGCAACTAAATAAATTGTTTAACCCCTAAACCGCCGCTCCCGGACCCCGCCATCACCTATATTAAACTTATTAACCCCTAATCTGCCCCCCCTACACCGTCGCCACATATAATAAATTTATTAACCCCTATCCTGCCCCCCCTATACCGCCGCAACCTATAATAAAATTATTAACCCCTAAACCTGTCTAACCCTAACACCCCCCTAACTTAAATATTAATTAAATACATCTAAATATTATAACTCTTATTAACTAAATTAATCCTATTTAAAACTAAATACTTACCTTTAAAATAAACCCTAATATAGCTACAATATAAATAATAATTATATTGTAGCTATCTTAGCATTTATTTTTATTTTACAGGCAAATTTCAATTAATTTTAACTAGGTACAATAGCTATTAAATAGTTATTAACTATTTAATAATTACCTTGTTAAAATAAAGAGACATTTACCTGTAAAATAAAAACTAACCTAAGTTACAATTACACCTAACACTACACTATACTTAAATAAATTATTCCTATTTAAAACTAAATACTTACCTGTAAAATAAACTCTAAGGCCTAGATTTAGAGTTTGGCGTTAGCCGTGAAAATCAGCGTTAGAGGCTCCTAACGCTGGTTTTAGGCTACCTCTGGTATTTGGAGTCACTAAAAAAAGGGTCTAACGCTCACTTTTCAGCCGCGACTTTTCCATACCGCAGATCCCCTTATGTCAATTGCGTATCCTATCTTTTCAATGGGATCTTTCTAACTCCGGTATTTAGAGTCGTGTCTGAAGTGAGCGTTAGACATCTAACGACAAAACTCCAGCCGCAGGAAAAAAGTCAGTAGTTAAGAGCTTTCTGGGCTAACGCCGGTTCATAAAGCTCTTAACTACTGTACTCTAAAGTACACTAACACCCATAAACTACCTATGTACCCCTAAACCGAGGTCCCCCCACATCGCCGACACTCAATTTATTTTTTTAACCCCTAATCTGCCGACCGCAAAGCGCCGCCAGCTAAATTATCCCTATGTACCCCTAATCTGCTGCCCCTAACACCGCCGACCCTTGTATTATATTTATTAACCCCTAATCTGCCCCCCACAACGTCGCCGCCAGCTACCTACAATAATTAACCCCTAATCTGCCGACCGCAAAGCGCCGCCACCTACATTATAGCTATGTACCCCTAATCTGCTGCCCCTAACACCGCCGACCCCTATATTATATTTATTAACCCCTAATCTGCCGCCCTCAACGTCGCCTCCACCTGCATTACACTTATTAACCCCTAATCTGCCGAGCGGAGCTCACCGCTATTCTAATAAATGTATTAACCCCTAAAGCTAAGTCTAACCCTAACACTAACTCCCCCCTAAATTAAATATAATTTTAATCTAACGAAATTAATTAACTCTTATTAAATAAATTATTCCTATTTAAAGCTAAATACTTACCTGTAAAATAAATCCTAATATAGCTACAATATAAATTATAATTACATTGTAGCTATTTTAGGATTAATATTTATTTTACAGGCAACTTTGTAATTATTTTAACCAGGTACAATAGCTATTAAATAGTTAAGAACTATTTAATAGCTAAAATAGTTAAAATAATTACAAAATGACCTGTAAAATAAATCCTAACCTAAGTTACAATTAAACCTAACACTATACTATCATTAAATTAATTAAATAAAATACCTACAATTACCTACAATTAAACCTAACACTACACTATCAATACATTAATTAAATACAATATCTACAAATAACTACAATGAAATAAACTAACTAAAGTACAAAAAATAAAAAAGAACTAAGTTACAAAAAATAAAAAAATATTTACAAACATAAGAAAAATATTACAACAATTTTAAACTAATTACACCTACTCTAAGCCCCCTAATAAAATAACAAAGACCCCCAAAATAAAAAATGCCCTACCCTATTCTAAATTACTAAAGTTAAAAGCTCTTTTACCTTACCAGCCCTGAACAGGGCCCTTTGCGGGGCATGCCCCAAAAAGTTCAGCTCTTTTTCCTGTAAAAAAAAACATACAATACCCCCCCCCCAACATTACAACCCACCACCCACATACCCCTAATCTAACCCAAACCCCCCTTAAATAAACCTAACACTAAGCCCCTGAAGATCATCCTACCTTGTCTTCACCTCACCAGGTATCACCGATCCGTCCTGGCTCCAAAATCTTCATCCAACCCAAGCGGGGGCTAGACATCCATTATCCGGTGGCTGAAGAGGTCCAGAAGAGGCTCCAAAGTCTTCATCCTATCCGGGAAGAAGAGTAGATCCGGACCGGCAACCATCATCTTCCAAGCGGCATCTTCTATCTTCATCCGATGAGGACCGGCTCCATCCTGAAGACCTCCGATGCGGACCCATCTTCATCCGGCGACGTCCAACTGAAGAATGACGGTTCCTTTAAGGGACGTCATCCAAGATGGCGTCCCTCGAATTCCGATTGGCTGATAGGATTCTATCAGCCAATCGGAATTAAGGTAGGAATATTCTGATTGGCTGATGGAATCAGCCAATCAGAATCAAGTTCAATCCGATTGGCTGATCCAATCAGCCAATCAGATTGAGCTTGCATTCTATTGGCTGATCGGAACAGCCAATAGAATGCGAGCTCAATCTGATTGGCTGATTGGATCAGCCAATCGGATTGAACTTGATTCTGATTGGCTGATTCCATCAGCCAATCAGAATATTCCTACCTTAATTCCGATTGGCTGATAGAATCCTATCAGCCAATCGGAATTCGAGGGACGCCATCTTGGATGACGTCATTTAAAGGAACCGTCATTCGTCGTTCAGTCGTCGGCCAGGATGGATGTTCCGCGTCGGAGGTCTTCAGGATGCTGCCGCTCCGCTCCAGATGGATGTCGATAGAAGATGCCGCCTGGATGAAGACTTCAATCGGATGGAAGACCTCTTCTGCCCCGCTTGGATGAAGACTTCAATCGGATGGAAGACCTCTTCTGCCCCGCTTGGATGAAGACTTCTACCGGATCATGGACATCTTCAGCCCCCCGCTTGGGCTTGGATCAGGACATCGGAGGAGCTCTTCAGGACGGATCGGTGAACCTGGTATGGTGAAGATAAGGTAGGAAGATCTTCAGGGGCTTAGTGTTAGGTTTATTTAAGGGGGGTTTGGGTTAGATTAGGGGTATGTGGGTGGTGGGTTGTAATGTTGGGGGGGGGTATTGTATGTTTTTTTTACAGGCAAAAGAGCTGAACTTCTTGGGGCAAAGGGCCCTGTTCAGGGCTGGTAAGGTAAAAGAGCTTTGAACTTTAGTAATTTAGAATAGGGTAGGGCATTTTTTATTTTGGGGGTCTTTGTTATTTTATTAGGGGGCTTAGAGTAGGTGTAATTAGTTTAAAATTGTAATATTTTTCTTATGTTTGTAAATATTTTTTTATTTTTTGTAACTTAGTTCTTTTTTATTTTTTGTACTTTAGTTTATTTCATTGTAGTTATTTGTAGATATTGTATTTAATTAATGTATTGATAGTGTAGTGTTAGGTTTAATTGTAGGTAATTGTAGGTATTTTATTTAATTAATTTAATGATAGTATAGTGTTAGGTTTAATTGTAACTTAGGTTAGGATTTATTTTACAGGTAATTTTGTAATTATTTTAACTAGGTAGCTATTAAATAGTTCTTATCTATTTAATAGCTATTGTACCTGGTTAAAATAATTCCAAAGTTGCCTGTAAAATAAATATTAATCCTAAAATAGCTATAATATAATTATAATTTATATTGTAGCTATATTAGGATTTATTTTACAGGTAAGTATTTAGCTTTAAATAGGAAAAAAATATTTAATAAGAGTTAATTAATTTCGTTAGATTAAAATTATATTTAAGTTAGGGGGGTGTTAGTGTTAGGGTTAGACTTAGCTTTAGGGGTTAATACATTTATTAGAATAGCGGTGAGCTCCGGTCGGCAGATTAGGGGTTAATAATTGAAGTTAGGTGTCGGCGATGTTAGGGAGGGCAGATTAGGGGTTAATACTATTTATTATAGGGTTAGTGAGGCGGATTAGGGGTTAATAACTTTATTATGATAGCGGTGCGGTCCGCTCGGCAGATTAGGGGTTAATAAGTGTAGGCAGGTGGAGGCGACGTTGTGGGGGGCAGATTAGGGGTTAATAAATATAATATAGGGGTCAGCGGTGTTAGGGACAGCAGATTAGGAGTACATAAGGATAACGTAGGTGGCGGCGCTTTGCGGTCGGCAGATTAGGGGTTAATTATTGTAGGTAGCTGGCGGCGACGTTGTGGGGGGCAGATTAGGGGTTAATAAATATAACATAGGGGTCGGCGGTGTTAGGGGCAGCAGATTAGGGGTACATAGGGATAATGTAAGTAGCGGCGGTTTACGGAGCGGCAGATTAGGGGTTAATAATAATATGCAGGGGTCAGCGATAGCGGGGGCGGCAGAATAGGGGTTAATAAGTGTAAGGTTAGGGGTCTTTAGACTCGGGGTACATGTTAGGGTGTTAGGTGCAGACGTAGGAAGTGTTTACGCATAGCAAACAATGGGGCTGCGTTAGGAGCTGAACGCGGCTTTTTTGCAGGTGTTAGGTTTTTTTTCAGCTCAAACAGCCCCATTGTTTCCTATGGGGGAATCGTGCACGAGCACGTTTTTGAGGCTGGCCGCTTGCGTAAGCAACTCTGGTATCGAGAGTTGAAGCTGCGTTAAAAATGCTCTACGCTCCTTTTTTGGAGCCTAACGCAGCCTTTATGTGGACTCTCAATACCAGAGTTATTTTTATGGTGCGGCCAGAAAAAGCCGGCGTTAGATTTTCGGGTCGTTACCAACAAAACTCCAAATCTAGCCGTAAGATAGCTACAATGTAATTAATAATTACATTGTAGCTATTTTAGGATTTAAATTTATTTTACAGGTAACTTTGTATTTATTTTAGCTAGTTAGAATAGTTATTAAATAGTTATTAACTATTTAATTACTACCTAGCTAAAAGAAATACAAAATTACCTGTAAAATAAATCCTAACCTAAATTACAATTAAACCTAACACTACACTATCATTAAATTAATTAAATAAATTACCTACAAATAACTACAATTAAATACAATTAAATAAACTAACTAAAGTACAAAAAAATAAAAAAAAATAAGTTACAAAAAATAAAAAAAAATAAGTTACAAACATTTAAAAAATATTACAACAATTTTAAGCTACTTACACCTAATCTAAGCCCCCTAATAAAATAACAAAGCCCCCCAAAATAAAAAAATGCCCTACCCTATTCTTCATTAAAAAGTTAACAGCTCTATTAACTTACCAGCCCTTAAAAGGGCCTTCTGTGGGGCATGCCCCAAAGAATTCAGCTCTTTTGCCTGTAAAAATAAAATACAACCCCCCCACATTAAAACCCACCACCCACATACGCCTACTCTAACCCAAACCCCCCTTAAATAAACCTAACACTACCCCCCTGAAGATCATCCTACCTTTAGCCATCTTCAGCCAGCCGACCACTGATGGAACAGAAGAAGACATCCGGAGCAGCAGAAGTCATCATCCAAGGGGCGCTGAAGAAGTCTTCCATCCGATTGAAGTCATCATCCAGGCGGCGTCTTCAATCTTCATCCATCCGGAGCGGAGCGGAGCCATATTCAGACGAGCCGACGCGGAGCCATCTTCTTCCACCGACGACTGAACGACGAATGACGGTTCCTTTAAGTGACGTCATCCAAGATGGCGTCCCTCGAATTCCGATTGGCTGATAGGATTCTATCAGCCAATCGGAATTAAGGTAGGAAAATCTGATTGGCTGATTGAATCAGCCAATCAGATTGAAGTTCAATCCGATTGGCTGATCCAATCAGCCAATCAGATTAATCTTGCATTCTATTGGCTGATCGGAACAGCCAATAGAATGTGAGCTCAATCTGATTGGCTGATTGGATCAGCCAATCGGATTGAACTTCAATCTGATTGGCTAATTCAATCATCCAATCAGATTGACGGCCTCATCTATTCACAATAACCGTCCTTTGTTGCACCTGGATGTCCGGAGTGAGGGAAGAGGATTCTGCTGATTGGCTACCCTGTTAACAGCAGTTGAGAGAGACACAAAGGCTGAATTCAGTGCCAGTCGTTTTGATGATCGGAGCTGTGCAGTTAAAGCCAGCTAAGGAGAGCTAGCCTGAACAAATCCCTTGTGCTACTGCTGGATGTCGGCGGCTTGATACTACATGCATTACTAGACTGCCTGGTTACTTTGCTGGCTGATAACCGGCTGATGCTGGTCTTAAGAGATTGTTTGTGCTTAAAGGCTCTTTCTCTTAAGGCATATGATCAAGAAGGAAAACTATGGGCATTATAATCGCTATAGAACAACCCTGCAGTAAAATGCGAAAATAAATAAAAGCAAAGGAACAATATCTCACCAAACAAGTCCCCAATGTGAGTCGAATCATAAAGTTGCAGGAACATAAAAAAAGAACACTGTCACCTCAACAACTGTGGTAAGACTGTTCCTATTTTTATCTAGCTGTGAACTGCCTGCATTGTTGTGACGGCTAAGGCACATTTATCTGAGGTTCCAACCTCTACAAAGTTTATCTTTAAAATCCTCTGTGAAAAGGGACGGTAACTGACAATCGGTATAACTGGAACATTTAATGCAAGTAAAAGTAGTCCATTATGGACAAAGTGATTTGCTATGCCATGTAACAAGTTGCATATTAGATTAGATGAGTTGTTTGTTACAGAGGGTATATTTTTTTTTTTATTTTTTTTTTACCGACCTGAAGGATATAAGTGGCCCATTATATTTGGTGATTTAGTCATTTAGATTTTGCTAATCTGATGCATATCAAAGAGTGATACATATACTATTGATCTATGGGCAGTTTGATTTTCTTGGGTCTGGGATGGGCTTTACCTCCACTATAGAGGAGAAACTATATTCAGTATACTAGTGGTACAAGAGGCCAATATACCCACTATTGTCTTTTCAAAAAAAAAAAAAACTGCAGGATTTTTTTTTCTTTTACTGATTATCAGTATAATAGGGTTCTTCTTTTTTTCTGTATTTTTCACAACACTTCTTTCACATACCAATATTTTTTTTTGTCTAGTTTATAGTTTTATTTAACTGCGCTACAGACAACAATAGGTTGTCTGCTCTCACCATTTCTTCAACCTTTTTCTTTTTTTCTCTCAATACACTACTCACTGTGCTAAACACAAAACTCTATACTTTAGACAATCACTACAGACAACAATAGGCTGTCTGCCTCTACCACTTTCAAACCTCTTTCTTAGTACACTACTTAAAGGCCCAACCACAACATTCTATACTTAAGACACCCCTATACCATAGCACTCTATACTCAAGATTATTACCTCACTTGTTTACCTTTCCCCATTGTATCCTATCCAACTCACTCACCTACACCCTATGGACAAATTTATTCTTTTTTTTTTTTTTTAATAAATTTTTTATTGAGGTTATAATAAATATTACATAACATATTCATCCAATGACAATGAGGTCTTACCTCTAAAAGATACATCTCTGTAATATAAACGTAGTCATAAAGCAAAGGAATAGCGAATTTAGGGTTAAATACTGTATGCCTTTGGAGAGAAACGTGCACAATAGTCATGGAAGATACATTCATGTCTCGTATTCATAACCCTCCTATGGAAGAATAGATAATAACAACAAACAAGGGGTATATGAGACTATTAGATTTAACCGGATAGCATAGGGATGTCAATAATAGAATATGTGTTCACGCATGAAATTATGGAACCTCAGTTTTATATTTTATATCTAATAGATGGGGCCCATACCTTACCACATAGAGAATTTATCGGTTTACCTATTCTAAAAGAGTTAAGGCAGGTGTGGGGCAGTATTTATTTGAGCGCATACAGACCAGAGTGGTCTAGAAAAGAGAAGAAAAAAAAAGAGTTCAGCGGGCAAGAGCCGCTTGTATTAGAAAAGGAGGGGGATAGAAGGGAATGGAATGGGAGGGGGGGGAGCGGAGCTATCTAGAATGTCGATTTAGTAATGTGAACGGGACTGTTGGAAGGCTTATCATCTAGTTACTGATTTACCGGTAAAGTTATGCATAGGGAAGACAAATATGGAAAGATATGGTGTAGTGGCTATGTGCGAGATCATTCCTTTTCCGAAAAATAAAATTAGCATAGTTAGGGCTATTCAGCAAGTAATGGGGAAACTATACCATTTTCAGCCTGAGGATATCAATGAGCATTAGTGACTAACCTGTCCATTTAACTAGCAGCCCGTACAAAGCTTTACATAAAAGCAGCATCAAAGCATTAAGCATAGAGCAACTATAAGGTTTCATAAGCAGGCCTTAGTACAAGAAGCAATGTATGGGACTTCTATAAGCTAATGAGCGGTCTTATACCAAATATCCAGTTATAGGTAATCAGGAGGCCAATTGACCACTAAGAAGGCTGTCAGCTAAATATTAGATGTGTTAGGAGATTTATAGAACCAGATGTAAGTGAGATAAATACTAGCCTGGTTAGTAAGTTCCATCAATCACTACTACATTATGTGGACTGCTTATAATATTTTGGTGAGAGCTAGGGCTATACCAGTCAGAGGAGATAGACATAGACCTATGCGCATGCCCCTAGATATATATACAGATATATACACAAATGTAATATACAACTGAGCCCGTCACAGACAAGTATAGAGATATAACTTGGGAGTACATACATATATAAATCTGTTTAGTAGAGGTTTCATAAAGGAGTGAGATATGTCTAGGGCACTGGGACAATATATGTGAATGAACGATAGCTTGTGCACACTATAGCATTCAAAGAGGGTAAACCGTTTTTAAAGGTGTATGAGTAGGCAGGCATGAAATACATCCTGTATAAGTGCGCTAAACATTATACCTGTCATTCAGTTTAACATACTAAATGATAACTGTTATGAGACTGGACATTTCTGTTGTGCAAATCTAGGTCTCCTGCTCGTTATAGAATGGTTATGAGCTGTGTACATTGTCAAACATCTACTAGAACAAACCCCAAGATGAACGTATGCATAGCTAGGGGCCTCCAGATATAAAGTCCTGCTCATGAATAGGCTAATATACAAAAGGGAATGAGCAAATACAGAACTTAAGCACGAAAAGTAAACAGTTACAGACTTGGAAAACAAGCTAGTTATTATAAACCCTTATGTAGGGAGATGTTAGGTGGCTGTAAAAGCTTGCATATGGTATGAACAGGGTGTCATTCAATAGACACAATTAAATATGCACTCATGACTAGGGCTATCTGTTTAAGCAATGTGGCACATATCTGTAGACTGGAAATAAAGGGATTAAGCTAAATGTGGGACTGAGCTCATCAAGGCTATTATGAGAAACTAAGCTCTAAGTGCATAAACATGTATATGTTTTAAGAGAGGGAGGTAATTTTTGTGAAAACAAAGGAGTAACTATACTCTGGCTAGGACCTTGTGTATTATAGTTTAACCACCTAGGTGTAGTATCTTGTATTTATGAGCCTAACTCATGGTATCTAGGAGAGACTGAGCAGAGTGCGTATAGGGAGGAGAAAGGAAAGGGAGTCACTGGAGTGACCAAGACGTTGTGAACCATATACATGACATCATTAATTAATATAATAACTTAACTTAAGAAACACAGCATCAAGAGTATACGTCTAAAGTTATCCATAACAACTTAACAGTAGATGGCACACTAAAAACTAACACAAAGGTTGCCATAGTAACATAAAGCACTGGTTACTGCTAAATGAGAGACTAACATGCCTGAAATATAAGGTTTGAATTGAAAATAATGGGATATATAACATTTGAGGTGTCTAGCCTACTCCAGTGACCAGCATTCTCAGAGGAGCAGCTATCCGAAGAGGTAAGGCTTTCAGCTCCAGGAGCGAGGACACTAATAGGAAAGGGGCAGGAGTACTGCAAGCCGTGCCAAGCAAGTCTAATATGGGAGAGGATCTAAAGAAAGTATATTCTGGCTTCCCCATGCCGTACCTAAGAGTCTCCTCGTCATCCACTTCCCAAAAAAGAAGCAAGTGAAAATCCCCAGAGATGTTGGAGTCAGGTCTGTTGCTCTCCAATTCCTCCCCGACCGGCCGACTCGGGGCAAGAGCAGAGAGAACATCTGCGTGTGAAATAGAAACGTCCGGGTTGCTCTCCGGAGTCAAAGGTAATGTAGTCTGGGGATCCATCGCGGTAGGCTGCTCAAGTGGTGCAGATAAAGTGCTACTGGTCTCATCCGTTATCCATTTGTGGAGACAAAGGTGTTGCTGGTTATGCTCTTCTGCTGGGATGTAAGCAGCTGTGTCCAGAGCCCCCTCCGAAGAATCCAAAAAGCCCTCCCGGTCGAGAGAGAGGTGCCACATGAGTGAGTTAAACTGGGCATCCATGCGCCGCTCCAGGGCAGAGAGTGCACGTTTGATTAGGCAGTCCATCCTTTCCACTAGCCAGAGAATCGAAATTACCCCCAATAGGCAAATGTTAGGAAGGAGTCCAGGATCTGGGTGTGGATGGGTTCTAACTAATAGCGGTGGTTAGAATAGCTAGCCGTTCACTCCCGGAGGGGTCTCAATGTCTGTGACGTCAGCGCTGTAATGGCGGCTTCGCGCTTCTTCAAAAACCGCTCCCCGAGCTCATGAGAGGGTCAGATAATGGCTATCGAGTCTATTCATGTTGCTCAGTAGTATATTCTTACTCTTAACAACATGTAGGGAGATGAGGCGCAGTCCGTATGTTGTCCGGGTCTCAGCAGGCTAAAGTAACTCCACTCTCTCAAACTTGGCATATATATGCGTCTTGATGGTGCTCCAATGTGAGCTATTAGGTTTACGTCCAATTTCTTTATCTAGTATTAGATTTGCAGTCTTTTAATTCACTTTATTATATGATTAGAGCAGGAGCTCTCGATACCTGCGTCTGCTCTGTTTCTCAGTTGGCTCCGCCCCCCGACAAATTTATTCTTAATCAGAAATTAAATCCAACAGATATGCCACCCAAAACAAGGGATAGGAAGATTAGGACTAGCCCTGACAATTTAGTAAATATTACACCACTAGTTACTGTAGCAGAGATACATGGAAATGAGATGCAAGACAAAGATATTGTCAAACAAATATCGGATCTTATGATCCCCCAATTTGATTATCTTAAAACAGAAATATCAAATCTGACTACTGAGATCAAACATTTTACACATAGACTAAATGAAGCTGAACAGCGCATTTCAGACTTAGAAGATGCTAATGAACAATAAGCCGCTAATATAAGAGATCAAACAACCCAGATTAGAAATATGCAGTTTAAATTAAATGAATTTGAAGATCGCAATAGACGTAATAATGTGAGAGTAATTGGTTTACCTGAAACTGCTGAATATCGTGATCTTATTGACTTTATTTCAAGGGCCTTACCAACAGCTCTAGGTATGGAATCTAACTTACTTCCCTTGGCAGTTGAGAGAGCTCATCGCATAGGCCCTACAAAATTTCTTCCTGATGGCTCAATTAAGAGTAGACCGGTGATTGCAAGGTTTTATGTCATGCAAATATATAAAAAGAAAATCCCCTTTACAATACAAGGTAAACCGATATTGATATTTCTAGATTTTTCGGCTGAAACTTCACTACAGCGAAAAGAAATAACACCTCTCTGTACTAAACTTATTGCTAATGGTATTAAGGCCATGGTTATATATCCCGCTAAAATCAAAATATTTACTGAAAATGAACCCATAATTATTAGCAATCCTGGAGAAGTTAGGGCATTACTCTTTAAAAGAAAATGGTAGTAAAATTCTAAATGATTTAGCTTTTTGTTCTGTTTCTATAATATAATATACTCATGTTTGTTCCATGTGAAAAGGTTTTTTATAAACATAAGTCTCTTTGGAAATGTGGAAAGCGAAGAATTACTAGGTGGGCATATAAAACAAAAGTAAATATACATTATGATATTACTATTTATAAATAGTAATAAAACTGTAATGAATGCAATAATGCGAAATGATAATTACCTGGGTTTGTTGGAAATGTTAAGATGGCTGAGTAAAAACAGAAAAGGCTCAGACTATATTTTATCCTTTTTTTTTATTTTTTTTTATTTTTTTATTTCTTCCCCCACCCCTTTCTATGAAACACAAGGGAAAATGGAAAGAAATAAATTATATATAATTTTAAATGAAAGGAGATCTTAAAATAGCCTCATGGAATGTAGGAGGCTTTACCTCCCCCCAGAAAAAGAAGAAAGTGTTAGCACAACTTAAAAGACATAAAATAGATATAGCCTGTATCCAGGAGACACATCTAAAACAATCTGAATTAATTAAACTTAAAACTAGCTGGGTTGGTGAGGTAATAGGTACCTCCTGCGCCAGTAGGAAAAAGGGAGTGGCTTTCTTATTCAGTAAAAACATTAATTTTGAAATTAAGAAATTTGAAGTGGATAAAGAGGAAAGATACTTAATTATACAGTTGATAGTGGAAGGAACCCTACTGAATTTATGTAATGTATATGGACCCAATAAGATAGACAAGAATTTTTGGGAAACTCTACAGGCTAAACTACTCCCTTTCTTTAGCTGCAATTTAATTATTGCAGGAGGTTTTAATTTAACAGACTTCCCGACTCTTGACAGACTTAAATCTTCTTTGAATAAAGATAATAAACAGCAAACTAAATTACTTAAGAATTTCAAAAACTTACTACATTTAAAGGATATTTGGCGATTACAAAATCCGGACTTAAAGAAATTTAAATGCGAATCACATGTACATCAAACGATGTCATGCATAGACTTCTTTCTAATAAGTGAAAAATTAATGACTTTTGAATTATATACAGGCATTCAAGAAATTGTCATTTCAGATCATGCTATTATTACGTTAAATATCAAACTGAAGACCTCACAAGATAGGCACTTTAGCAGATTTTTTTTCCCAAGACACCTCACTGTAAATGTTCAATTTAAAACATGGCTCAAATTAAAATGGAAGGAGTTTATTCGCACTAACTCAACCCCAGAGATTAGCACGGAAATACTATGGGAAAGCTTTAAAGCAGTTATAAGGGGAGAAATTAAAGCCTACTTGGTCCTGCAAAAACGAAAATATATTACTAGGGATGTTGAACTAGCAAATTATCTGCGTAATTCTTATAATTCTTATATAAGTGACCCGTCAAAAAAGTTATGGGGTGAGTACCAGAAAGCTAAAAAAACAAGAGAAATCTTCTTAGCTCAAAAAGTTGCTCAAGAAGAGCTTAAATCAAGATTGTTTTTTATCGTTATGGTGGTAAATCGGGCAAGCATTTAGCTAACTTAACAAAATCTAAGAATAAAAAGAAACCAGTTATACTAGCACTGAAAACACCATTAGGAAGAATTACAAATAATAAGGAAATAAATAGCTATATCTGTAAATTTTTCAGAGAATTATATACAGAAACAGAAATAGATATTAATTTAAAAAATGAATTTTGGGAAAAGATACAGGTCCCTAGACTAGACAAAGAAAAACTTGATCAGTTGAATTCTCCAATAACTATAACTGAGGTAGAAAAGGCTATTAAGAATGCTGCTTTAAATAAAGCAGCTGGTCCAGACCAGATCCCCATTGAGCTATATAAAATTCTATCAGAAGATATAGTCTTTTTGTTGGCTAAACTTTTTAATCAATATTTCATAAATAAAGTGAAGTATTCTCGCTATTTTGCAGCATCTCTAATAACGCTAATTTAAAAAAAGAATAAAAACCCAGAAGATATTGCCTCTTACAGGCCAATTTCACTACTAAATAGTGATTATAAATTATTAATGCATATTATAGCAAGAAGAATTAAAGCATTTATTGGTACACTTATATACAAAGACCAAGTGGGCTTTATGCCCGGAAGGAACTCTACGCGTAATATCCGTAAATTACAGTTAGTGCTCAATCACTCGCAAAAACAAAGTTGTAACAGTAAGAAGAAGGACAGATCTAGTCTGGATTCAGCTATAATCTCTATAGATGCAGAAAAGGCCTTTGACTCCTTAAACTGGGACCATCTGTTTAATACTTTGAGAAAGTTTGGAGTCGAGGGCTCTTTTCTCCATTCTATAGCTCAAATTTACAAAACTTCCACAGCCTCCATTATTACTAACGATTTACCCTCAGACTTTTTTCCCCTCTTTAGGGGATCCAGACAAGGCTGTCCACTATCTCCGTACTTATTTAATTTAGCCCTCGAGCCTTTGGCAATCTTATTAAGGAAAGAATTAGAGGGGGTCAAAATAGGCAAAAAGAGAATAACAACGTTATTGTACGCGGACGACTTACTTGTATTACTAACTGACACTAAGAAGAATATACCAATATTGTTTCAGATTTTACAGGACTTTGGCAGGTTTGCAGGCTATAAAATAAATACGCAGAAATCTGAAATTTATTGGCTAGATAAAAACAAAAACTCCCTACAGATTACCCCATTTAAAGAGGCAAAGACTGCATTCATGTATCTAGGAATAAAATTTTCGAAATATATAGAAGATTGGTATGATTTTAACTATCCGCCAGTCTTTCTTAAAATTAAGCGGGATATGGAAAAGTGGGCGAAATTTAAACTATCCCTAACGTGCAAAATTAACTTAATAAAAATGATATTATTTCCGAAACTTTTATACCTAATGCAGAATCTACCAATTCTTATTAGGAAGAAGGACATAGTGATATATAAGCAAATTGTATCTCAATTTTTATGGGGTGGGAAAAGAAAAGCTATTTCTTTCAAAAAACTATGCTATGCTAGAATAAATGGTGGGCTTGCAATGCCAGATTTGGAACTATACAACTTAGTCTGTATTGGGAAAATTGCCTTGGACTGGCTAAATAGAGCAGACTATTATACGGAATTAGACATAGACGAAGTGCTAAGTAAACCTTACTCCCCCATTGCTTTACTACATACTCCATTAGATAAATTGCCTATAAAAATAAAACAAGTGAAAATGATATACAATGTGATATTGGCATGGAATAAACTAGGTAAAATATTGGGTATTGACTATACATATTCACAATATTTACCACTCGTAGGTAACTCTAGTTTTATACCAGCTTTAAGCTCTAAAATTTTCAATAAGTGGATATTTAAGGGTATTAAAAATGTATATCAATTAATCGACAAAGAAACAAAGCAATTTAAAACTTTTAACACATTAAAACAGGAATTTGGATTAATAAACGCTGAATTCTATGCATACTTACAAGTACGTCATTATATACAACAACTATCATGTAATAGCATGTTAGAAGAAACATGGGGCATTATAGAGCCAGCCCTAAAGTTATTTAGTTTAGGGAAGTATTCAATCTCTTTATTATATAAAATAACTAGATCTTTATTGGGGGAGGTAAACCTACAAAATTTAGCTAATAAATGGCAAATTTCTCTGGAAAGAATCCAGCAAAGTTTTACTACTTTAGATGCAGTAACGATCTCTACCTCCTGGAGAGAAACTCACACTAAATTTATAAATCAAATATATATTACACCAGCAGTTAAGGCTAGATGGTCAACAACGGGAATAGTATGTCCCAAATGCAGGAAGATAAGAGCAGAATTACAGCATTATTTTTGGGATTGTCCCAAAATTAAAAAATTGTGGCAAAAGGTTAATGTGTGGTTTAATAGAATTAATTCAACCAATATTCAATTTTCGGAGGAACTTATCTTCTTCTTTACTAGGAAACGATATCAGTTTAAAAATATACGACAACTAAATTCCATAATAATAGCAAGTCGACTTCTGATACTTAAATATTGGAAGTCCTATAAATCTCCAAGCTTGAGAGAACTTAAACAAAAAATCCAAAATCAAATTATATTAGAACAGATGGACATTTCAGCTAGTTCTGAAACTCTTATAAACAGGTTCTTTAAAAAATGGAAAAGTTTAATTCTAGACCTCCCAAAAGACAGTCAGAGACAATTAATTGCACCATTTAGAGGCTCTATATACATTGAAACAGCCTTGGCAAATAATGAATATCCAAGATAAGGATGAGGGTTTTTTTTTTCTCTCTTTTTCTTATTTCCTGTCTTGTTTTTATTTATGGGTTATAAAATAAGCCAACGTGATGGTTATAGGACAGAGTACATGCCTTATTGTTTTTGCTTAATTTTCTTTTGTTGTTTTTATTGTTGTTTTTATTTTTTTCATTTTTTTTCTCTCTTTGTTGATATGTGCTGTTATAACATGATTGTGAAACATGAATTGTAAATTGATATTTTGATTTGTGACATGTATCTATCCGTTGGTATATAAATAAATATATATATAAAAAAAAAATCTACAGACAAGAGGGACGGCCATGGGCACCAGGTTCGCACCCAGTTTCGCAAATTTATTCATGAGCGTTTTTTAACAACAATATATATATATATATATATTTTTATATATATATATATATATATATATATATATATATATATATATATATATATATATAATTCTCAATTTACACAGAACCTGATGCTCTATGGCTGCTATATCGATGATCTACTGTTTATACTTAAAGAATCTGAGGAACAAGTGTTAGATTTTGTTATTCACCTTAATAATAATAATTTGGGGATTTCTTTTTCACACAATGTAAATAAAGACAATATTGCATTTTTGGACCTCCTTTTAGGTTGGGCAGATGATGGAGAAGTTTCTTTAAAAATGTACTTCAAATCAGTGGACTGTAACAGTTTTCTCCATTATGGAAGTAACCACTACCAATGTTGGAAAAATAATGTCCCATATGGGCAGTTCAGGAGACTCAAAAGAAACTGCTCCACCATGCAAGACTATGACGATCAGGCAAACGTGATTAGTGAGAGATTCCTTGAAAAGGGCTATCTTGTATATATAATCAATAAAGATTTGAAAAGAGTGAGAGAGGAAGACAGAAACTAATATTTTTTAGGTAAAAACATAGCACAAAAAACTTTAAAGATTCCAGTCCACCACTTTTTATCACAAGGTTCAACTCTAATCACCATGAAATTACTAGAATCTTGTGTAAACATTGGCCCATTCTCACCATGATGCAATTCTCAAAAATATTCTTGGCCCTAAACCAAAAGTGGTGTATTGGAGAGCACCCACTCTGAAGACATCCTTAGCGCCTAGTAAAGTGGAAAGGGACCGATATAGGCCAGTCACCAATCCCAAGACTAAAGATGGTCTAAACAAGAAAAGGGGCTCCAAATGTTTTAGAAAACGTTGTGGGATGTCACATGGGGCATCCACATTTAAATCTCATACTACTGGTGAACAATTCCCTATTAAGGGTCACATGACATACAAGTCTACCTTCATTATATATCTCCTATATTAATTTAATTTCTAATTTTCCAAATTCTTATTTTTCTCACATAGTATTAGATTCACCATTGTGGTCCTCATTTGCATTTCACTTCATTTATTATTATTATCATGTTTCGTTACGGAGATTTATTACACTTTATAGACCATCAGGACATTCCTTTAATTATGATGTTGTCACTCTTAATACATTCTTGCCACTAGATAGATCTTTTATCTCTCTTTTCTACTTCTTTTCTTTTAGGAACATCCTATTTCTAGCATTTGCACATCCCCACCATTACACAATCATTAACACACATCCTTAGATGTATTATACATAAGATCTTATCATCCCTTTCATTGTTCTCACATACACTTAGTATAGATATATACACACCACTTGTTCTAGTTATCACTGATATATGACAAAATTATTATTTATTCTTTAAAGTCAACTGATCTAAATATTTCCTTCTTCTTATCCCTTTCTTAGCGTCTATTGGTTATGGGATACATATATGTTCATGTCTTTAGCTGGATTCAGCAAATTGTGTTGAGCGTAGAAAGTCTGAGGTTTTTTGTTGGGAGGCTTGCTGTCCGATCGCATTCATCCTCATGACACGACCAAGAAATAGACTGCTATTGGTCTAGGTTAATGTGACACAGCACTATGGGCGACCAGAGTCGGATCTTGCGGGCGTGCATGGCTGTTTTGGAAACAAATGCTGTGTTATTTAATTGTGTGCCTTGAGTATTTTCCTACATATTTTTGCAACTATAAATGCATACACTTATTGTTGATGGTTAATGTCAAACATTGCAAGCCTTTAAACAACCAACTTTATTTAAATTTACATGATCAGCTTTCTTTTTGTCCTGATCAGAGTATTGTTGTTATATTTAGCCACTTATTTGTTGATATTCTTTTGGTGGAATAATATTTATGTTCTCAAGGATGTCTATTATATTTTATTATTGTATTATATTTAATAATTATAATCTTATAAATTATTTAGACTTGGGTTACCTAATGGGGGTATGAAACATTATTAACATGTTTGTATATTATATTTTGTTTGGCATTTTATCTGTTTTATATATATTGATGCATTTGGCTGTGCCACTTTTTTAAGATTTTGAATTTTTGTTTATATAGTTACCGTAAGAGCATGATTGAACAACGTGTCATCATACAGGTGGCACTAATTTACTATACACCAATCATAGCTCACATGGGGTTTTAAATAGCAAGTGTATTTTAGATTTTATTGAGGAAACAGCCCTGTGTAGGCTGAGAAACACATTGCTTTTGGGTGCAACTCTGGGTGATTAGTAGTTGTTTATATATTTTGAGTTATTTTAAACTTAAATTCAAGATGGCGCCATAAGCACATTTTTTCATGTGCACTTTTTTTCTATTGTAAACAATCTTCTCTGTTATTGCTGAATGCTGCACACTGCTCCCTGTCACTTTCTCAACCATGGCAATTAGATCCAGGAGAAGTTTGAATGATGATAATATTACACTATAGTAAAAGGAATTATAAGAAGATGATCTTACAATATAATTATTTCTCTTGTAAGGTGTATCCAGTCCACGGGTTCATCCATTACTTGTGGGATATTCTCCTTCCCAACAGGAAGTTGCAAGAGGACACCCACAGCAGAGCTGTCTATATAGCTCCTCCCCTAACCCCCAACTCCAGTCATTCTCTTGCAACTCTCGAAAAGATAGGAAGTATCAAGAGATATGTGGTGACTTAGTGTAGTTTTACCTTCAATCAAGAGTTTGTTATTTTTAAACGGTACCGGCGTTGTACTGTTTTACTCTCAGGCAGAAATTAGAAGAAGAATTCTGCCTGGAGCTTGATGATCTTAGCGGTTTGTAACTAAGGTCCATTGCTGTTCTCACACATAACTGAAGAGTATGGGAAAACTTCAGTTGGGGGAACGGTCTGCAGATTACCTGCTTTGAGGTATGTTCAGTATTTTTATTTCTAGAGAGATGAATAAGTTCTACAAAGTGCTGACAGAGCCTTGTGTATTTGAGGTAAGCCTGATGCAGTGATTTAACAATGAATGGGATCATGCTTACAAAACAGGGTAATACTCATGTTAATATTATTTAGTGTCAAAACGTTTACATGTTTTCATAAATAGAACGTTTTTTCTCTGAGGGAGATAAATCTTTATTTGGGGCCTAGTTTTCCACATGGCTAGTCAGATACTCCTAGGAGTATTTTCTTAAGGCCCCTCTGACATCCAGTACATGGTGGGAGGGGCCTATTTTAGCGCTCTAGCTGCGCAGTTTTAATTCAGACTGAGACATCCAGCTTCCCTAGAGGAGTCCTTTGGCATCTGAGGACCACTTTAAAGGGTTTATTCCTTCACCAAATCGTATTTGAGGGCAGGTAGGAGCCTTAGCAGAGCTGTGGCAAGGTGCTCAACTGTTTTTTAACGGTGGTTGACGTTTTTAACTCCGGTTTGGGGGCTAAGGGGTTAACCATCCATTTACAAGTGGGTGCAATGTTGCTTTAGTCCCTTACACACACTGTAAAAATTTCGAAGTAAAAATTTCGAAGTCTTTACTGTATTTTTACACTGTTTTGCAGTTTAAGTGCTAGTTTTTTTCTCTTAAAGGCACAGTAACGTTTTTGTTTAATTGCTATTTCACATTTATTAAAGTGTTTTCCAAGCTTGCTTGTCTCATTACTAGTCTGTTAAACATGTCTGACATAGAGGAAACTCCTTGTTCAATATGTTTGGAAGCCATTGTGGAACCCCCTCTTAGAATGTCTACCAAATGTACTGATATTTCTATAAACTATAAAGACCATATTATGGTGCTTAAAGATTTATCTCCAGAGGATTCTCTGACTGAAAAAAGGGAGATTATGCCATCTAGCTCTCCCCATTTGTCAGAACCTATAACTCCCGCTCAAGTGACGCCAAGTACATCTAGCGCGTCTAATTATTTTACCTTACAGGACATGGCGGCAGTTATGAATGCTACCCTCTCAGAGGTATTGTCCAAACTGCCAGGGTTACAAGGAAAGCGAGACAGCTCTGGGGCCAGAACTAATACAGAGCTTTCTGACGCTTTAATTCCTGTGTCCGATATACCCTCACAATACTCAGGAGCTGAGGCAGGAGATCTTATATCTGTGGGTGACATTTCAGATTCAGGGAAGGCGTTACTTCAGTCTGATACCTAAGACAGTAAGAAAGGGGGTTAGGAAAAATGCTGTAGGAGCTAAGGTGAGCTGCTTGAGAAAACTAACCAAAGGATGTTGTACAAGGAAAATCAAGAGAAAAGAAGAAGCTGCATGTGCATGAGAGATTAGGGCAAGAAAGGGTAAAGGAATAGTATCACAGAGTGGTTTGAGGGTGAAAAGACTGATGTGCATAAGAGCGAAAGATAAGAGGGTGAGATAGAGAATATCATTAATGGAAAGGACTAGTGAGAGAAGGGTAAGGCAACAGATCAAAAGTACATTTTAAGGTAATTGAGACTCATGAAGTGCTAATGTGATGTAGACGTGGTTGACAGAAGGGGCAACACAGAAGGAAGGGATATGGGGTAATGAGGAGATGCTTGTGTGTACAGATAAGACTATGGAGAGGAAAATAGGGTTAAAAAGAAGAAAGAAATTGCTGTGTGCTGTGTGGCTGTTAGTGTGTTATACTTTTAAAAAATATATATTTTTGTTATTTGAAGAATGATGTGATGGGTTATGTTGTTACTGATGCCATTAATTATATTATATGCAATGTCACTAATGATGTCATTAATTATTTAAATACATATCATTTCTCTGATCTGTACGATGATGTCAATGGTTATTTCCCTACTGATACCATTGGTGATGTCACAAATATGTAATTGATGATGTCATAAACAATGTCATGTGTGATGTAATCAATGATGTCATTGATGATGTCATACAAAGAACCAAGGGCTGGGCCATTTAAGTTGGGAATTTCCTTGTTTTTTTAACTTTTGATTAACAACCTAAACTCTAGACATTAACATACTTTTTCCCCCAATTATACTGTATATAAATATTTGATGTTAAAAGAAAGCCCTAATTGAACTCTAAAAACAATATATAATAGGTGTGGGTGCACATAATGTGAAAGAGGTAATTTATGGTTGAACAAACATATAGCTCAAATTCAAAGGTTTTGGTTACTTCAGAAATTGGACAATTGTCTCCACCCTGAAGAGGTTAATTTTCTTCCAATGGTCAATTTTACCTGCTGGACTGCATTACATTTTTACAAACAGCTCCTTTACCTTAATATTAGAAAATAGAATAGCTGATTTTGCCTGTGGTATCCTTACCTATACTGAAAGTTTCTATACTTAAGTATAGGCTATTGACAAGCTATGTAAAACCATCCAGCAGAAGAAATGACTTTACCAGTCGGAGAGATAAAGTTCTAACGTTCTTTTTCAATTGTTACTTCTTAGCATTGTATAGAGACAGAGATAATAAAGGGAAACATTTAAGTGATAAGATAAGGATATCTGATCTATCTGTAGGCTTAACCTATTTTGATGGGTTGTGGTTTCAAAGAATAAATTCAGCTATTTAATAAAAAAATAAAAAAACAGACACATGTTAAATAGTGATGTCGCGAACCTAAAATTTTCGGTTCGCGAACCGCGGACTCGAACTTCCGGTATTGTTCGCGAACCGCGCGAACCGCGCGAACCGCCATTGAATTCAATAGGCAGGCGAACTTTAAAACCTACAAGGACTCTTTCTGGCCACAATAGTGATGGAAAAGTTGTTTCAAGGGTACTAACACCTGGACTGTTGCATGCTGGAGGGGGATCCCTGGCAAAACTCCCATGGAAAATTACATAGTTGATGCAGAGTCTGCTTTTAAGCCATAATGGGTCTAAATCAACTAACATTCCCAAAGTGGCTGTCTCAAAACATCCCAGACAGAAGATAGATTGATAGTGATAGATAGGATAGATAGATATACATAGATTGATAGTTAGATAGAATCGATAGAAGAGAAATAGATAGATTTGTTAGATATATAATTACCCTAATAAATTCTAATAATCAAACATGCGTTCTTGGACCCAACTAGCTTGTGTCAATTAGTACTTTTCTTAGCACTTTAATCCCTGTCCCCCCCCCCCCCCTATCGGGGGAGTTCTATATGGCCTGCCAGATTACCCTGAAAAATTATAATAATAAGACATGTGGTCTGCTACCTATTTTAACGAGGTTGTGTTTTAAGTACTACCATTCTTAGCACTTTAATCTCTGTAACTCCCCCTATTTGGTGAGGTCTATATGGCCTGGATGATTACCCATACAAAATATAATAATAAGACATCTGCTCTTGGTCTGCGACCCATGGTAACTATGTTGTGTTAATTAGTAATGTCCTTCGCATTTTAATAGCTGTTACTCATACTCACCCTATCGGTGGAGGTCTATATGGCCTGCATGATTACCCTTACAAAATATAACAACCAAACATATGCTCTGGGACCCATGGTAAGTAGGTTGTGTTAAGTAGTACTGTTCTTTGCATTTTCATACCTGTTACAACACCAAATGGTGGCAGGTCTATCTGGCCTTCATGATTAGCTGCACCCAAACCCAAAAAAAACCCGAGTGGTCTTAGACTAACACCCATGGCTAACTCTGTTGTTTCAATTAGTACTATTCTTAGCACTTTCATCCTTGTTACGGGCGGTCTACATGGCCATCATGATTAGCCGAACAAAATACTACAATCCAACCTTTGCTCAGTCTTCATAGGCCCTTCATTGTCTGTATTTTGATAGTACAGTTCTTATTATTTTTATAGCTGATACAACACCGAATGTTGTCAGCTCTATATGGCCTGCATGATTAGCTGCACCCAATACAAAAATAAATCCACGCGGTCTTGGATTAACACCCATGGCTAACTCTGTTGTTTCAAGTAGTACTATTCTTAGCACTTTCATCTCATCATCCCTGTTACTTCCGGGACTCTCGGTGGTGGTGGTCTACATGGCCATCATGATTAGCCTAACCAAATACTACAATCTAACCTTGGCTCAGTCTTCCTAAGGCCCTTCATTGGCTGTATTTTGGTAGTACTGTTCTTATTACTACATGGTGGTCTACATGGCCATCATGATTAGCCTAACCAAATACTACAATCCAACCTTGGCTCAGTCTTCCTAAGGCCCTTCATTGGCTGTATTTTGGTAGTACTGTTCTTATTAGTTTAATAGCTGATACGACACCGAATGTTGTCAGCTCTATATGGCCTGCATGAATAGCCGCACCCAAAGCCAAAAAAAAGCCAAGCGGTTTTGCACTAACACCCATGGCTAACTCTGTTGTTTCAAGTTCTACTATTCTTAGCTCTTTCATCTCATCATCCCTGTTACTTCCAGGACTCTCGGTGGTGGTGGTCTACATGGCCATCATGATTAGCCTAACCAAATACTACAATCCAACCTTGGCCCAGTCTTCCTAAGGCCCTTCATTGGCTGTTTTTGGTAGTACTGTTCTTATTAGTTTAATAGCTGATACGAAACCGAATGTTGTCAGCTCTATATGGCCTGCATGAATAGCCGCACCCAAAGCCAAAAAAAAGCCAAGCGGTTTTGCACTAACACCCATGGCTAACTCTGTTGTTTCAAGTTCTACTATTCTTAGCTCTTTCATCTCATCATCCCTGTTACTTCCAGGACTCTCGGTGGTGGTGGTCTACATGGCCATCATGATTAGCCTAACCAAATACTACAATCCAACCTTGGCCCAGTCTTCCTAAGGCCCTTCATTGGCTGTATTTTGGTAGTACTGTTCTTATTAGTTTAATAGCTGATACGACACCGAATGTTGTCAGCTCTATATGGCCTGCATGAATAGCCGCACCCAAAGCCAAAAAAAAGCCAAGCGGTTTTGCACTAACACCCATGGCTAACTCTGTTGTTTCAAGTTCTACTATTCTTAGCTCTTTCATCTCATCATCCCTGTTACTTCCAGGACTCTCGGTGGTGGTGGTCTACATGGCCATCATGATTAGCCTAACCAAATACTACAATCCAACCTTGGCCCAGTCTTCCTAAGGCCCTTCATTGGCTGTTTTTGGTAGTACTGTTCTTATTAGTTTAATAGCTGATACGACACCGAATGTTGTCAGCTCTATATGGCCTGCATGAATAGCCGCACCCAAAGCCAAAAAAAAGCCAAGCGGTTTTGCACTAACACCCATGGCTAACTCTGTTGTTTCAAGTTCTACTATTCTTAGCTCTTTCATTTTATCATCCCTGTTACTTCCAGGACTCTCGGTGGTGGTGATCTACATGGCCATCATGATTAGCCTAACCAAATACTACAATCCAACCTTGGCTCAGTCTTCCTAAGGCCCTTCATTGGCTGTATTTTGGTAGTACTGTTCTTATTAGTTTAATAGCTGATACGACACCGAATGTTGTCAGCTCTATATGGCCTGCATGAATAGCCGCACCCAAAGCCAAAAAAAAGCCAAGCGGTTTTGCACTAACACCCATGGCTAACTCTGTTGTTTCAAGTTCTACTATTCTTAGCTCTTTCATCTCATCATCCCTGTTACTTCCAGGACTCTCGGTGGTGGTGGTCTACATGGCCATCATGATTAGCCTAACCAAATACTACAATCCAACCTTGGCTCAGTCTTCCTAAGGCCCTTCATTGGCTGTATTTTGGTAGTACTGTCATCCTATTGAATAATAGATTACAGGAAAGGCATTGATTTTAGAATCCCAGAGATCATTTATATGACCCGTGAAATAAAAAAAAAAAATTCATTAGATACCCGTTACACAATTATTTATCCTCAGGCCTTTTTAATACGAGGGTCCCGGAGCCTCAACCGAAACAACAGCATGAAAGAGGAGATATGTCATCCTTTTGAATAAAAGATTACAGTAAAGGCATTGATTTTAGAAACCCACAGATCATTATTTGCAACCGTTAAATTAGAAAAAAACATTGATTACACAGCCGTGACACTTATTTATGCTCAGGCCTTTTTAATACGAGGGTCCCGGAGCCTCAACCGAAACAACAGCATGAAAGAGGAGATATGTCATCCTTTTGAATAAAAGATTACAGTAAAGACATTGATTTTAGAAACCCACAGATCATTATTTGCAACCGTGAATTTAGAAAAAAAAAATTGATTACACACCCGTGACACTTATTTATGCTCAGGCCTTTTTAATACGAGGGTCCCGGAGCCTCAACTGAAACAACAGCATGAAAGAGGAGATATGTCATCCTTTTGAATAAAAGATTACAGTAAAGGCATTGATTTTAGAAACCCACAGATCATTATTTGCAACCGTGAAATTAGCAAAAAACATTGATTACACAGCCGTGACACTTATTTATGCTCAGGCCTTTTTAATACGAGGGTCCCGGAGCCTCAACCGAAACAACAGCATGAAAGAGGAGATATGTCATCCTTTTGAATAAAAGATTACAGTAAAGGCATTGATTTTAGAAACCCACAGATCATTATTGGCAACCGTGAAATTAGAAAAAAACATTGATTACACAGCCGTGACACTTATTTATGCTCAATCCTTTTTAATACGAGGGTCCCGGAGCCTCAACCGAAACAACAGCATGAAAGAGGAGATATGTCATCCTTTTGAATAAAAGATTACAGTAAAGGCATTGATTTTAGAAACCCACAGATCATTATTTGCAACCGTGAAAGTAGAAAAAAACATTCATTAGACAGCCGTGACACTTATTTATGCTCAGGCCTTTTTAATACGAGGGTCCCGGAGCCTCAACTGAAACAACAGCATGAAAGAGGAGATATGTCATCCTTTTGAATAAAAGATTACAGTAAAGGCATTGATTTTAGAAACCCACAGATCATTATTTGCAACCGTGAATTTAGAAAAAAAAATTGATTACACACCCGTGACACTTATTTATGCTCAGGCCTTTTTAATATGAGGGTCCCGGAGCCTCAACCGAAACAACAGCATGAAAGAGGAGATATGTCATCCTTTTGAATAAAAGATTACAGTAAAGGCATTGATTTTAGAAACCCACAGATCATTATTTGCAACCGTGAAATTAGAAAAAAACATTGATTACACAGCCGTGACATTTATTTATGCTCAGGCCTTTTTAATACGAGGGTCCCGGAGCCTCAACCGAAACAACAGCATGAAAAAGGAGATATGTCATCCTTTTGAATACAAGATTACAGTAAAGGCATTGATTTTAGAAACCCACAGATCATTATTTGCAACCGTGAAATTAGAAAAAAACATTGATTACACAGCCGTGACACTTATTTATGCTCAGGCCTTTTTAATACGAGGGTCCCGGAGCCTCAACCGAAACAACAGCATGAAAGAGGAGATATGTCATCCTTTTGAATAAAAGATTACAGTAAAGGCATTGATGTTAGAAACCCACAGATCATTATTTGCAACCGTGAAATTAGAAAAAAACATTCATTAGACACCGGTTACACTTATTTATCCTCAGGCCTTGTTAATACGAGGGTCCCGGAGCCGCAACTGAAACAACAGCATGAAAGAGGACATATGTCATCCTTTTGAATTATAGATTACAGGAAAGGCATTGATTTTAGAAACACTGAGATAATTACTTGCAACCGGGAAATAAAAAAAAAAACACTGAACAGACACCCAGTACACTTTATTATCCATAGGCCTTTTCAGCAGAGGCTCCAGGACCCTCAACAAAAACAAGAGCAGGGAGCTGGGCATAGGAGTACAATGGAGTGTGACAATAATAATCTGAAGGTGAAGATTGCATAGTTGTGGCATTTTAATTTTGTTATCGTGGGAACTTAGTACTTGCAATGACCTTGCTCTGGTGAATCCATATCGCAAATGTGTTATTTAAGGCACTGTTTGTCTATTTTTTTGAATATCAGCATTTGGTAAATGAAGCTCAACTTAAGGCTGGTGAGAAACGACCTTTCTTCTGGCTGTTTGCAAATGTTGTGGCTCTGGACAAACATGTGAATAAGGGGCCATCAGCCATATTCTGCATGCAACCCCTTTGATGATTGACGATAAACATGTGTCACCTGCAAGCAGAGCTCGTTACTTCTGTCTAAATCATCTTCCTGGTATGGACAGGCCACTGTTTCCCACAGCAAGTACGAATATTAAAATACAAGATTGTCTTGAGTATGGTAGGAAACCAAAGTTTATTTCATTCTGTACTATCTATCACCACAAAAAATGAACTTCTTGAAGCAACGAAAATGCCAGCAATTTCATGTGCTTATGGATGACAAGGACGTCCTGTCCTGTGGTGCACAGAGATGGAGACGATTTTTGCCCTCCCTGTACACTACCCAGATGTCTCAAACATCACCAGAAACACAATACAGCCACTCTTGTGAAGTTCCTGGAGTGTTCCGGTAGCCATCTCTTTGCGCTCCTAAAGGAATACTTTATCAGTGTTTTTGTATACATCCGACAACAGCTTCGGAGACTGTGGTGACGCACATGTTATTTACTGTTGTTCCAGCTGTGGCAATATCAATTGGCATGAAAAAGTTAAGATTTGTGGGTGGCGGAGCCTATAGCTGTTGCGGTAGGACGTGTGTTTGAGGAGCTCCAGGTCTTACAAGTTACTTTGGAGTTAGTTTTCAACCTTAATTTAATTTTCTTTTTGGGATTCATAGTCACACTTTCTGGGGCTATCCAAGAGGAGCCTGGTAAAAGCAGTAGTAGTCACCCCTTATATCAACGGGTACGGAGACCTGTTTTTTGCATTTCCAATATTGCGCCGGTCCACAAACTAATCCTGAATGAAAAAAAACCCTTAAAATTTGGACTAGTGACGCACATTTTATGCACGCTGTGGCAATTGCAATTTGCAATAAAAATAATCTGCTAACAACAACCACTACCTACGACCACACCTGACTCCTGAAGTCATGCTTCAGTTATTAAGTCAAGTTAAATAAAAAAATAAAAATTTATGCTCAGCAGAGGCTCCAGGACCCTCGACAAAACCAGCAGCAGGAAAGAGGACATATGGCATCCTTTTGAAAAAATGATTATAGGAAAGGCATTGATTTCAGAAACACAGAGATCATTAGTTGCAAACGGTAAATAGAAAAAAACATTGATTATACACCCAGTACACTTATTTTTCATTAGGCCTTTTTAATAAGATTAAGAGGCTCCCGGAGCCTCAACAGAAACAACAGCATTAAAAAGTACATATGGCATCCTTGTGAATAATAGATTACAGGAAAGGCATTGATTTTAGAAACCCGTGGATAATTTTTTGCAACCATGAAATCTAAAAAAACATAGATTAGACACCCAGTACACTTCTTTATCCTTAGGCCTTTTAAGCATAGGCTCCAGGACCCTCAACAAAACCAGCAGCAGGAAAGAGGACATATGGCATACTTTTGTAAATTAGATTACAGGAAAGGCATTGATTTTAGAAACACAGAGATCATTTATATGACCAGTGAAATAGAAAAAAAAAATGATTGGACACCCAGTACACTTCTTTATCCTTAGTCCTTTTTAATACGAGGGTCCCGGAGCCTCAACAGAAACAACAGCATGAAAGAGGACATATGTCATCCTTTTGAATAATAGATTACAGGAAAGGCATTGTTTTTAGAATCCCACAGATCATTTATATGACCCGTGAAATAGAAAAAAACATTGATTAGACACCCAGTACACTTATTTATCCATAGGCCTTTTAGCAGAGGCTCCAGGACCCTCAACAAAAACAAGAGCAGGGAGGTGGGCATAGGAGTACAATGGAGTGTGACAATAATAATGTGAAGGGGAAGATTGCGGAGTTGTGTCATTTTAATTTTGTTATTGTGGGAAATACTTGCAATGACCTTGCTCTGGTGAATCCATATTGCAAATGTGTTTTTTAAGGCACTGTTTGTCTATTTTTTGAATATCAGCATTTGGTAATTGAAGCTCAACTTAAGGCTGGTGAGAACCGACCTCTCTTCTGGCTGTTTGCAAATGTTGTTGCTCTGGACAAACATGTGAATAAGGGGCCATCAGCCATATTCTGCACGCAACCCCTTTGATGATTGACGATAAACATGTGTCACCTGCAATCAGAGCCCGTTACTTCTGTCTAAATCATCTTCCTGCTATAGACAGCCCACTGTTTCCCACAGCAAGTCCGAAGCTTGAACTACAAGATTGTCTTGAGTATGGTAGGAAACCAAAGTTTATTTTATTCTGTACTATCACCACAAAAACTGAACTTCTTGAAGCAACGAAAATGCCAGCAATTTCATGTGCTTATGGATGACAAGGACGTCCTGTCCTGTGGTGCACAGAGATGGAGACGATTTTTGCCCTCCCTGTACACTACCCAGATGTCTACAACATCACCGGAAACACAAGACAGCCACTGTTGTGAAGTTCCTGGAGTGTTCCGGTAGCCATCTCTTTGCGCCCCAAAAGGAATTCTTTATTGTTGTTTTTGTATACATCCGACAATAGCTTCGGAGACTGTGGTGACGCACATGTTAGTTACTGTTGTTCCAGCTGTGGCAATATCAATTAGCATTAAAAAGGTAAGATTTGGGTGGGCGGAGCCTATAGCTGTTGCGGTAGGACGTGTGTTTGAGGAGCTCCAGGTCTTACAAGTTACTTTGGAGTTAGTTTTCAACCTTAATTTAATTTTCTTTTTGGGATTCATAGTCACACTTTCTGGGGCTATCCAAGAGGAGCCTGGTAAAAGCAGTAGTAGTCACCCCTTATATCAACGGGTACGGAGACCTGTTTTTTGCATTTCCAATATTGCGCCGGTCCACAAACTAATCCTGAATGAAAAAAACCCCTTAAAATTTGGACTAGTGACGCACATTTTATGCACGCTGTGGCAATTGCAATTTGCAATAAAAATAATCTGCTAACAACAACCACTACCTACGACCACACCTGACTCCTGAAGTCATGCTTCAGTTATTAAGTCAAGTTAAATTATTTTTTTTTTTCTTTATTATGCGCAGCAGAGGCTCCAGGACCGTCGACAAAACCAGCAGCAGCAAAGAGGACATATGGCATCCTTTTGAAAAAATGATTATAGGAAAGGCATTGATTTCAGAAACACAGAGATCATTAGTTGCAACCGGTAAATCGAAAAAAACATTGATTAGACACCCAGTACACTTATTTTTCATTAGGCCTTTTTAATAAGAGGCTCCCGGAGCCTCAACCGAAACAACAGCATCAAAAAGTACATATGGCATCCTTGTGAATAATAGATTACTGGAAAGGTATTGATTTTAGAAACCCGTGGATAATTTTTTGCAAACGTGAAATCTAAAAAAACATAGATTATACACCCAGTACACTTCTTTATCCTTAGGCCTTTTTAGAAGAGTCTCCCGTTGCCTCAACTGAAACAACAGCATGAAAGAGGACATATGGCATCCTTGTGACTAATAGATTACAGGAAAGGCATTGATTTTAGAAACCCGGAGATAATTTGTTGCAACCGGGAAATCTAAAAAAAAATGGATTAGACAACCAGGACACTTATTTATCCTTAGGCCTTAGTAGCAGAGGCTCCAGGACCCTCAACAAAACCAGCAACAGTAAAGAGGACATATGGCATCCTTTAGAAAAATAGATTTCTGGAAAGGCATTGATTTTAGAAACACAGAGATCATTAGTTGCAACCGTGCAATCTCTAAAAAATTGGATTATACACCAAGTACACTTATTTATCCTTAGGCCTTTTTTGCAGAGGCTCCAGAACCCTCCACAAAACCAGCAGCATGAAAGAGGACATATGGCATCCTTTAGAAAATTAGATTACAGGAAAGGCATTGATTTTAGAAACACAGAGATCATTAGTTGCAACCGTGAAATCGCAAAAAACTTCGATTATACACCAAGTACACTTATTTATCCTTAGGCCTTTTTAGCAGAGGCTACAGGACCCTCCACAAAACCAGCAGCATGAAAGAGGACATATGGCATCCTTTAGAAAATTAGATTTCAGGAAAGGCATTGATTTTAGAAACACAGAGATCATTAGTTGGAACCGTGAAATCTAAAAAAACATAGATTATACACCCAGTACACTTCTTTATCCTTAGGCCTTTTTAGAAGAGTGTCCCGGAGCCTCAACAGAAAGAACAGCATGAAAGAGGACATATGGCATCCTTTTGAAAAATAGATTACAGGAAAGGCATTGCATTTAGAAAGACAGAAAAAATTTGTTACAAACGGGAAATCTAAAAAACCATTGAATAGACACCCAGTACACTTCTTTATCCTTCGGCCTTTTTAGCAGAGGCTCCAGGACACTCAACAAAACCAGCAGTAGGAAAGAGGACATGTGGCATCCTTTGTGAAAAAAAGATTATAGGAAAGGCATTGATTTTAGAAACCCGTGGATAATTTGTTGCAACCGTGAATTTGAATAAAAAAAATTGATTGGATGGACACCCAGTACAATTCTTTCTCCCTAGGCCTTTTTATAAGAGGGTCCAGGACCCTCAAACAAAACACCAGCAGGAAAGGGGACATATGGCATACTTTTGAAAATTAGATTACAGGAAAGGCATTGATTTTAGAAACACAGAGATCAGTTATATGACCCGGGAAATAGAAAAAAAACATTGATTGAACACCCAGTACACTTCTTTATCCTTAGTCTTTTTATAAGAGTGTCCCGGAGCCTCAACAGAAAGAACAGCATGAAATAGGACATATGGCATCCTTTTGAAAAATAGATTACAGGAAAGGCATTGATTTTTGAAAGACAGAAAAAATTAGTTACAACTGGGAAATCTAAAAAAACATTGAATAGACACCCATTACACTTCTTTATCCTTAGGCCTTTTTAGCAGAGGCTCCAGGACACTCAACAAAACCAGCAGTAGGAAAGAGGACATATGGCATCCTTTGTGAAAAAAAGATTATAGGAAAGGCATTGATTTTAGAAACCCGTGGATAATTTGTTGCAACCGTGAATTTGAATCAAAAAAATTGATTGGATGGACACCCAGTACAATACTTTCTCCCTAGGCCTTTTTATAAGAGGGTCCAGGACCCTCAAACAAAACACCAGCAGGGAAGGGGACATATGGCATACTTTTGAACAATAGAGTAAGAGTACAGGAAAGGCATTGATTTTAGAAACCCATAGATAATTTTTTGCAAATGTAAATTTGAATCAAAAAAATTATTCGATGGACACCCAGTACACCTCTTTTTCCTTAAGCCTTTTTATAAGAGGGTCCTGGGCCCTCAAAAAAACACCAGCAGGAAAGAGGACATATGGCATACTTTTGAAAATTAGATTACAGGAAAGGCATTGATTTTAGAAACACAGAGATCAGTTATATGACCCGGGAAATAGAAAAAAAACATTGATTGAACACCCAGTACACTTCTTTATCCTTAGTCTTTTTATAAGAGTGTCCCGGAGCCTCAACAGAAAGAACAGCATGAAATAGGACATATGGCATCCTTTTGAAAAATAGATTACAGGAAAGGCATTGATTTTTGAAAGACAGAAAAAATTAGTTACAACCGGGAAATCTAAAAAAACATTGAATAGACACCCATTACACTTCTTTATCCTTAGGCCTTTTTAGCAGAGGCTCCAGGACACTCAACAAAACCAGCAGTAGGAAAGAGGACATATGGCATCCTTTGTGAAAAAAAGATTATAGGAAAGGCATTGATTTTAGAAACCCGTGGATAATTTGTTGCAACCGTGAATTTGAATCAAAAAAATTGATTGGATGGACACCCAGTACAATTCTTTCTCCCTAGGCCTTTTTATAAGAGGGTCCAGGACCCTCAAACAAAACACCAGCAGGAAAGGGGACATATGGCATACTTTTGAACAATAGAGTAAGAGTACAGGAAAGGCATTGATTTTAGAAACCCATAGATAATTTTTTGCAAATGTAAATTTGAATCAAAAAAATTATTCGATGGACACCCAGTACACCTCTTTCTCCTAAGGCCTTTTTATAAGAGGGTCCTGGACCCTCAAAAAAAACACCAGCAGGAAAGAGGACATATGGCATACTTTTGAAAATTAGATTACAGGAAAGGCATTGATTTTAGAAACACAGAGATCAGTTATATGACCCGGGAAATAGAAAAAAAACATTCATTGAACACCCAGTACACTTCTTTATCCTTAGTCCTTTTTATAAGAGTGTCCCGGAGCCTCAACAGAAAGAACAGCATGAAATAGGACATATGGCATCCTTTTGAAAAATAGATTACAGGAAAGGCATTGATTTTTGAAAGACAGAAAAAATTTGTTACAACTGGGAAATCTAAAAAAACATTGAATAGACACCCATTACACTTCTTTATCCTAAGGCCTTTTTAGCAGAGGCTCCAGGACACTCAACAAAACCAGCAGTAGGAAAGAGGACATATGGCATCCTTTGTGAAAAAAAGATTATAGGAAAGGCATTGATTTTAGAAACCCGGGGATAATTTTTTGCAACCGTGAATTTTAACTAAAAAAAATGATTGGATGGACACCCAGTACAATTCTTTATCCATAAGGCCTTTTTATAAGAGGGTCCAGGACCCTCAAACAAAAAACCAGCAGGAAAGAGGACATATGGCATACTTTTGAACAATAGAGTACAGGAAAGGCATTGATTTTAAAAACCCATAGAAATTTTTTTTTAAATGGAAATTTGAATAAAAAAAAAGATTCGATGGACAGCCAGTACACCTCTTTCTCCTTAGGCATTTTTATAAGAGGGTCCTGGACCCTCAAAAAAAAACACCAGCAAGAAAGAGGACATATGGCATACTTTTGAACAATAGAGTACAGGAAAGGCATTTATTTTAGAATCCCATAGATAATTTTTTGCAAATGGAAATTTGAATAAAAAAAATGATTCGATGGACACTCAGTACACCTCTTTTTCCTTAGGCCTTTTTATAAGAGGGTCCTGGACCCTCAAAAAAAAACACCAGCAGGAAAGGGGACGTATGGCATCCTTTTGAACAATAGAGTACAGGTACAGCATTGATTTTACAAACCCAGAGATCATTTTGGTCAATTGTTAAATAGAAAAATAAAAATGAGTGGCCAACCAGTACACCTCTTTCTCCTTAGGCCTTTTTATAAGAGGGTCCTGGACACTCAAAAAAAACACCAGCAGGAAAGAGGACGTATGGCATCCTTTTGAACAATAGAGTACAGGTACGGCATTGATTTTACAAAACCAGAGATAATTTTGGTCAAATGAGAAATAGAAAATAAAAATGAGTGGACACCCAGTACACCTCTTTCACCTTAGGCCTTTTTATAAGAGTGTCCAGGACCCTCAAACAAAATACCAGCAGGAAAGAGATAATTGTTTGTAAAAGTGAAATAGCCCCAAAAACCATGCTTGGACTCCCACTCCAGGTCGTTCTCCTTCAGCTTTTTTATAAGAGGGTCCAGCACCCTCAACAGAAACAACTGCAGGAAACACCACCACATATGCCATCCTTTTGCACAAGCGAGTACAGGTATGGCATCCATTTTAGAAACCCAAAGATAATTGAGAGGAACCAGGAACATTTTTCTAAAAACTGGATGGGGCACCCATTACTACAGGTCGTTCTCCTTCAGCCTTTTTATATCATGGGCACGACCCGCAACAGGCACAACAGCATGAAACACAACATATGCCACCCTTTTGCACAATAGAGTACAGGTATGGCATAGATGGAACACGGAGATAATTTAGAGCAACCAAGAGACGGATAAAGATGCTTGGTCGGTCCTACTCTTTCAAATTTGTTGCATTTTGCGTTCAATTGAATGGTCCACCGGATATGAGTGGTGTGTAAAGTTGTACAATTTGTAACAGTTTAATCACTAGTGTTATGTGCCTTATTTTTTTTATTTGAGTTTTGTACCCACAGAGATGCAGCAGAGGTCAGAAAAATTAGGAATGTACAAATGACTGAAAAATTGGGGTATTGTTGTAGCAACTGCTGTAGCAGCGGCCAGAAAAATCGATGTTTGTAAAACATTTATAAAGTGCCCTAAAAGCTTGTGGCTTGAACACTAGTTGTTGACGGATAAGTCAAGCAAGTCTCCCGTCTTTATAACCAAAAAAAAAAGGCCAGCCTGTGTACCAGTTGTAGCCCAAGCCAGCTCATATCATCATCAGTAGTTTTTTATTCAAATGTATCGCCCAATGTCAGTCCCTTCGGGATCCAGCCTTCATTCATTTTTATAAAAGTGAGATAGTCAAGGCTTTTTTGACCTAGGCGACTTCTCTTCTCAGTGACAAAACCTCCTGCTGCACTAAAAGTCCTTTCGGACAGGACACTTGAAGCGTGGAAGGGCAGAAGTTCAATTGCAAATTGGGATAGCTCAGGCCACAAGTCCAGCCTGCACACCCAGTAGTCAAGGGGTCCATCGCTCCTGAGAGTGTCGAGATCCGCAGTTAAAGCTAGGTAGTCTGCTACCTGTCGGTTGAGTCTTTCTCTAAGGCTGGATCCCGAAAGGCTCTGATGGTGCATGGGAGTTAAAAAGGTACGCATGTCCTCCATCAACAAGACATCAGGAAAGCGCCCGGTCCTTGCTGCCATGGTCGTGGGAGGAGGAGGATTAATTTCATCTCTTCCCCTGTTACATTCCCGTGGTGCTGTGACATCACCCTTATACGCTGTGTAAAGCATAGTTTTTAATTTATTATGAAAATGCTCCATCCTTTCCGACTTGCGGGAATTTGGTAACATTTCAGGCACTTTATGCTTATACCGGGGGTCGAGCAGCGTGGACACCCAGTACAGGTCGTTCTCCTTCAGCTTTTTTATATGAGGGTCCCTCAACAGGCACAACAGCATGAAAGAACCCATTTGAACAAGGTTGGATGCTGAGCTAATCATGTCGCGTTCCTCCTCCTCACTGATCTCACTGATGGTATCTTCTTCCCCCCAGCCACGTACAACACCACGGGTACCAGAGAGGTGACAACAACGAGCACCCTGGGATGACTGTTGTGCTCGGTCTTCCTCCTCCTCATCCTCCCCAAAGCCACATTCCTCCTCTGACTCCTCTTCCTCACAATCCTCTTCCTGCGTTGCCGCAGGTCCAGCAAGCAATGCTGATTCGGCTGTTTGCGGGGGTGATGGACACCACAACTCTCCCGCTTCCTCTTCACGCTCATCTACTTCCTGATCCAGCACTCTTCGCAGGGCACGCTCCAGGAAGAAAACAAATGGTATGATGTCGCTGATGGTGCCTTCGGTGCGACTGACAAGGTTTGTCACCTCCTCAAAAGGACGCATGAGCCAACAGGCATTGCGCATGAGCGTCCAGTAATTTGGCAAAAATATCCCCAGCTCCCCAGAGGCTGGCCTAGCACCCCGGTCATACAAATACTCATTAACAGCTTTTTCTTGTTGGAGCAGGCGGTCAAACATTAGGAGTGTTGAATTCCACCGTGTCGGGCTGTCGCAAATCAAGCGCCTCACTGGCAGGTTGTTTCGAAGCTGGATATCAGACAAGTGCACCATGGCCGCGTAGGAACGCCTGAAATGGCCACACACCTTCCTGGCCTGCTTCAGGACGTCCTGTAAGCCTGGGTACTTATGGACAAATCGTTGTACAATCAGATTACACACATGTGCCATGCACGGCACATGTGTCAACTTGCCCAATTTCAATGCCGCCACCAAATTACTTCCATTGTCAGAAACAACCTTGCCAATCTCCAGTTGGTGCGGAGTCAGCCACTGATCCACCTGTGCGTTCAGGGTGGTCAGGAGTGCTGGTGCGGTGTGACTCTCCGCTTTCAGGCAAGTCTACCCCAAGACGGCGTGACACTGCCGTACCCGGAATGTAGCATAGTACCTGGGGAGCTGGGGGGGTGCCATAGATGTGGAGCAAGACGCAGAAGTTGAAGAGGACTCAGCCGAGGAAGAGGTTATGGAAGAGGATGGAGTAGGAGGAGTAGAGGAGGTAGCAGCAGGCCTGCCTGCAAGTCGTGGCGGTGTCACCAACTCTTCTGCAGAGCCATGCATTCCATGCTTGTCAGAAGTCAGCAGGTTTACCCAATGCGCAGTGTAGGTGATATACCTGCCCTGACCATGCTTTGCAGACCAGCTATCCGTGGTCATATGGACCCTTGCCCCAACGCTGTGTGCCAGACATGCCATAACTTCCTTTCTCACAACAGAGTACAGGTTTGGGATTGCCTTTTGTGAAAAGAAATTTCTGCCAGGTACCTTCCACTGCGGTGTCCCAATAGATACAAATTTTTTGAAAGCATCAGACTCCACCAGCTTGTATGGTAAAAGCTGGCGGGCTAAGAGTTCAGACAAGCCAGCTGTCAGACTCCGGGCAAGGGGGTGACTTTGAGAAATTGGCTTCTTACGCTCAAACATGTCCTTGACAGACACCTGACTGTGGGCAGATGACCAGGAACTGCTACGTAAGAGAGACTGAGTGGAGGATGGTTGAGAGGGGGCAAGGAGGACAGCACTGGTTGACGTGGCTGAAGATGCTGGAGCAGGAGGAGGAGGGCGGCTTTCACTTTGTGTGCTGCTTCTACTCATGTGTTCTTCCCATCGGCCTTTGTGATGGGAGACCATGTGCCTTCGCAAAGCAGTTGTACCTAGGTGGCTGTTGGACTTCCCACGACTCAGTTTCTTTTGGCACAGGTTGCAAATGGCATCGCTGTTGTCAGAGGCAGACACACAAAAAAAATGCCACACTGCTGAGCTCTGCGATGACGGCATTCTAGTGGTGGCAACAGCATGCGTTGATGGGCGTCAGCGGGCTGTCTGGCTGACCCCTGGTGACGATGCATGCTGTCTGACTGTGCCACTAGCTCCTTGAGACGACCTCCCCGTGCTTCCAAATCGTCTCCTCCTCCTCCTCTCTCTGTCTCCCCATCTGAACTTTCCCCCTCTTCTTCTTCTCTTGTAGCAGGCACCCACGTGACATCCACTGACACATCATCATCAACCGCTTCACTTGTATCTGAAACATCAAGAAAGGAAGCAGCAGCGGGTACAACATCATTATCATCATCACACCGTACCTCCATGTCGGTAATGCTGCCTGACTGAGACCGATCACTATTATCTACATCCTCTGTCAATGATGGTTGCGCATCACTCATTTCTTCAAAATGATGTGTCAATAACTCCTGTGACAGATCAAGTGAAGCGGCTGTGGTGCTAGTGTTGGTGGTGGCGACAGGCGGCGGAGTGGCACTGGTCACTTGAGACCTGCCCAAAGCACAGCTGGACTTAGATGGTGCGTCAAGGTTAGGAGGACTAGCAGCGGAAGCTGAAGAAGATTGGGTTTCCTGTGTTAGCCATTCAACTAGGTCCTCCTCAGAAGTTTTTGCATCCCCCCTGGCACCCGGCGTCTGAACAATGTGCATATTTGTAGGGTCTAAAGGAATCACAGCACCACGACCACGGAACCTGCGGGGTGGCCTGCCTCTGCCTGTCATTTTTTTTTAAATGGACACTAACAATACTATTACACCAATTGAGTGGTGGCACTGTGAAAGTGGGCACAGTATACGCTGTGAGACTGACAACAACAAAAAAGACGGATGTTTTAAAAATCACAAATTGTTAATTTTTTGAAATATTACTAGTACTGTGGCAACAAATATGATTGTTTGGCACTATTTGGCAAATGAGCCTGTCTGGCACACACGCTGGGAGAAAGGAAACTGCAATTCAATGGCACTAGGAGACTGAAGAATCACAGTCAAAACAGTTATGATTAACAAAAATTCCAATCCTGTTACAATAAATATGAGTGGTGGCACTAATTGGCTAGTTGGGACTGGCACACAGGCAGGCAGGCAGGAGGAAAATGCAATTCAAGGGCACTAGTAGACTGCAGATTGACAGTCAAAACAGTGTTGATTGACAAATTTTGCAATACTGTTAAAAGAAATATGATTGCTAGCACTAATTGGATAGTTGGGCCTGGCACACAGGCTGGCAGGCAGTAGAAAAGTGCAATTCAATGGCACAAGCAAAATGAGGATTAAGATCAACAATCAAGATTTTTTTTATTTTAATTAGTAACTATACTGTGACAACAATTAGGATTGGTGTAAATAGTTGGCAAGACGGCCTGGCACAAAAGGATGGCAGGCAGGAGGGAGATGCAATTCAAGGACACTAGGAGACTGATTAATGACAGTCAAAACAGTGATGATTGACAATTTTTGCAATACTGTTAAAAGAAATATGATTGCTGACAACAATTGGCTAGGTGGGCCTGGCTCACAGCAGGCTGCAAGGCAGGAGGAAAGTGCTATTCAATGGCACCAGCAAACTGAGGTTTCAAATAACAGCAACTATTACCAAAAATTTTAATTTTTAATTATTAGAATACTGTCACAACAAATATGATTGGTGTAAATATTTTTTAAGTAGGCCTGGCACACAGGCTTGGAAGGCTGTAGAAAAGTGCTATTCTAGGGCACGAGCAAACTGAGGATTAAGATCATCAACAATAAAGATTTTTTTAATTGTAATTAGTAACTATACTGTGACAAAAAATTAGGATTGGTGTAAATAGTTGGCAAGACGGCCTGGCACAAAAGGATGGCAGGCAGGAGGGAGATGCAATTCAAGGACACTAGTAGACTGATTACTGACAGTCTAAACAGTGATGATTGACAATTTTTGCAATACTGTTAACAGAAATATGATTGCTGACAACAATTGGCTAGGTGGGCCTGGCTCACAGCAGGCTGCAAGGCAGGAGGAAAGTGTTATTCAATGGCACCAGCAAACTGATGATTCAAATCACAGCAACTATTACCAAAAATTTTAATTTTTAATTATTAGAATACTGTCACAACAAATATGATTGGTGTAAATATTTTTTAAGTAGGCCTGGCACACAGGCTTGGAAGGCTGTAGAAAAGTGCAATTTAAAGGCACAAGCAAACTGACGGTTAAGATCATCAACAATAAAGATTTTTTCAATTGTAATTAGTAACTATACTGTGACAAAATATTTGGATTGGTGTAAATAGTTGGCAAGACGGCCTGGCACAAAAGGATGGCAGGCAGGAGGGAGATGCAATTCAAGGACACTAGTAGACTGATTACTGACAGTCTAAACAGTGATGATTGAAAATTTTTGCAATACTGTTAACAGAAATATGATTGCTGACAACAATTGGCTAGGTGGGCCTGGCTCACAGCAGGCTGCAAGGCAGGAGGAAAGTGCTATTCAATGGCACCAGCAAACTGATGATTCAAATCACAGCAACTATTACCAAAAATTTTAATTTTTAATTATTAGAATACTGTCACAACAAATATGATTGGTGTAAATATTTTTTAAGTAGGCCTGGCACACAGGCTTGGAAGGCTGTAGAAAAGTGCAATTCAAAGGCACGAGCAAACTGAGGGTTAAGATCATCAACAATAAAGATTTTTTTAATTGTAATTAGTAACTATACTGTGACAAAAAATTTGGATTGGTGTAAATAGTTGGCAAGACGGCCTGGCACAAAAGGATGGCAGGCAGGAGGGAGATGCAATTCAAGGACACTAGGCGACTGATTACTGACAGTCTAAACAGTGATGATTGACAATTTTTGCAATACTGTTAACAGAAATATGATTGCTGACATCAATTGGCTAGGTGGGCCTGGCTCACAGCAGGCTGCAAGGCAGGAGGAAAGTGCTATTCAATGGCACCAGCAAACTGAGGATTCAAATCACAGCAACTATTACCAAAAATTTTAATTTTTAATTATTAGAATACTGTCACAACAAATATGATTGGTGTAAATATTTTTTAAGTAGGCCTGGCACACAGGCTTGGAAGGCTGTAGAAAAGTGAAATTCAAAGGCACGAGCAAACTGAGGATTAAGATCATCAACAATAAAGATTTTTTAATTTTAATTAGTAACTATACTGTGACAAAAAATTTGGATTGGTGTAAATAGTTGGCAAGACGGCCTGGCACAAAATTATGGCAGGCAGGAGGGAGATGCAATTCAAGGACACTAGGAGACTGATTACTGACAGTCTAAACAGTGATGATTGACAATTTTTGCAATACTATTAACAGAAATATGATTGCTGACAACAATTGGCTAGGTGGGCCTGGCTCACAGCAGGCTGCAAGGCAGGAGGAAAGTGCTATTCAATGGCACCAGCAAACTGAGGATTCAAATCACAGCAACTATTACCAAAAATTTTAATTTTTAATTATTAGAATACTGTCACAACAAATATGATTGGTGTAAATATTTTTTAAGTAGGCCTGGCACACAGGCTTGGAAGGCTGTAGAAAAGTGCAATTCAAAGGCACGAGCAAACTGAGGGTTAAGATCATCAACAATAAAGATTTTTTTAATTGTAATTAGTAACTATACTGTGACAAAAAAATTGGATTGGTGTAAATAGTTGGCAAGACGGCCTGGCACAAAAGGATGGCAGGCAGGAGGGAGATGCAATTCAAGGACACTAGGAGACTGATTACTGACAGTCTAAACAGTGATGATTGACAATTTTTGCAATACTATTAACAGAAATATGATTGCTGACAACAATTGGCTAGGTGGGCCTGGCTCACAGCAGGCTGCAAGGCAGGAGGAAAGTGCTATTCAATGGCACCAGCAAACTGAGGATTCAAATCACAGCAACTATTACCAAAAATTTTAATTTTTAATTATTAGAATACTGTCACAACAAATATGATTGGTGTAAATATTTTTTAAGTAGGCCTGGCACACAGGCTTGGAAGGCTGTAGAAAAGTGCAATTCAAAGGCACGAGCAAACTGAGGGTTAAGATCATCAACAATAAAGATTTTTTTAATTGTAATTAGTAACTATACTGTGACAAAAAATTTGGATTGGTGTAAATAGTTGGCAAGACGGCCTGGCACAAAAGGATGGCAGGCAGGAGGGAGATGCAATTCCAAGACACTAGGCGACTGATTACTGACAGTCTAAACAGTGATGATTGACAATTTTTGCAATACTGTTAACAGAAATATGATTGCTGACATCAATTGGCTAGGTGGGCCTGGCTCACAGCAGGCTGCAAGGCAGGAGGAAAGTGCTATTCAATGGCACCAGCAAACTGAGGATTCAAATCACAGCAACTATTACCAAAAATTTTAATTTTTAATTATTAGAATACTGTCACAACAAATATGATTGGTGTAAATATTTTTTAAGTAGGCCTGGCACACAGGCTTGGAAGGCTGTAGAAAAGTGAAATTCAAAGGCACGAGCAAACTGAGGATTAAGATCATCAACAATAAAGATTTTTTAATTTTAATTAGTAACTATACTGTGACAAAAAATTTGGATTGGTGTAAATAGTTGGCAAGACGGCCTGGCACAAAATTATGGCAGGCAGGAGGGAGATGCAATTCAAGGACACTAGGAGACTGATTACTGACAGTCTAAACAGTGATGATTGACAATTTTTGCAATACTATTAACAGAAATATGATTGCTGACAACAATTGGCTAGGTGGGCCTGGCTCACAGCAGGCTGCAAGGCAGGAGGAAAGTGCTATTCAATGGCACCAGCAAACTGAGGATTCAAATCACAGCAACTATTACCAAAAATTTTAATTTTTAATTATTAGAATACTGTCACAACAAATATGATTGGTGTAAATATTTTTTAAGTAGGCCTGGCACACAGGCTTGGAAGGCTGTAGAAAAGTGCAATTCAAAGGCACGAGCAAACTGAGGGTTAAGATCATCAACAATAAAGATTTTTTTAATTGTAATTAGTAACTATACTGTGACAAAAAATTTGGATTGGTGTAAATAGTTGGCAAGACGGCCTGGCACAAAAGGATGGCAGGCAGGAGGGAGATGCAATTCAAGGACACTAGGAGACTGATTACTGACAGTCTAAACAGTGATAATTGACAATTTTTGCAATACTGTTAACAGAAATATGATTGCTGACAACAATTGGCTAGGTGGGCCTGGCTCACAGCAGGCTGCAAGGCAGGAGGAAAGTGCTATTCAATGGCACCAGCAAACTGAGGATTCAAATCACAGCAACTATTACCAAAAAATTTAATTTTTAATTATTAGAATACTGTCACAACAAATATGATTGGTGTAAATATTTTTTAAGTAGGCCTGGCACACAGGCTTGGAAGGCTGTAGAAAAGTGAAATTCAAAGGCACGAGCAAACTGAGGATTAAGATCATCAACAATAAAGATTTTTTTAATTTTAATTAGTAACTATACTGTGACAAAAAATTTGGATTGGTGTAAATAGTTGGCAAGACGGCCTGGCACAAAAGGATGGCAGGCAGGAGGGAGATGCAATTCAAGGAAACTAGGAGACTGATTAATGACAGTCTAAACAGTGATGATTGACAATTTTTGCAATACTGTTAACAGAAATATGATTGCTGACAACAATTGGCTAGGTGGGCCTGGCTCACAGCAGGCTGCAAGGCAGGAGGAAAGTGCTATTCAATGGCCCAAGCAAACTGAGGATTCAAATTACAGCAACTATTACCAAAAATTTTAATTTTTAATTATTAGAATACTGTCACAACAAATATGATTGGTGTAAATATTTTTTAAGTAGGCCTGGCACACAGGCTTGGAAGGCTGTAGAAAAGTGCAATTCAAAGGCACGAGCAAACTGAGGGTTAAGATCATCAACAATAAAGATGTTTTTAATTTTAATTAGTAACTATACTGTGACAAAAAATTTGGATTGGTGTAAATAGTTGGCAAGACGGCCTGGCACAAAATTATGGCAGGCAGGAGGGAGATGCAATTCAAGGACACTAGGAGACTGATTACTGACAGTCTAAACAGTGATGATTGACAATTTTTGCAATACTATTAACAGAAATATGATTGCTGACAACAATTGGCTAGGTGGGCCTGGCTCACAGCAGGCTGCAAGGCAGGAGGAAAGTGCTATTCAATGGCACCAGCAAACTGAGGATTCAAATCACAGCAACTATTACCAAAAATTTTAATTTTTAATTATTAGAATACTGTCACAACAAATATGATTGGTGTAAATATTTTTTAAGTAGGCCTGGCACACAGGCTTGGAAGGCTGTAGAAAAGTGCAATTCAAAGGCACGAGCAAACTGAGGGTTAAGATCATCAACAATAAAGATTTTTTTAATTGTAATTAGTAACTATACTGTGACAAAAAATTTGGATTGGTGTAAATAGTTGGCAAGACGGCCTGGCACAAAAGGATGGCAGGCAGGAGGGAGATGCAATTCAAGGACACTAGGAGACTGATTACTGACAGTCTAAACAGTGATAATTGACAATTTTTGCAATACTGTTAACAGAAATATGATTGCTGACAACAATTGGCTAGGTGGGCCTGGCTCACAGCAGGCTGCAAGGCAGGAGGAAAGTGCTATTCAATGGCACCAGCAAACTGAGGATTCAAATCACAGCAACTATTACCAAAAATTTTAATTTTTAATTATTAGAATACTGTCACAACAAATATGATTGGTGTAAATATTTTTTAAGTAGGCCTGGCACACAGGCTTGGAAGGCTGTAGAAAAGTGAAATTCAAAGGCACGAGCAAACTGAGGATTAAGATCATCAACAATAAAGATTTTTTTAATTTTAATTAGTAACTATACTGTGACAAAAAATTTGGATTGGTGTAAATAGTTGGCAAGACGGCCTGGCACAAAAGGATGGCAGGCAGGAGGGAGATGCAATTCAAGGAAACTAGGAGACTGATTAATGACAGTCTAAACAGTGATGATTGACAATTTTTGCAATACTGTTAACAGAAATATGATTGCTGACAACAATTGGCTAGGTGGGCCTGGCTCACAGCAGGCTGCAAGGCAGGAGGAAAGTGCTATTCAATGGCCCAAGCAAACTGAGGATTCAAATTACAGCAACTATTACCAAAAATTTTAATTTTTAATTATTAGAATACTGTCACAACAAATATGATTGGTGTAAATATTTTTTAAGTAGGCCTGGCACACAGGCTTGGAAGGCTGTAGAAAAGTGCAATTCAAAGGCACGAGCAAACTGAGGGTTAAGATCATCAACAATAAAGATGTTTTTAATTTTAATTAGTAACTATACTGTGACAAAAAATTTGGATTGGTGTAAATAGTTGGCAAGACGGCCTGGCACAAAAGGATGGCAGGCAGGAGGGAGATGCAATTCAAGGAAACTAGGAGACTGATTACTGACAGTCTAAACAGTGATGATTGACAATTTTTGAAATACTGTTAACAGAAATATGATTGCTGACAACAATTGGCTAGGTGGGCCTGGCTCACAACAGGCTGCAAGGCAGGAGGAAAGTGCTATTCAATGGCACCAGCAAACTGACGATTCAAATCACAGCAACTATTACCAAAATTTTTAATTTTTAATTATTAGAATACTGTCACAACAAATATGATTGGTGTAAATATTTTTTAAGTAGGCCTGGCACACAGGCTTGGAAGGCTGTAGAAAAGTGCAATTCAAAGGCACGAGCAAACTGAGGGTTAAGATCATCAACAATAAAGATTTTTTTAATTTTAATTAGTAACTATACTGTGACAAAAAAATAGGATTGGTGTAAATAGTTGGCAAGACGGCCTGGCACAAAAGGATGACAGGCAGGAGGGAGATGCAATTCAAGGACACTAGGAGACTGATTACTGACAGTCTAAACAGTGATGATTGACAATTTTTGCAATACTGTTAACAGAAATATGATTGCTGACAACAATTGGCTAGGTGGGCCTGGCTCACAGCAGGCTGCAAGGCAGGAGGAAAGTGCTATTCAATGGCACCAGCAAACTGAGGTTTCAAATAACAGCAACTATTACCAAAAATTTTAATTTTTAATTATTAGAATACTGTCACAACAAATATGATTGGTGTAAATATTTTTTAAGTAGGCCTGGCACACAGGCTTGGAAGGCTGTAGAAAAGTGCTATTCTAGGGCACGAGCAAACTGAGGATTAAGATCATCAACAATAAAGATTTTTTTAATTGTAATTAGTAACTATACTGTGACAAAAAATTAGGATTGGTGTAAATAGTTGGCAAGACGGCCTGGCACAAAAGGATGGCAGGCAGGAGGGAGATGCAATTCAAGGAAACTAGGAGACTGATTACTGACAGTCTAAACAGTGATGATTGACAATTTTTGCAATACTGTTAACAGAAATATGATTGCTGACAACAATTGGCTAGGTGGGCCTGGCTCACAGCAGGCTGCAAGGCAGGAGGAAAGTGTTATTCAATGGCACCAGCAAACTGATGATTCAAATCACAGCAACTATTACCAAAAATTTTAATTTTTAATTATTAGAATACTGTCACAACAAATATGATTGGTGTAAATATTTTTTAAGTAGGCCTGGCACACAGGCTTGGAAGGCTGTAGAAAAGTGCAATTTAAAGGCACAAGCAAACTGAGGGTTAAGATCATCAACAATAAAGATTTTTTCAATTGTAATTAGTAACTATACTGTGACAAAATATTTGGATTGGTGTAAATAGTTGGCAAGACGGCCTGGCACAAAAGGATGGCAGGCAGGAGGGAGATGCAATTCAAGGACACTAGTAGACTGATTACTGACAGTCTAAACAGTGATGATTGACAATTTTTGCAATACTGTTAACAGAAATATGATTGCTGACAACAATTGGCTAGGTGGGCCTGGCTCACAGCAGGCTGCAAGGCAGGAGGAAAGTGCTATTCAATGGCACCAGCAAACTGATGATTCAAATCACAGCAACTATTACCAAAAATTTTAATTTTTAATTATTAGAATACTGTCACAACAAATATGATTGGTGTAAATATTTTTTAAGTAGGCCTGGCACACAGGCTTGGAAGGCTGTAGAAAAGTGCAATTCAAAGGCACGAGCAAACTGAGGGTTAAGATCATCAACAATAAAGATTTTTTTAATTGTAATTAGTAACTATACTGTGACAAAAAATTTGGATTGGTGTAAATAGTTGGCAAGACGGCCTGGCACAAAAGGATGGCAGGCAGGAGGGAGATGCAATTCCAAGACACTAGGCGACTGATTACTGACAGTCTAAACAGTGATGATTGACAATTTTTGCAATACTGTTAACAGAAATATGATTGCTGACAACAATTGGCTAGGTGGACCTGGCTCACAGCAGGCTGCAAGGCAGGAGGAAAGTGCTATTCAATGGCACCAGCAAACTGAGGATTCAAATCACAGCAACTATTACCAAAAATTTTAATTTTGAATTATTAGAATACTGTCACAACAAATATGATTGGTGTAAATATTTTTTAAGTAGGCCTGGCACACAGGCTTGGAAGGCTGTAGAAAAGTGAAATTCAAAGGCACAAGCAAACTGAGGATTAAGATCATCAACAATAAAGATTTTTTAATTTTAATTAGTAACTATACTGTGACAAAAAATTTGGATTGGTGTAAATAGTTGGCAAGACGGCCTGGCACAAAATTATGGCAGGCAGGAGGGAGATGCAATTCAAGGACACTAGGAGACTGATTACTGACAGTCTAAACAGTGATGATTGACAATTTTTGCAATACTATTAACAGAAATATGATTGCTGACAACAATTGGCTAGGTGGGCCTGGCTCACAGCAGGCTGCAAGGCAGGAGGAAAGTGCTATTCAATGGCACCAGCAAACTGAGGATTCAAATCACAGCAACTATTACCAAAAATTTTAATTTTTAATTATTAGAATACTGTCACAACAAATATGATTGGTGTAAATATTTTTTAAGTAGGCCTGGCACACAGGCTTGGAAGGCTGTAGAAAAGTGCAATTCAAAGGCACGAGCAAACTGAGGGTTAAGATCATCAACAATAAAGATTTTTTTAATTGTAATTAGTAACTATACTGTGACAAAAAATTTGGATTGGTGTAAATAGTTGGCAAGACGGCCTGGCACAAAAGGATGGCAGGCAGGAGGGAGATGCAATTCAAGGACACTAGGAGACTGATTACTGACAGTCTAAACAGTGATAATTGACAATTTTTGCAATACTGTTAACAGAAATATGATTGCTGACAACAATTGGCTAGGTGGGCCTGGCTCACAGCAGGCTGCAAGGCAGGAGGAAAGTGCTATTCAATGGCACCAGCAAACTGAGGATTCAAATCACAGCAACTATTACCAAAAATTTTAATTTTTAATTATTAGAATACTGTCACAACAAATATGATTGGTGTAAATATTTTTTAAGTAGGCCTGGCACACAGGCTTGGAAGGCTGTAGAAAAGTGAAATTCAAAGGCACGAGCAAACTGAGGATTAAGATCATCAACAATAAAGATTTTTTTAATTTTAATTAGTAACTATACTGTGACAAAAAATTTGGATTGGTGTAAATAGTTGGCAAGACGGCCTGGCACAAAAGGATGGCAGGCAGGAGGGAGATGCAATTCAAGGAAACTAGGAGACTGATTACTGACAGTCTAAACAGTGATGATTGACAATTTTTGCAATACTGTTAACAGAAATATGATTGCTGACAACAATTGGCTAGGTGGGCCTGGCTCACAGCAGGCTGCAAGGCAGGAGGAAAGTGCTATTCAATGGCACCAGCAAACTGAGGATTCAAATTACAGCAACTATTACCAAAAATTTTAATTTTTAATTATTAGAATACTGTCACAACAAATATGATTGGTGTAAATATTTTTTAAGTAGGCCTGGCACACAGGCTTGGAAGGCTGTAGAAAAGTGCAATTCAAAGGCACGAGCAAACTGAGGGTTAAGATCATCAACAATAAAGATTTTTTTAATTTTAATTAGTAACTATACTGTGACAAAAAAATAGGATTGGTGTAAATAGTTGGCAAGACGGCCTGGCACAAAAGGATGACAGGCAGGAGGGAGATGCAATTCAAGGACACTAGGAGACTGATTACTGACAGTCTAAACAGTGATGATTGACAATTTTTGCAATACTGTTAACAGAAATATGATTGCTGACAACAATTGGCTAGGTGGGCCTGGCTCACAGCAGGCTGCAAGGCAGGAGGAAAGTGCTATTCAATGGCACCAGCAAACTGAGAATTCAAAGCACAGCAACTATTACCAAAAATTTTAATTTTTAATTATTAGAATACTGTCACAACAAATATGATTGGTGTAAATATTTTTTAAGTAGGCCTGGCACACAGGCTTGGAAGGCTGTAGAAAAGTGCAATTCAAAGGCACGAGCAAACTGAGGATTAAGATCAACACTAAAAAATTTTTTTATTTAAATTAATAACTATACTGTCTGACTGTGACAACAATTATGATTGGTGTAAATAGTTGGCTAGACGGCCTGGCACAAAAGGCTGGCAGTGGCAGGCAGGAGGTAAATGAAATTCAATGGCACTAGGAGACTGAATATTTGCAGTCCAAAAAATTATGTTTTTTTTTTATTATTACTGTTACAAGAATTGTGATTGGTGCCACTAATTGGCTACTTGGGCCTGGCAGACAGGCTGGCAGATATGAGTTGTGGATGGTAGGTAGGGCAGCAATTTAACACAGTATGCTGTGTAAGTGACAAAAACACAGGACTGATAGAAAATTAAGTTACATTACACTAGCAAAATATTTTAAAATTTTAGATTTTAATATTAAAATTATGTTAAGAAGTGCAATGCACATATGACTCTATGAGTGGTCGCACTGGCTGGCTGCTACGTAGGGCAGCAATTATAACAACAATATGCTGTGTAAGTCAGATAGACAGTTAGACACAAGCCTGATAGAAAATACAATTAGATTACTCTAGCATAATGATTTAAAGACTTTTTTTTGGAAATTTTAAGAAAAAGGTTAAGCACATACATATGAGTCGTGGCTGATAGCCTTGGAAGGGCAGCTATTAAAAACAGTAGGCTCTGTATGTCGGATACACACACGCCTGATAGAAAATACTATTAGATTACATTAGAAAAATGATTGAAATTATTTTTGGGGGGGGGGAAATTAAAAAAAGGTTAAACACATATGAGTCGTGGCTCATAGACTAGGGAGGGCAGCAAGTAAACACAGTAGGCTCTCTATGTCAGCAAAACACACAGGCCGGATAGAAAATTATATTAGATTACACTAGCAAACAAATTTAAACTTTTTTTTTTTATATTAAAATTAAGGTGAAAGAAAAATAGATATGAGTGCTGGGTGGCTGCCTGGCACAGACCAATTAACCAAAAGACTGAAAAAAAAGAGGTATATTAATGCTGAGTGAGCCTGACAGACACAGGCATGATAGTAAATGTTATTAGATTACACTAGAAAAATATTTTTTTGTGTTTTTTTTTTTTAAATTAAAAATAATGTTATAAACGGATATTAACACTGGTGGCTGCTGGCTGGCACAGAGCATTGAACCAGAGTATATGCTGTGTGACACTGGCCTGATAGAAAATGAAAAAAAATTACACTAGAAAAATAATTATATTTTTGGGTTAGTTAAATTTAAACTAATGTTGTTAGGGAGATATCAGTGGTGGCAGTAGTCACAGCATATGCTGTGAGCCTTAAACACACAGCTGAAAGCCAGGCAAATGCTAATAAAAAAAAAAAGAAAAAAAAAAACGGCACGAAATATAGCCCTAAAAAGGGCTTTTTGGGGTGCTGTGCTTGCAGCAGAGATGAGTGGAGTCCTTCTGGACTGTAAATACACTAGCCTAGCTATGTTTTTCCTATTAATGTCAGGAGCAAAAACACAACACGTCCTCTCATTAAAAAAGCAAGGTCGTTATGAGTCTAAAATGGTGGATTCCGAGTAGCTGGGAGTGTCTGTGAGGGAGTGTCTGATGTTGATTGGCTCTAATGTGTCAGGCGGCTGTGACATAAAGGGTCAAAGTTTCCACAATGATGACACATAGGGGCGGATCGAACATCACCATGTGTTCGCCCACAAACGCGAACGCGAACAACCTATGTTCGCTGTGAACCCTTCGCGGGCGAACAGTTCGGGACATCACTAATGTTAAATTCAATTGCACTAGTGTGCAACTGTTAGCGCACTATTCGTAATCTAGCCCTATGTTGGTGAATTTAAAATGACAATGAAACTTATAAAATATATAAAAACAGAAAAAGAAAATGTTCCAATGTGTAAGAGCACTTCTCTTATTGCACGGTGTCCCGTATCTAACTTTGCATACCTATATACATTCAGGGGTCATTCGTAATTTGTGGATTAATTTTTTATTTTTTTTTTACTATTTCTTATGGGAAATGTCTTCTGGGGAAGCAGAGGAGCAGCTGGACAGCAGCTTAAACCTAAAATTAACTAGTGGTACTGCTACAAGCCAGCAGCAGCACAAAATATTAATTCCATTTTTTTTTTCTTAATGGGGTCAGGACTGGCCAAGAACAAAGTGAAGCTTACATACGTATCTGATGGCACTTGAATCAATCAACTAACAAGGACATTTCTAACTTTAAAATGTTAAAATAGTTAGGTCGATCACAATCCTGTAGAAAAATGTATTGAATGTTTTTTAAAACAAATCACCAATAAACATTTGGAGATTTTTGTAGATAGATCATTTGACCCCAGTCTTCTATAAAGCATTTTGTTAATAACTTGTAAAGAATATTTTTCAATTCATTAACAATGATTTCATAAGGCAGACCACCATCAGTTTTTTTTCTATTTTCACCTTGATACATTCTTTTGCATGAACAAAACTAAAATTATGAATAGGGTGTGCTGAAATTTCAGTACAGAAGCTGACCTAGGTACTGAAGTAGGGTAATATAAACCAACCAACAGGCCCTTGATGTACCTCACGATTAACCAACTGGCAGATGATAATAGCCAGTAAATACAGGTAATAAAACATTGGGAGACACAGTAGTTGATGTTACAATGTGTCACATTGGATAATACATAAGTAGTTGTCAGGTAGGCAAAAATTCATGCAAAGTAGGCCAAGCTAAATAGGAATGAAAGCAAAAGGAGAAAACAAACTTGAAGTCTGGTAAGGCAACTGATCAGGCAGAAAGAAAACAAGCCAAAAGCAGGAAACAAGGAAGGTCAGAGAAGCAGGAGACAGCACAGAGGTTTCTGAAAAAGACAGGCATCAAGGAGACAAAAGCAGGGCACAATCATGAAATGATTGGCAATGGTAATCAGGCTATATTTATAGGTGTACCCAGGTATAAAAACCACAAACAATATACATGGGCACCAAAGAAATCCAGAAAAGGCTGTACAAAGCATGCAAAACAGTAGATGTGTGCATTTGGATCCTTCTTTTAAACGCTTGTGGCATTTGGCTCCTTTCAGAGCCAGATTTATTCTTGTGAAAGGGCAACACACTAAAATGTGGATTTGTACATATCTTACAGCAAGATTACAAATGTTGCAGTATGGCTATACCACTGAAAAATTGGCCATTGCGCGTGCAATATGCAGGTCTCCCGTATTACAAGTTGCGGTGGTACAGCTATACCGCTAGCATTTTAGCCTTTATGCAACTCTCGATTCCGCACTCAAAAAATTACTTTTGTTCAAATCAGCCAATAGGATTTAAGCATCTCTCATCTTATTGGCTGATTTGAATATTTCAGCCAATAGGAAGGCAACAGTACCTTAATATAAAAGGAGTACCTTGCATTAAAGCTTGACTGAAGAGGACCAGTGCTCCAGATGAGGACCAGCGCTCTGGATCCGCACAATGCTGAAGACTGCTCCGCACCTCCGGGGAGTAGATAGAAGATGGTGCCGTCCTGGAAGAAGATCTTCGCTGCCTGGATAAGTACTTTGCTCCGCCTGGATTTCCGGACTTCAGGAACGATGAGTAAATTTTCTGGGGTTAGTGTTAGTTTTTTTTTTAGTTTTTATGGGTGTTTTTTTTCTTTAGATTGCAATGCCCATACAAATGCCCCTTTAGGGGCAATGGGCAGCTTAAGTTTTTTTTAGACTTAGGTTTTTTTTATTTTGAGGGATTGGTTGGGTGGGGGGGTTTACTTTTAGGGGGGACTTTGTAATTTTTGTAGGTTAAATTGCTGTTTAACTTAGGGCAAGCCCTACAAAAGGCCCTTTTAAGGGCCATTGGTAGTTTATTGATAGAGTAGGGGGTGTTTTTATTTTGGAGTGACTTTTTTGTTTTTATAGGGCTATTAAATTAGGATTAATTTTTATTATTTTGGATAATTTAGTGTATTATTTTTTGTAATCTTTGATTTTTTTTATTTTTCGTAATGTTAGTGTTTTATTTGTTTTGTAATGTTAGATTATTTTTAATTTACGTCATTTTAGTGTTTTTTTTTATAATATTAGGCTTTTTAAATATTTTCGGAGTGTTAGGATTTTTTAATATTGTTATTCAGGTTTTTTTTTTTGTTTTTTTTTTAAATAGTAATGTTAGGTTAATTTATAGTTTAATCTTAGGTTGTTTTTTTTACGTGTTTTTTGTTATTTAAGATAGTTACATTGTAAGATTAATTTAAAGTTAGGGGAGTGTTAGGTTTAGGGGTTAATAGTTTAATTTAGTGTTTTGCGATGTAGGGGCTGGTGGTTTAGTGGTTAATAGGGTTAGTTTAGTGTTGGCGATGTGGGGGGCCGGCGGTTTAGGGGTTAATATGTTTATTTAGTGTTAGCGATGTGAGGGGTCGGCGGTTTAGGGGTTAATAACTTTTTTTATTAGTAGTGATGTTTGGGGCTGGTGGTTTAGGAGTTAATAACTTTATTTTATTAGTAGCGATGTGGGGGGCCTGCTGTTTAGGGGTTAATATGTTTATTTAGTGTTGGCGATGTCAGAGTGCGGCAGTTTAGGGGTTAATAATGTTAATTAGTGTCGGTGATGTCGGGGGGCAGCGGATTAGGGGTATTTAGATTAGGGGTTTATGTTAGGGTGTTAGATTTATATATAACTTTATTTCCCCCATAGACATCAATGGGGTTGCGTTACAGCGATCGCCATTTCACGATCGCAGATGTTAGTTTTTTTCTAACACATCGCAGATGTTAGTTTTTTTCTAACACTTTCTCTCCATTGATGTCTATGGGGGGAAACGTGCACGAGCACATCAAGTCAGGCCTTGGCTTTTGTGTGGTATGGAGCTTATCGCACGATATCGCACAATAAAAGGAGGTTTTTCAGTAACTTGTAATGGCAGCGCTATGGAGAATGCAATACCGCTAACTTTTTTTGCGCTATTAGTTGTTTAGTGAACAACTTGTAATCTTGGTGTTAGGGAATGGAACTTTCACCAAGTATAAATCCAACTCTGAAAAGAGAATGCTATGAGTGCCCACCTTCTATCGCATTAAGATCCTGACGAAGGTTCCCAATGCACACATCTACAAAAGTGTAAATACAGGCCAATTATTGTTTATGTTTTACTAATATTTTAAAATATTTATTACATATGTAGGCCTTTTGACATTTTCTAATGAACTTTTAGTAGAAAGATAACATGAACAATAAACCATTTAACTCACCTTTATTAATCACTATCTGTGATTTACATATTTTGGAAATAATTTCCTAAAACATTTATCGACTTCTCTGTTTTTTAGACAGTAAATAATAGGATTTAACATGGGTGTTATAAACACATAGATAATAGACACATATTTCTGCTGTTCTGATAAGTAAGAGATCGAAGACATGGAGTACATAAGCATTACAGTGCTATAATATAAACACACAACAGTCAAATGGGAAATGCAAGTGGAAAAAGCTTTATGTCTTCTAACAGAATCTATAGTCAATATGGAAGAGATAATACAAATATAAGATACTAAAATCAATATAAACGGTAGAAGGATTACAATAAAACTAAAAGAAAATACAATTAGTTCACTCAAGTAGACATGGTCACAAGCCAGTTTTATCACTGCTATGACTTCACACACAAAATGATTAATTTGATTAGGATTGCAAAACCTTAGGTGAATTACAGCAGATGGTACAAGTGATAAGGCAAAACTCCATACACATATAATGACCATTAACAGAATACAAATGTTCCAGTTCATAATAATTTTATAATGCAGCGGACGACAAATAGCTACATAGCGATCATAAGCCATTACCGCAAGTAACAGACACTCCACACTCCCAAGAAACAGATTGGAATATAACTGAAAAGAACACAAACCAAGTGATATCATTCTCTCAGTCAAAAATATGTCTGACAGGAATTTGGGAACATATATTGACACGAAACACAAATCCACAAATGATAAATTGCAGAGAAAAAAGTACATTGGTGTGTGTAAAGTAGAACTGATTGTTATTATAAAAATGATCAAACCATTTCCAATACATGTTACTGAATATATAGTAAAAAATATCAAAAATAGCGTGGTATTTGTCAGCGGATTGTTTGGAAATCCCAGGAGAATAAAACTGGTAGCTAATGTCCTATTCGGGGATACCATTCTGTTCAATCGGTGTTGATATATGTTAATGCACTTGATATTTTTGTCCTGGGTTGTATAACAAAATTATATCAGACTATAAACAATAACTGTTTTGAATATTTTACAGTCTACTATGGAATTGATCACAATGAGTTATCCTTTACACTTTTTACTTTTTTGCTGTGACATAATAGCAATATTACTTGTAATGAATGGCTCTGACGGCAGAGATGCTACATCAATGCAATAGTCTGGAGAACCTCCCTTGGTCTGTGAACACTTCATTTTAAAGATGACAAATTCCACTTAAAAATGCAAATGGCCACAGGGAAAATGGGGATCACCTGCAACTTCTGGCAGCTAGGAGGTACTGTTGATAGGTAATAGTTTCTAACAAGTCCGTCTCATATTATGTTCTTCTGTAGAGAGCTCAAGGTTCTTATTTCAAAAAAGATTAACCACCATCCATTGGGATATTAATATTATGTGGCTATAGGCAGAAGCATAATGTTTTTTGGATTTGATTAAGTTCATTCAGGCTACACCTGCTAAAATAACGAAAGAGAAGGTTATAAGATTGACTTTTCAAGCGCCTTAATCAGGAAAAAAATAAAATTTTCTCTAAACTAAGTAAAAATTGACAAAAGTATTTGGTAGCCACAATTCATCATTTCAAATGTAATAGAGCAGAAACTTTACTTTTGATTTATGACTTCAGATAACAATGAGAATGTCAAAGACAAAAATATTGGTACCATTAATCTAACATTTTGTAGCACAGTCTTTGGAGACAACTGCAATCAAGCACTTTCTGTAGCTCTGAATAAGATGTAACATTGTTTTATCATAACATTTTTCTACTAAGATTTTGGCCCATTCATCTTTAGCAAACAGGTTTGATGGGTGCCTTTTCCCAACTGTGAGTTTCAGCTTTTTCAACAGATGTTCAATGGTATTCAGATCTGGATTAACAGAAGGCCACTTCTGAGCAGTACAATAGTTTGTTCACATCCATTCTTGGGTGATTTTTGAAGTATGTTTTGGGTCATTATCCTGTTGGAGCACTCTTGACCTGCGACTGAGACTCAGCTTTCTGACACTGGGCAGTACATTTTGCCTTGATGGTCTTCTGATTTCATAGTGCCTTACACAGATTCTAGGAGACCCAGTACGAGATTTAGCAAAGCAACTCCAAAACATTACTGAGCCTCCTCCGTGATTTATGGTAAGGATGGTGTTTAAAAACTTATGTTTTCTTTCTGTAAAAATTGAATTATTGTAATTTGCCCAATAGTTCTACTTTTGTTTTGTCTGTCTAAAGAAGGACTGTGACTTGTCAACATGCATTTTGGCAAACTCCAGTCAGGCTTTTTTGTGTTTCTCTCTAAAAACGCAAGGGTACTAATAGTGTAAAATGCAAGGTGACTAGTACTTTAAAATACAAGAGTACCAATACTATAACATGCAAGAGTACCAATACTGTAAAATGCAAGGTAACCAGTATTTAAAATGCAAGGGTACCAGTACTGTAAAATGCAAGGTTACCAATACAGCAAAATGCAATGGTACTGATAAAAAAAAATGCAAGGGTACCAATATTGTAAAATGCAATGGTACAAATACTGTAATATGCAAGAGTACCAATACTGTAAAATGCAAGGGTACCGATACTACAAAAATGCAAGGGTATCAATATTGTGAAATGCAAGGGTACCAATACTGTGAAATGCAAGGGTACAATACTGTAAAATACAAGGGTACAGATCTGTAAAATGCAAGGGTACCAGTACTGTAAAATGCAAGGGTACAGATACTATAAAATGTAAGGGTACCGATATTGTAAAATGCAAGGATACAAGTACTGTTAAATGCAAGGGTACCAGTACTGTGAAATGCAAGGGTACTGATACTGCAAGGGTACTGATAATGCAAGGGTACTGATACTGTAAAATACAAGGGTACCAATACTGTAAAATGCAAGGGTACTGATACTGTAAAATGCAAGGGTACAAATACTGTAAAATGCAAGTGTACTGATACTGTAAAATATAAGGATACCAATACTGTAAAATGCAAGGGTACTGATACTGTAAAATGCAATGGTACAAATACTGTAAAATGCAAGGGTACTGATACTGTAAAATACAAGGGTACCAATACTGTAAATGCAAGGGTACTGATACTGTAAAATGCAAGGGTACTGATACTGTAAAATACAAGGGTACTGATACTGTAAAATGCAAGGGTACAAATACTGTAAAATGCAAGGGTACCGATACTGTAAAATGAAAGGGTACTAGTACTGTTAAATGCAAGGGTACAAATACTGTAAAGTGCAAGGTTACAAATACTGTAAAATGCAAGCGTACAAATACTGAAAAATGCAATGGTACCGGTACTGTAAAATGCAAGGGTTCTAGTACTTTTAGCCACGTCTGTATTTATAGATACACACAATGGGTTCTATTTATCATGTGCAGGGCTGAAAAGGCCTTCCAGTGAGCAGGTAGCATCCGCAGCCTGTATTTAACATTGCACAAGCCCCTGATTGCATGCAGCTTATCACGTGCCAGCAGGGACTTTCAATCATCCTGACTGAATTGGGATGATTGATATCTGCCACACGTTAGGTGATGGAGAGTATAAGCAGCATTCTTTAGCAAGCCTGAAATACTGGGCCCTGAAGCAGCATTTGCAGCTTAATAAATGGAGCCCAATATGGCTACATTTTAGATTCCATCATTCCAATAGGGTATTAGTAAATTAACTGATATATGAATTAAAGGGACACTAAACCCAATTTTTTTTTCTTCATGATTGGATAGAGCATATCATTTTAAGCAATTATCTAATTTTTTTTTTTTTAAATCTTTATTTATTTTCCTCCAACACAATATGAAAAAAAAAAAACAATAACCTTTTGCGCCACGCAGGGCAACATAACAGTTAACATTTTAAATCATAGACAATTCATATTCCATTGTCAAATCAACATAATATCAGAGTATCGGAATTTCAGTACTTTTTTTTGTTAATTTAAAAAAAACAAACTAAAAACTAACCACAAAAAAAAAAGGGGGGGACAACAACTCCCTACTCCCTCAACTCGTGATTATCTTCCGCATCTTCCTCCAACCAATGACTAGGAAAATGACCAGCATATATATTTAGTTGAACAAAGGGAGATTTAAGTAAAGGCTTAATCAGCACTCTTTGTGTTGGCTTCTGTAAAGATAATATGAACGATTCCCATTTCTTAAGATAGGAGTTTATTTGGTCATCCGACCGGTAAGGTGAAATATGTTGCCCAATCATTGTTTTTTTAAATGAGCAAATTTTGGAGCAGAAGATGCTTTCCAAGTTTTAAGGATAAGATAACGGCCTGTTAATATTATGGTGTTTATCAATTTAAAATGTTTGGGTACTCCTTGAAATTTAGCTAGAAAGAATATTTCAATAGATTTAATTTGATAATAGAGGTGTAAAACTGTATTCATCCAAAATATTATTTTCTGCCAAGACTGTCGAATTTTCGGACACCCCCAGAAACAATGAAAAATATCTGCGTACATACTACTACATCTAGAGCACACAATTTTGGAGTTATACCACCTGGCTAAAGTTTCTGGGGTAAGGTAGGACCTAAGACTAATTTTAATTTGTGATTCTCTCCAAGATGTTGGGACCCAACTTTGGTCGATTATCTTAAAACTACTAGCTATGACCTGCTGGTTAATATCCGGAAATTTAGAAGACCATTTTGCTACCATATCCTCAACCTGCAAAAATTAAGATTTTTGAATACATAAATCGTATAACGAAGAGACCGCATAGATCCCAGACAAATATTCTGTTATTCTATTCGAGATTACACCCAAAGACCAATCGCTCCCATATTTTTGTCTAAATTCATTAGCAAAGTGCCTTACCTGGAGGTAGGCGTAAAAGTCCTGTGACGGGAGTCCGAATCTATTAGCTAAGGTAGTGAAAGTAACCGGATATCCATCCGGATCCAATATTTGAGCCATCCACTTCAATCCCTCCTCTGCCCACCTTTTAAATACTTTATCGGACAACCCGGGTAGAAAGTTAGGGTTACCTCTGATAGGTAGATATTGAGAAACATATGGAGATATTCCCAACTCCGTACAAAATCTTTGCCATGCCACTATAATGTTCTTAAATGTAATTGAAAAGAAAATTGTCGAAGGGAGAGATGTTAGCGGACAGTGCAATAAAGCTTCCAAATAAAAAGGTGCCACCAATTTATCTTCACAGCAAAGCACTGAAATCTGTTCTCTTTTAGTAATCCAGTCAATCGCCGTTTTTGCCAGGACTGTTATATTATATATTTGTATATTGGGTAACGCAAGTCCCGTTGCCATTTTAGAGTTCATAAGTCGGTGTATGCCTATTCGAGGCTTTGCCCCTTTCCACAAAAATTTATTACAGACTTTATTATATTTGGAAATATCAGATTTATGTAAAAGAAATGGCATATTTTGAAAAATATATATTAACTTGGGGAAAATTATCGTCTTAATCAAAGATACACGGGCAGAGAGAGAGATGGGTAGCATAGCCCAATCTTCCAGTTTCCTTTTACAGTTCTCTAGGCACTGGACATAATTTAAGTTGTACCATTCATTTGGGTTATTAGTCAGCCGCAACCCCAGATATGAAATTTGGGATGACTCTAAAAAAGGAAGTTCAGATCTATTCTCTGGTTTATTACATATCCATAATAGCTCAGATTTCAACAGATTGACCTTATATCCAGAGATTGCTCCAAACATGTAAATAATATTTTGTAATATTGGAAACGATTGATTAATGTTCGCAGAAATAAGAGAAGGTCATCCGTGTAGAGTAAGAGGACTAGTTTCTGACCACCTAAAAATATACCCTCAAGTTCCTGACGTAGTAATATTGCTAACGGTTCTAAAGAAATGTTAAAGAGTAATGGTGATAGAGGACAGCCCTGTCTTGTACCTCTTTGCAGAGTAAATCGTTGAGAAATTATATTGTTAACGATGATCGCCGAGGAAGGAGCACTATATATTAATTGAATAAATTTATTAAAATGACCGGACAGACCAAATTGTTCAAGAGAAAAAAATAAATGATCCCAGCAAATCCGGTCGAAAGCTTTTTCAGCATCGACCGTCAAAATAGCCTTATCTGGAGATTTTTTAAGTCTATCGGACTTATATCTATTCCAATAATCATCAAGCAGCATAAGCACTTTCCTCATATTCCGAACTGGATTCCTGCCCGGCATGAATCCAGATTGATTTTCATGGATTAGCTCACCAATAAATATCTTAAGGCGATTGGCGATAATAGATGTTAGAAGTTTGTAGTCGGTGTTCAAAACCGAAATGGGTCTATATGACATTGGCAATTCCGGATCTTTGTTCTTCTTTAAGATAAGAGAAATATTGGCAGCTGCAAAGTACAGAGAACAATTAGATTTGCCCAAAAAATAAGAATTAAATAGTTTGTTTAATGTAGGGGTAATCTGAGTTTGCAATATTCTATAAAATTCCAGTGGTAAGGCATCTGGACCTGAAGCTTTATTTAATTTGGCCCTTTTAATGGCTTCTATAATATCGTTTTCGGAAATTGGAGCATTAATTACCAATACATTTTCTGCTGAAAGTCTAGGGACTTTAATTTTATTCCAAAAATCTTTTTTGATATTTGGATCGTGATTTCCAGCCTTATATAGATCACTAAAATAATCAAAAAACACCTTTTCAATATCTGATTGATTGGTATATCTAACCATGCCCTTCTTAAAAGCTGATATGGCATTATTTGAGGTTACCTTAGTGATTTTAGCAAGAAATTTAGACAATCTACCCATATGTCCACCATACAAAGACTTTAATCTCACTTCCTCTTGAATATTTTGCTGTTTCAAATAAGCATCTCGCTCTGCTTTTGCGTTTACACATAGTATCCAACGCGCCCTAACAGGATCATTTATGTATGCTCTATAAGCATTTTTGACTCGATTTGCTAACTGAATTTGAATTCGTTTATTCCTTTTTTTGGGGGGGACATATAGGATTTAATTTGACCATGCAAAACCGCTTTAGAAGCCTCCCAGAATACTTCTATTTTTTCAGAGTATTCCCTATTAAACAGAGAGAATTCCTCCTATCTATTCCTCAGCCAATTCTGAAAACTACTATTGTTGATTAAATGTTTAGGGAAATATATGTTATTATTCATCTGTAGCGATGCATTAATTTTACAAGTTAAGGATATGGCAGCATGGTCCGAAATTAAAATATCATCGATATCAGCCCTCCAGTTAAATTTCAATAAAGAATCTGAAATGTACAAATAATCAATCCTAGATAGGGATTGGTGAGTTTTGGATAGGCAAGTATATGTCCGCAGATCGGGATTTTGTACGCGCCATATGTCAATGAGACCTAGTTGGAAGCAAAATGTACTTAGTATCCGAGATTTCCTGTCTCTCGTAATTACCTTCCTCTTATTTAGTCTATCTAAGGTGGGGTCTGCTATTAGATTAAAGTTCACCCCTATAATTAAGTTCTGGCCTATAAATTTATGCAATTTTAGAGTCAAATTTTTCCAAAATTCATGGTCAACATTATTAGGGCCGTAGACATTACATAGAGTATAATGTATTTTATTTATGATCATTTCTATAATTTGAAAACGGCCTTCTGAATCTAATTCTACAGTCTTGATATGATAATCCAAATTTTTGTTTAACAATATTGCAACTCCTCTTTTCCTGGAGCTGTGTGTAGCGGCAATAACCTCTCCCACCCATTTAACTTTAAGTTTAGGTACTTCTACTGTTTTTAAATGTAATTCCTGTAGGAAAACGATATCAGGTCTAGATTTGCCCAAATATTTAATAATAGTTTTCCTCTTAATTGGAGAGGTTATGCCGCCCACATTCCAGGAAATTAAATTAAAATCTTTACCAACTATCTCTCAGTAACTGAGAAGAAGCTTTACTGATAAAAATATATAACTTCGGTATGGGAGAGGGAGAAAAAAAAAAAAAAAAAAAAAGCAATATAATATATGTATATAAACCATTCATAATCTCATATAATAAAACATTTCCACCCAATTTAATTCTCAAACCACACATAAAAAAATGTATCCAAACAGATAAATTCCCCAACCATAATCTCTGAAAAGAGATATTTGAACATATTTTGTTGGTTGGTTAAATCTAAAACTCTACAGATTCCTCTCTTCTTTTTTAATTTCCTGTTTTATTGAGTCGAATTGGGGTATGAGTATTTTAGCGACCTCATCCGCGAATTCGGACATTAAATTACTCGTTTCTTTGTCTGGTATAACATCAACATTACTCTCTGAAGTCCTACTACTGTTCCCTCTTTTTTCTCTTGTTTAGGTGGCATATTAGGAGAAGCACTCTTGTTAAATATAAATGTATCCGTATACACAACACTTACAGATGAAGCACAATAATTGCTGTAAAATTGTATGAAAAAAAGGCGTTAAGCAACGCAAGTGAACATTGAAGTTTCAAAGTAACTATATGGTATAGAAATATATAAGGTGTTCGTGTAGACAATCGTAGTCAGTGATTGTTAAAATGTGAATCTTAAATTAAATTAGCATGTGGAGATCACCAAATGGGGATAAATTACACAATTAAGTAGATCAGCTGATCTCAGGAGTAAGTGATTAAAGTGAATATGTGAAAAAAAGAGAAAAACAAAAAAAAAGAAGAAAAAACCCAAAAACAAAATTTTGGGTCAATTGAAGTGCAAATCAAAAATAGCACAATCATATAAGGCACATGTTCTCTAGTGCAAGTGAATAGTGTACAATTAAAAGCAGCAATTTATAGGCTTCATGAAAATTCTCCTCTCTTCCTTCCCTGTTTAATCCTTCTACCACCTCCTTATACCTAGGCAGGCATCTATTTTCCGGTATTCAGAAAATGGCTACCACCTACATTCAAACTTGAGATGTTGTTTTACACAGTAATATTATACATGTCAACATATGACAACAATCAATATGAGCATCTGTGTACAAGAAAAAAATATTATATTTGATTTTGCTACAGTTATAACCTAATAACGTTCTTAGGGAGGAAATGATTAGCCTCTTATAAACGTTTTTAGACACTCTGTAGCTACAAAAAAAAATATATATATATATATAATGAGCCTGACGGAATTCCCTGAAAAACCTTTACTGTATTCTTATAGTTAGATATGCAGATTATGATGATAATATATTAGATTCATAGGGAGGCGTTAGTTATCAGACCTTGCAAGAATAAGGTATGGTTTGCAACTTGAATACCCAAATACTAGTAATACGGTTATAGATTATAACAAATAATCATATCCACCCTCTTATTTCTATGAGTAGAACAGCTAAATATAAACAATTGAATTCTGTAAGAGCAGACTTAAGAAAAACAAAAAAAGGAAAAAGACCAAAAAAACAAAAAGGCAACAAAAATTGTCCACTTCACAGTTCGTTAGACCAACCACTTTTCTGTCTTATAATATGTAATACAAAGACAAAAACAAATGCCCGTCTAAAGTTATGAAGAAATATTACCGTAAAGTCTGGTTAGACCTAGACTCATTAGAGACACCTGTATCTGGTAGGAAAACTCGGACTTTTCAAATGCTTTTTAGAAAAACAGTGAAGGAGCGAACTCAAGTAAGCCCGCCGAGAATACACATCAGCAGAGGAACCCCCTGGACCATCCCAGCATATCTTGAGCCAAGAAGAGAACAGTGAGAAAGTTCCCAGTACTTCAGAGATATCACAGCATCGGCAGTAAACACTCCACCGGCTCCCGGACACACCTCAGCAATGGGCCAAAACCTGCATGCTTCCACAGGAACACCTCACAACATACGTGGACCCACCGGTCAGCGGCACCTCCACATCAGCAGGCTCTATTCCTCAATACGCTACCATAAATCCAGGTTACTCCAGGCAGCTTGTCCGTTGAATTGTGGCAGGTCACATATAGGCGGCATCAAATGGGTATGTCACATCTGCCAGAGCAGGTAAACTGACTCTGTATCTTTCAAAGACGCCACTTCCATGGCACAGAAAGCACGGCTAGACTACCGCGGGTACCAAGAGCTCCTCCTCTCACAGCAAGCCAGGGCTAGGATCCTCAGATCTCCGTAGCAAGACAGGAAACCTCCTCATTCACCCTCTAGGACTAGCGATAACAGCGAACCCTGCCCGCTTGAAACCAGGTCCAAGCAAGGTGTCTACTTGTCCCCCACCCAACCAGGCGGGTGGAATATCAGGTAAAGGTAGCAACAAGACACACGTCTGTTGTTATATATGTGCTTTTTTCCAGATGCAATCAGGGTATAGAGGGAGAAAAACCAGCGGCACTATGGATGTGTTTTGCACCCGTCAGGTTTACCTGCAACAATGAGGCAACTTGCAGAGTGTCAAGGATGTGTCAACTTGTAGTGTGTCAAAGTTCCAATACCTTGTAAGAATTATGGTATAGGTATAGTTACTTGTTAAAAGTGGTGTGCCTTAGCCATTAGCACAATTAGGCTTTTCTTTAGACTTCCATTGCAGGACCTAACGATCCAGTAACCAGGCCAGACGCATCACATGTAGGCAAGGAAAAGCTGCAATGTTTGGAAGGTGAAAATACTCCTAGATGCCAAGTCTTGGAGCGGGAGCATGTACCTGAAGCTACCTGTATGCTCCGCCTCCAACAGGAAGTCCACCGACATTATCATTTTCAATTCCTAGAATCTCAATTATCTTATTTACTCCTATGTTCATTTTTTCTTCATTCTCTTGGTATTTTTATTTGAAAAAAGCAGGAATAAAAGCTTTGGCCCATTTTAGGTTCCGCACCTGGGTTGCACTTGCTGATTGGATGGCTAAATGTAGCCACCAATCAGCAAGCACTATCCAAGGTACTAAACCAAAAATAGGCCGGCTCCAAAGCTTTCATTCCTGTTTTTTCAAATAAAGATACCAAGAGAACGAAAAAAAATTGATAATAGGAGAAAATTAGAATGTTGCTTAAAAGGACACTAAACCCACAATTTTTCTTTAATGATTCAGATAGAGCATGCAATTGTAAGCAACTTTCTAATTTACTCCTATTATCAGTTTTTCTTTGTTCTCTTGCTATCTTTATTTAAAAAACAGGAATGTGATGCACAGGAGCCCGCCCATTTTTGGTTGAGAACCTGGGTTATGCTTGCTTATTGGTGGGTAAATGTCAGCCTCCAATAAGCAAGTGCTGTCCATGGTGCTGAACCTAAAATAGGCCAGCAGCTAAGATTTACATTCCTGCTTTTACAATAAAGATAGCGAGAGAACAAAGAAAAATTGATAATAGGAGTAAATTAGAAAGTTGCTTGAAATTTCATGCTCTATCTGAATCATGAAAGAAAACATTTGCGTTCAATGTCTCTTTAAAATTGCCTTTAAAATTGCCGCTCTATCTGAATCAAACAGAAAATTGGGACTACTATCCCTTTAAGTTTATTTATTTATTATTTTATATAATATTTTGTTCATATTACATAGTCAGTTATATATATAAAAACAATCCTACATAGTGAATGCAACAAGTAGGAGCAATATCTGTAACTTATAAAAGGTTGGTTCTCTCATAAGGAATAAATAGATGGTCACCTTAGGTCACCACTGCAAGTAGGACACATAATTGTTTAGCAGCAGGGCATAGAAAGAGTTAAAAATAGTCCATGTGTTTGTAGGGGGGGGGTTGTTTCTTAATGGCAATGTTCTACAAAAGGCCTTTTTAAGGGCAATTGGTAGGTTATTATTAGATTAGGTTTTTTTTTATTTTGGGGTGGCTTTTTTGTTTTTATAGGGGTATTAGATAAGGTTTAATTTTTTTAATTTTGGATAATTTTGTTTATTATTTCTTGTAATCTTAGATTTTTTTTTACATTTTTTTTTAATTTTAGGGTTAGTTTTTTTTTGTAGTGTCAGGATTTTTTAATTAAAAAAAAAAAATTTATTTTTTAAAAAAAAAAAAAGGTTTTATAGTTTAAGCTTAGGTTTTTTATTTCACAGGTAAGTTTTTATTTATTTAAAGGTAGTTATATTGTAAGTTTAGTTTAAAGTTAGCGGGTTTTAGGTTTAGTGGTTAATAGTTTAATTTAGTTTGTCGCAATGTGGAGGCCTGGGGCTGGTGGTTTAGGGGTTAATGGGTTTATTTAGGTAGTCACAATGTGGGTGTTTGGCGGTTTAGGGGTTGATAGGTTTAGTTGAGTATTTGTGATGCGGGGGGCAGTGGATTAGGGTTTAATAGATTTAGTTAGGTGTTAGCGATGTGGGTGAGCAGCGTCTTAGAAGTTAATAGGTTTATTGTAGTGTTGGCGGTACGGGTGGGTGGCAGATTAGGGATTAATAGTTTTATTGTAGTGTCAGCGGTGTTGGGGGGGGTGGCGGTTTAGGGGTTAATAACTTTATTGAGTGTTGGCGATCTCGGGGGCGGCGGTTTAGGGGTTAATATCTATATTTAGTGTTTGCGATGTCAGGGGCAGCGGATTAGGGGTATTTAGACTAAGGGTTACTATTAGGGTGTTTTTACATAACCTTTGTGTCCCCATAGACATCAATGGGGATTGCGTTATAGCAATCGCCATTCCACAATCGCAGGTGTTTTAATCTAACACTTTTTCTCCATTGATGTCTATGTCTTCTTTTTTAGATTCCATCTTCAAACTAAGGAGAGATAGATAATCAATCGCTTTCTAAAAGTATACAACTTTACAAATGATACCTCTGTTTCTAAAGATGTCATTGTAGAAGATAAAGATTCTGAGATTTAAAGAATAAATGTATACTTTGAGGAAGCGATTGATTATCTATCTCTCCCTAGTTTTGGAGATGGAATCTAAAAAAGAAGAAAAATTAGAAACTAAATTTAAGGCAGTATCAGAATTTTATCCAACAAGAAAAGGAGGGATTTAGCTTGAATCATTCCATAAGACAGTAGAAACAGAATTAATAGGTCTTATTTTATAGGTAAGTATGTATTTAGTTTTAAATGGGAATTATTTAGGTAATAATTGTAAGGGTTACATTAGGGTTAGGTTTAGGGGTTAATAGGTTTATTATAGCGGCGGTGTGGGCGGATGGCAGATTAGGGGTTAATAATCTTTAAATAGTGTTCGCTATGCGGAAGGAAGGCAGTTTAGGGGTTAATAACTGTAATGTAAGTGGCGGTGATGTTAGGGGCAGTAGATTTGGGGTTAATAGTTTTATGTAGGTGGCGGCAATGTTGGGGACGGCAGATTAGGGGTTAATAACATTATGTAGGTGGCGGCAGATTAGGGGTGTTTAGATGTGGGATTTATGTTAGGGTGTTAGATTTAACGGTAACTTTTTCTTTCCCCATGCACATCAATGGGGCTGCGTTACAGAGCTTTTGTTTCCGCGATCACAGTTGTTAGGCTTTTTTTTTTGCCGGCTCTCCCCATTGATGTCTATGGGGAAATCGTGCACAAGCACGTTAAAGGAGCGCTTGTATTTGGTTGAGGTATGGATCTCAACGTAACCATATCACCCGCACAAGCCTGCTTTTTGCAAACCTGTATTAACAGCACTATAAAAGGTGAGTGGTGAAAATAACGTACAAGTAATTAGCGAGCAGCCATAACGCAAAACTCGTAATCTGGCTGAATGTTATTTAATAAATAAAGTACAGATACTTAATCTGTGGAATATGTCCAAATGACTGGAATTTGTTAGCAGTTTTTTTTTTTTTTGTAAATCATAATCTAGTTTCCATTTGTTTGTTTTTGTTTTTTTTTCTGTTTATTAATGATATTTGCTAAAGGGCTTAAGAGCAAAATGAAAGACCCCCTTTTGCACTGCCTTAATCATTCGTGGCATAGATTAAACAAGGTGTTGCATTGCATGAACAATGAACACAGCAACCCCAGATAATCATTTCGGCCTTCATTGGGCCTCGTCAGTGAGGTGTAGCCATATTCCTCTAAGCACACTGAGCGAGGAGTCCACGTCTGGTTTCCCCTTTTTCCCATAGGGAGACTAAATACACACAGAGAGAAGCACACTCACAGGAACAAACAACCGGCTCAATACCATTGTTAGCCTGCTCTAAGGAGAGTTACCACCTGAGTGCAGCTTCTTTTAGCCCAGTAATGCTTTTCACAGAGTAGATCTTTCCTGTAGCATATCAGTCTGATCCCGCCTATTACGGTCAGTACAGCACCAAAATACCAGGCAATTCCTCTCTAAACAAGGAACACAGCATCCCCAGACGATCGTTTCGGCCTTCATTGGGCCTCGTCAGTGAGGTGTAGCCATATTACTCTAAGCACACTGAGAAAGGAGTCCTCGTCTGGTTTCCCCTTTTCCCCATAGGGAGACTAACTACACACAGAGAGAAGCACACTCACAGGAATGAACAACCAGCTCAATACCATTGTTAGCCTGTTCTATGGTGATTTACCACCTGGGTGCAGCTTCTTTTAGCCCAGTAATGCTTTTCACAGAGTAGAACTTACCTGTAGCATATCAGTCTGACCGGCCTATTACGGTCAGTCCAGCACCAAAATACCAGGCAATTCCTCTCTGAACAAGGAACGCAGCAACCCCAGATGATAGATTCAGCCTTCATTGGGCTTCGTCAGTGAGTTGTAGCCATATTCCTCTAAGCACACTGAGCAAGGAGTCCACGTCTGGTTTCCTTTTTTTCCCATAGGGAGACTAAATACACAGAGCGAGAAGCACACTCACAGGAATGAACAATCGGCTCAATACCATTGTTAGCCTGTTCTATGGCAATTTACCACCTGGGTGCAGCTTCTTTTAGCCCAGTAATGCTTTTCACAGAGTAGAACTTTCCTGTAGCATATCAGTCTGATCCCGCCTATTACGGTCAGTAACAGCACTTAAATTCCAGGCAATTCCTCTCTGAACAAGGAACACAGCAACCCCAGACAAATGTTTTGGCCATCATTGGGCCTCATCAGTGAGGTGTAGCCATATTTCTCTAATCACACTGAGCAAGGAGTCCACGTCTTGTTCCCCTTTTTTCCATAGGGAGACTAAATACACACAAAGAGAAGCACACTCACAGGAATGAACAACCAGCTCAATACCATTGTTAGCCTGTTCTATGGCCATTCACCACCTGGGTGCAGCTTCTTTTAGTCCAGTAATGCTTTTCACAGAGTAGAACTTTCCTGTAGCATATCAGTCTGATTCCGCCTATTACGGTCAGTCCAGCACCGAAATTCCAGGCAATTCCTCTCTGAACAAGGAACGCAGCATCCCCAGACGATCGTTTCGGCCTTCATTGGGCCTCATCAGTGAGGTGTAGCCATATTCCTCTAAGCACACTGAGCAAGGAGTCCACGTCTGGTTTCCCCTTTTCCCCATAGGGAGACTAAATACACACAGAGAGAAGCACACTCACAGGAACGAACAACCAGCTCAATACCATTGTTAGTCTGTTCTATGGCGATTTACCACCTGGGTGCAGCTTCTTTTAGCCCAGTAATGCTTTTCACAGAGTACAACTTACCTGTAGCATATCAGTCTGATCCGGCCTATTACGGTCAGTCCAGCACCAAAATACCAGGCAATTCATCTCTGAACAAGGAACGCAGAAACCCCAGATGATAGTTTCAGCCTTCATTGGGCCTCGTCAGTGAGTTGTAGCCATATTTCTCTAAGCACACTGAGCAAGGAGTCCACGTCTGGTTTCCCCTTTTTCCCATAGGGAGATTAAATACACAGAGAGAGAAGCACACTCACAGGAATGAACAATCGGCTCAAGACCATTGTTAGCCTGTTCTATGGCGATTTACTACCTGGGTGCAGCTTCTTTTAGTCCAGTAATGCTTTTCACAGAGTAGAACTTTCCTGTAGCATATCAGTCTGATCCCGCCTATTACAGTCAGTCCAGAACTGAAATACCAGGCAATTCCTCTCTGAACAAGGAACACAGCAACCCCAGACAATTGTTTTGGCCTTCATTGGGCCTCATCAGTGAGGTGTAGCCATATTCCTCTAAGCTCACTGAGCAAGGAGTCGACGTCTGGTTCCCCTTTTTTCCATAGGGAGACTAAATACACACAGAGAGAAGCACACTCACAGGAATGAACAACCAGCTCAATACCATTGTTACCCTGTTCTATGGTGATTTACCACCTGGGTGCAGCTTCTTTTAGCCCAGTAATGCCTTTCACAGAGTAGAACTTTCTTGTAGCATATCATTCTGATCCCACCTATTATGGTCAGTCCAGCACCAAAATACCAGGCAATTCCTCTCTGAACACAGCAACCCCAGACGATCGTTTTGGCCTTCATAGGGTCTCGTCAGTGAGGTGTAGCCATATTCCTCTCTATATATGGAATTCAAGGGTATGGAGAGTGCTAAAAAAGGAAATACTGATGTTCTCTGTACTGTGGAATTAACACAACAACAGATCAACAAATCAATACCATATATATACACAGATATGATTTGGTAGGTAGAAGTCTCCCGGTAGATACAGTAATATATTTATCAGCAATCTGTATTTAAAACATTCTCTTATTTAGTCCATATTGGATATAATAGATAATGGATAATGTCGTTCAATGATATCCTAAACAGCATGAGGAATAACAATAGACCCCGTCAGGGTTCCTACTTACACTCCTTACCCCCAATCATATGAGGTAAGTGCTGCACAGTCAGAAGGAAAGTCCACGTAGATCTTAGGAATCCCCACTTCTCTGCTCCTTGAAGATAGTAGAATACTCTTTGAATCACATATTATGTGTCACATGTAATAGAAGCAGAAAAGACAAATAGTGCAACACCATAACTTTATTTTACTCCTAAAAAACTGAAACACTCTTATGTTATACTGCTTACAAGAATCAACCTAAATCTCATATGAGGTAATGCAAGAGCCCAAGTTAAAAATCCAGGTCCCAATTCGCCCAAAAAGTCTTTTGAAAGGTCTTTAAAAAGTTCTAAAAGTTTTATGATTAAAAAGCCGTTCTTCGTGTTTCGAAGGTACTGACCAGTTGGTCCCTTCTTTATCAGAGGATTGAAAACCGAACAATAATGTTGTCAGCTTTAAAGTGAAGTGGCAGCACGCCTCCCTAAATGCAAGTAATTGATTGGATAATATTCCGGTCACGTGATTTAATCATGTGGAAACCGGAAAGCTTATGTTTTTGACAGATCAATAATGTAAACAAAGTTAGCAGATCTAACAACTATATTCCATTGTTAACATAGTATTGGAAGCATCACATTTATGAACAGTTAAAACCTGGTTTCTCAACAGCCGGGCCGTGGCCCGCCGTGATAGCCCTGCTGGTGGGCCCTGACCTGTCATGCCCCCACTGCACACTCTTACCCCACTGCAAACCAGGTGCAGACTGAGACCAATCAAGGCCCCAGGAACACTGTCTCACACTGACCAAAATGTATTAAATGGTATGCAAATGTACATGGTAGCCTTCCTGCCCTGCCCCCAACAGGCCCCTCATCCTACAGAGCCAGGACCCCCAACATTAAGGGCCAGAGAAAGGGCACCCAACCTCCAGGGCCAGACCCCACACTCCATGGCCCTCACAGCGACAGACCCCTGCCAGGGCCCCCACTAAACCCACACTTATTTGCTTAGTTACTGATAGGGCAACTGAAAACTCCAGCTTAAGGAATGCACCAAGATCCGTGGAGATACCATTTGTGGGCCCCCGTACTTGCTGGTCCCTCGGCCCAGGTCCTATTTGCCTGGCTGATCAGCCCACCCCTGCTGCTCACTATATATATATATATATATATATATATATATATATATATATATATATATATATATATATATATATATATAAATAAACTACTGGGCCCTGGACATGTCTAGCTAAAATTTACCGGGCCTTGAGGTCACTTTGGTTGAGAACCACTGAGTTAAAACATACATGATATGACATTTACTAACTAGCATGTATATGCAGATTGTTGAAGCAAGATCATATTGTTTGCGCTTAAATTACATGGGTAATAAAATACAATTAAAAAATAAATATGTATAGTATTGTCTTAAAAATATTACCTTAAACTATTAAAGTTAATAATACCACTATTAATTTTAGTATATAGAAAGAAATATAATTTTTTTTAATTTTTTTTTTAACTGAATCTTTTTATATGATCGTGCTTCCATTGGACTACTGACACTTCACTATATGCGTGTCTAGAATTGTCCTGCATAAACATTTCAAATATTGTCATACACCATTGAGAATACACCAAAAGAGTTAATCAAGTAAACCTCATAAAGAAGAGACCCATAGAAAAAACTTAGAGAAAAAGAGTAATGCAATTCGTAATCTTATTACTCTATTAGGTACTCTCTATATGGTATGTCACGTCTGGAAGTGGTCAAGATACAGTGCTTTATTGTGATCCTATTGTTATATTTTAAACCAGAGTGGGACCCTACTTTTAAAGAGACAGGGTATTTATTAATTATATAGACTAAAGTAAAAAGGCAGCTAAATCTATGTCTTATTAAGACCAGAGGGGGTTAGGGTGTGCATATTGTATATCCAATATGTCTCCCTTTTCCATAAATGGAGTTACCTGTTACCCCCTCTCTTATTTTTTGGGATATATTCCAAAATGGTACCTTTTAGGCAAGAAAGATCTTTGTTATGGTGTTCTCTATAGTGCGCTGACAAATTGTGGTACTTATCCCCATTTTCGATATTTGTAATATACTCATCCAACCTTTTCTTATATGGCCTGGTCGTGCGTCCAACATATTTGCGTCCACAACCACATTGTAGAAGATAGACCACATGGTCTGTTTTGTAATTACAGGAGGTATTAATCTCATACTTCTTATTTGTAAAGTTCAAGACTATTTCCCTATTAGGTTTATTTTTATTGTTATGATGCCGGCAAGCAAGACAATTTAATCTATTACATTTAAAGAAACCTATTGTCGTTTTTCCCAGCCAATTGGTACCAGATTTCTTCTTGGATTTTAATTGACTTGGGGCTAATATATTTTTTAGATTTTTATTTTTTCTGAATATGATCATAGGATCTTTCATTGTTATATGTTTTAATAGATCATCTTTTCTTAGTAGATGCCAGTTGTTTTTTTAGGATCTGTCTGATTTATTTTGCTCCCTCATTGTATGTTGTCACAAAATTACCATTACTTGTACCCATATCTAGTTTTCCTTTTTTTGTTATTGCTCTTTGATGTGCCCCCTGTCTTAAGCAGGTCTCTTCTATCCAGGGTTCTTGCTTTGTTTAGTGCTGAATTTACTTTCCTTGGATTATATCATCTGGCTACAAATTTCTTTTTTAATTCAGAGGCTTCTTTATCAAAATCTGCAAGTTTCGAACAATTCCTTCTTAACAATATGATCTTGCTTCAACAATCTGCATATATATGCTAGTCTGTAAATGTCATATCATGTATGTTTTAACTGTTCATAAGTGATGCTTTCAATACTATGTTACAGAACGGCTTTTTAATCATAAAACTTTTAGAACTTTTAAAAGACCTTTCAAAAGACTTTTCAGGCGAATTGGGACCTGGATTTTTAACTTGGGCTCTTGCATTACGTCATATGAGATTTAGGTTGATTCTTGCAAGCAGTATAACATAAGAGTATTTAACTTTTTGAGGAGTAAAATAAAGTTACGGTGTTGCACTATTTGTCTTTTCTGCTTCTATTACATGTGACACATAATATGTGATTCAAAGAGCATTCTACCATCTTCAAGGAGCAGAGAAGTGGGGATTCCTAAGATATACGTGGGCTTTCCTTCTGACTGTGCGGCATTTACCTCATATGATTGGGGGTAAGGAGTGTAAGTAGGAACCCTGACAACAGGGTCTATTGTTATTCCTCACGCTGTTTAGGATATCATTGAAGGACATTATCCATTATCTATTATATCCTATATAGACTAAATAAGATAATTTTTTAAATACATATTGCTGATATATCTATTATTGTATCTACAGGGAGACTTCTACCTACCAAATCATATCTGTGTATGTATATATATATGGTATTGATTTGATGATTTGTTGTTGTTTTAATTCCACAGTACAGAAGAAAATCAGTATTTCCATTTTTAGCGCTCTCCACACCCTTGCATCCCATTTGTTATCATAGTATTGAGTGTATTGTCGAAGGACAATATACATCATACTCATTAGGCAGTAGCTGCTGGTGGAAATACAGTGTGTTCTCTGATTTATTTATATAACATTTGGCATTACTGTAATATTCATTATCCAGCACTTTTTTTCTCTTTTTTTTGTTTTATATATATATATATATATATATATATATATATATATATATATATATATATATATATATATATATATATATATATATATATATATTTATTTATATATATATATATATATATATATATATATATATATATATATATATATATATATATATATATATATATATATATATATATATACAGTAAATACAATTTGTAGCCCTTTCTAGTCAAACTACCTACCAAATCATATCTGTGTATGTATATATATATGGTATTGATTTGATGATCTGTTGTTGTGTTAATTCCACAGTACAGAAGAAAATCAGTATTTCCATTTTTAGCGCTCTCCACACCCTTGCATCCCATTTGTTATCATAGTATTGAGTGTATTGTTGAGGGACAATTTACATCATACTCATTAGGCAGTAGCTGCTGGTGGAAATACAGTGTGTTCTCTGATTTATTTATATAACATTTGGTATTACTGTAATATTCATTATCCAGCGCTTTTTTTTTTCTCTTTTTTGTTTTATATATACTTATATATATATATATATTTATTTATATAATACAATTTGTAGCCCTTTCTAGTCAAACACATTGCCATTTACCATACCCCTTTTAAACCCTTTTAATTTATTTAGCAATATTAAAATATTTTTTTATTTTTTATTAAAAAGTATATATGTGAAGGTATTATTTTATCTTAATATGTTTTTTATGTGTTTTGTATTTATTTATTTTTAAATCTCATAATTTACTTCTGGTCTCAAGCCTCACTAATTATTCTAGAAGAATTTCGGCTTTTGATCTAGCGTAAACTATACCTTTGAACTTGAAAAACCAGTGCTACTTAGTGTGGTTGCAATATGCATAGAATGTTATGGGTGTGTTACAGTGATGTCAGCCATGCTAACCTTTCTTTGGTAAATGTGATTTACCATGGACTTGTCATATTAAGTTGTGCGCTAATGTTAGATCGGCCATTAAATACTACTTATCGTTCAGTGCACCACTGTCCTTCTTGGGCACCTGATTGAATTGAACCTGTTAATTGCAGGAAGGCCTGCTCGAAAAGATAAGTGATGTGAAGCTCAATGAATTTTGAACATGGTCTCACTTGAACAATCTGACCCCTTGGCAGCCTGATGAATATCTATTAATCTAGAAAAAATTAGTATCTAGTATTGTTTGCGTTTCACTGTTATTGTTCAAAAATAAAGGTAAAAAGGATTGTTACATATACACTTGTGCACATTAAACCAATAAGCTCTAATAATTCAAATGTTTTTTGTTTTTAATAATTCATATCATATTAACATATTCAAGCAACATAGCTTTACTGGTTTTTAAATATTATTTTAAAATAACCAAAAATACATTATTCAAAAAAATAATAAAATTAAAGTTTTGACCGTTAAAAACATAAAGATAAGTATATATTCATATTATTATCATTATTTTGTGCAAAGCAGTAAAATAAGTTAAATATTATACACACATTTATATTTTACAATTTTTTTTGTGTTAACAATTCCATATTTTTAATAAATTAAAATGGAATCGACTTACCTCACTTACAATTCAAATAAAAATACCTTCAAATATGAATACAATAAATGCAACTGTAACACAACTATAGAACTCTAGGTTTATAATATTCTGCTACTGTTGCTACAATAAGATTATTATGGAAGAAAACATATACAATATATTAACTAGAATAATGCTCTTGAGATCTCTTCTTTATTTTCACTATGTATAAATGCATACTTCATGTCCTTGATGTATATTTATATAATGATGGTTGTCAACAAGGGGTTGTAAAAAAAATTCCCTCAAGACACATTTTCTACAATTTTTTGTAACTTGTCAATTATTCTCACATGGGAGTTATATGTTTAATATAGTAGTTTATTATTGTATTTCAATTTTAATTATAAAATTATATAATTTTAAAATTGTCCAGCTCTTTCAAATATTGAAACATAATTATAAATGTAATCATCATTTTTAATTGTGCAGATAAAACAATATAAAAAAAGGCCTTATGACAATTTTTGGTCAGAAAGACAAACACATTGGCATCTATTTATCAAGCCATCAACTGGAATTCTGCAGCGTATTTGTGGCAAGCCTGATTCACCTTAGTTATCAAACCCTACAGACCGGCAAAAGCAGAATTTAGTGACGTAACATACGATCCGCCAGACTCAGTCCGACACAGATCGATGCTTATGTCACAACAGATGTTCCGAATGCAAGTTCGGCACACTCTGACTACTTTTGCTAGTTATCAAATAACTAGCAGGTACGCTCGGCACTTTTGCGGCCCAGCGTACCTGGTTTTCAATCCGCCGCCCTGGAGGCCGCTGATACCATAGGAATCAATGGGAGTCTGAAAGCAGTGAAAGCTCATGTTCGCTGATGCCCGATATCCCATTGATTCCTATGGTAATGTCTACACCTAACACCCAAAGATGTACCCCGAGTCTAAACACCCCTAATCTGCCCCCACACCACCGCCACCTACATTATACTTATTAACCCCTAATCTGCCGCCCCGACACTGCCGCCACCTAAATTATACTTATTAACCCCTAAACCGCTGCTCCCGTACCCCGCCGCAACTAAATAAAGTGTTTAACCCCTAAACCGCCATTCCCGGAGCCCACCGCCACTTACATTATATTTATTAACCCCTAATCTGCCCCCCTACACCGCCACCACCTACATTATATTTATTGACCCCTAATCTGCCCCCCTACACCGCCGCCACTATATTAAATGTATTAACCCCTAAAGTCTAACACTAACCCTAACAACCCCTAACTTAAATATAATTTAAATAAATCAAAATAAATTATTCCTATTTAAAACTAAATACTTACCTATAAAATAAACCCTAAGATAGCTACAATATAACTAATAGTTACATTTTAGCTATCTTAGGCTTTATTTTTATTTTACAGGCAACTTTGTATTTATTTTAACTAGCTACAATAGTTATTAAATAGTTATTAACTATTTAATAACTACCTAGTTAAAATAAATACAAAAGTACCTGTAAAATAAAGCCTAACGTAAGTTACAATTATACCTAACACTACACTATAATTGAATTAATTACCTACATTAACTACAATTAACTACAATTAAATAAAATTAAATAAAATTATCTAAAGTACAAAAAACAAACACAAAATTACAGAAAATAATAAAATAATTACAAGATTTTTAAACTAATTACACCTAATCTAATCCCCCTAACAAAATAAAAAAGCCCCCCAAAATAAAAACAGCCCTATCCTACACTAAATTACAAATAGCCCTTAAAAGGGCATTTTGCGGGGCATTGCCCCAAAGCAATCAACTCTTTTACCTGAAAAAAAAGTATAATACCCCCCAACATTAAAACCCACCACCCACACACCCAACCCTACTCTAAAACCCACCCAATCCCCCCTTAAAAAAACCTAACACTAACCCCTTGAAGATCACCCTACCTTGAGACGTCTTCACCCAACCAGGCCGAAGTCCTCAACAAAGCCAGGCGAAGTGGTCCTCCAGACGGGCAGAAGTCTTCATCTAGACGGCATCTTCTATCTTCATCCATCCAGCATGGAGCGGCTCCATCTTCAAGTCATCCGACACGGAGCATCCTCATCCAAGATGGCGTCCCTTCAATTCCGATTGGCTGATAGAATTCTATCAGCCAATCGGAATTAAGGTAGGAAACATCCTATTGGTTTATGCAATCAGCCAATAGGATTAAAGTTCAAACCTATTGGCTGAGATCGCATTCTATTGGCTGATTGTAACAGCCAATAGGATTGAACTTCAATCCTATTGGCTGATTGAATCAACCAATATGATTTTTCCTACCTTAATTCCGATTGGCTGATAGAATTCCGTCAGCCAATCGGAATTGAAGGGACGCCATCTTGGATGACGTCATTTAAAGGAACCTTCATTCTACAGTCGACGTCGATGGAAGAGGATGCTCCGCGTCAGATGTCTTGAAGATAGAGCCGCTCCGCGCCGGATGGATGAAGATAGAAGATGCCGTCTGGATGAAGACTTCTGCCTGTCTGGAGGACCGACCACTTCACCCGGCTTCGTTGAGGACTTCAGCCTGGTTGGGTGAAGACTTCTCAAGGTAGGGTGATCTTCAAGGGGTTAGTGTTAGGTTTTATTAAGGGGATATTGGGTGGGTTTTAGAGTATGGTTGGGTGTGTGGGTGGTGTGTTTTAATGTTGGGGGGGTATTGTACTTTTTTTTTTCAGGTAAAAGAGCTGATTACTTTGGGGCAATGCCCCGCAAAAAGCCCTTTTAAGGGCTATTTGTAATTTAGTGTAGGGTAGGGCTTTTTTATTTTGGGGGGCTTTTTTATTTTGTTAGGGGGATTAGAATAGGTGTAATTAGATTAAAAATCTTGTAATTACTTTATTATTTTCTGTAATTTAGTGGGGTTTTTTTGTACTTTAAATAATTTTATTTAATTTTATTTAATTGTAGTTAATTGTAGTTAATGTAGGTAATTAATTTAATTATAGTGTAGTGTTAGGTGTAATTGTAACCTAGGTTTTATTTAACAGGTACTTTTGTATTTATTTTAACTAGGTAGTTATTAAATAGTTAATACCTATTTAATAGCTATTGTAGCTAGTTAAAATAAATTCAAAGTTGCCTGTAAAATAAAAATGGTTTAGGATGTAATTCTTGATGCAATTTTTGTGTTGCCTGTATGACCACATTGTTGCCAATACCACTGTATCTATAAATATACCACCTTTAGGATTCATTAAATTGGCTCAACCAATAAGAAAGCCGGATCACCCTTTAAAACAAGCTCAGAACTGCAACAGCTTCATCTTGAAAAAGCCATGCAAAGGGAGAAACGCGTTGATGTGTATTAGTTGCAGTATCTACTATTCCTAACTTAGTTATGGACTTCTGTGTAATTGACACATAACTACCGTAGTGTGCTGACAGCTCGATATAGGCGAATTGAAAGCCTAACAACCAACAGAGAAATACAGACACCTGGCGCTTGTAATTGTAAACAACTGCTGAATAGACCGCTGACAAAGTCTGCAGTGTTTTTTGACCGACACAGACCATCTCTGTCAAACCTCACAGATTTCGCAAACATCATAGATATCCTGCGTGCTGTATGCACTAAAGAGCGGATACATTATTTGCATCGAAATCGGCAGAGAATACTACCCGGCTGAGAGAGCTGATCGGACCAATAGGATTGCAGCAACGGGACAGCTCCCACACGTGTGACGTCAACGGTCATGTTTGTGTGTATTGATGGAGGTGCTACTCTGGTAAGCAGTTGAGATTTGGATCGATATCCGGACAAACAAGGTAATAGACACCATGTTACCTGGAACTCTTTGGGAGTTAACTTTATACTTAGTCCTTGGAACTCATATTGACTTATTTCATCTTTTTTGGGTATATTTTATGTGGTGGCAACTTTTTTTATAACGGAGACATACGTTTTTTATTGTTATTTTTGTTTTAGCTTATGTGTACATATTGTTCGATATGTTTTATTAAATCTGGCATAGCCATTCATCTTTTTTCATCTTTTTATTGGCCTATATTGTATCCTATATATTAGTATTTTAGATTTTCTATTGATACACCCTATTAGTAATACTCCCACCTTCAGCTTAAGCGCTCCTAATTTTCTTTTTTCTGGTTTATTGCTTTACCTATTGTGAGGGACACTTAGGTTTTTTAGGAGTTTGGTGGCACACTCAGCGCACACTAATTATATGTTTTTTAAATAAAAATAAATCATAAGATAGCTACAATGTACCTATTAGTTATATTGTAGCCATGTTAGGGTATATTTTATAGGTAAGTATTAAGTTTTAAATAGGAATAATTTATTTAGATTTATTTAAATTATATTTAAGTTAGGGGGTGTAAGGGTTAGACTTAGATTTAGGGGTTAATACATTTAATATAGTGGCAGCGGTGTAGGGGGGCAGATTAGGGGTTGATAAATATAATGTAGGCGGCGGCGGTGTAGGGGGGGCAGATTAGGGGTTAATAAATATAATGTAGGTGGTGGTGGTGTAGGGGGGCAGATTAGAGGTTAATAAATATAATGTAGGTGGTGGCGGTGTAGGGGGGCAAATTAGGGGTTAATAAATATAATGTAGGTGGCAGTGGGCTCCGGGAGCGGCGGTTTAGGGGTTAAACACTTTATTAGAGTTGCGGCGGGGTCCGGGAGCAGCAGGATAGGGGTTATTAACTTTATGTAGGTGGGGGCGGTATAGGGGACGGAAGATTAGGGGTTAATATGCATAATGTAGGTGGCGGTGGGCTCCGGGAGCGGCGGTTTAGGGGTTAATACATTTATTAAAGTTGCGGTGGGCTCCGGGAGTGGCGGTTAATAACTTTAGGGGTTAATAACTTTATTTAGGTGTGGCGGGGTCCGGGAGCGGCGGTATAGGGGGTAAACAGTATAGTGTGGGTGTTTAGTGACAGGGTACCAAGAAAGCTGTAAAAAAGCCAGAAGAGCAGCGAGATCGATGACTGTTAGCTAACAACAGTCCGCTGCTCATCGCACCGTACTTGGTGTACAGCTTTTTGACAGCTTTTTTGATAACTTTGGAGAACGTATTCAGGTCCGCGGCAGCGATATTAGGTGATCTTAGGCGAGCGTATTGGTGCCGTCGAATGCAGGTAAGTTGATGGCTTGATAAATAGATGCCATTAGATCTATTTCTAAAATTAGAGAACACAGAAATGGTTGAGGGAATGATTTTAAAAGTGATGAGATATGATTAGTGGCATACAATTAAAAGTGTTGACATATTCTTAATTTCTCTCTAATTAAAAAGAAAAAGCATCCAAAAATACAAAATCATCTAAGTGAATACATTTTAAAGGATATAGGAAACAGAGTAACCAGGACTAAATTGGTTGAAAAATACAGTATATAGTAGTGGAAACCATTGTGTGCCCAGAGACTCACATTGATCCAAGTTTAACCACACTAATCTAAATATTAATTTTAAATGCTTTTGGATAAATTATTTTACTACCTAATAAAAGGATATCCTCATTTCTTTAATATGCTAAAGGTTACTTTAAACAACAGTGTGGCCTACCTCTGCTTTCAGTCATCTGAACTGTATCTCCAGACTTTCTCTTAGTCATTTAAACAGTGTTCTTTGCTTCTTCCTTTTACCACTTGGACTATGTGGCCATCCTCTGTTGACTACCATTTGGACTGTGAAGCTAGATTCTGTCTTCTACCACTTGGACTCTGAGGCCATTCTCTGCCTGCTACCTCTTATACTGTGGTGTGAGTCCAGACTATGAGGCCAATTTATCAAATGTCTGTCGGACCTGATCCGACAGTGCGGATCAGGTCCGACAGACATCGCTGAATGCGGAGAGCAATACGCTCTCCGTATCCAGCATTGCACCAGCAGCTCTTGTGAGCTGCTGGTGCAACACCGCCCCCTGTGGGTGTCAATCAACCCGATCGTACTCAATCAGGTTGAATTCCGGGATGTCTGTCCGCCTGCTCAGAGCAGGCGGACAGCGTTATGGAACAGCGGTCTTTAGACCGCTGCTTCATAACTGCTGTTTCTGGTGAGCCTGCAGGCTCGCCAGAAACATGGGGCCTCAAGCTCCATTCAGAGCTTGATAGATAGGCCCCTATGCCTAAGTCAAGGCACCTTATGTATATATACATACACATAAGGTGCCATTCCTCCTATATTTATTTGATAGATTGTGTCTCCTTGTACAAATATTGTATCATCGTTGAACTTCTCTTATTCAGAATTGACAGTACCTGGAACCTCCTTTATGCCAAACTAATGTGAATAAACTTTAGATTTAACACCCAACAAGACTGAAAATGTGATTGAAGAGGCAACAAAAAATGCTGGCCTTATAATGACTGAACTTAATCAAAAAAAGAGAAACATCATATCCATTTCCCTACTGATCCTACTTGCACCTACAAATAAAAATATTAATGTAGGAACCCACAATATTCACATCACATCCTCAACCTGCAAAACCCCCAGAGCATGATGATTAAAACTAATCATTTCAGATAGATGGAAAACTCCACAAAAGCTAAAGAAAGTGGTAGAGACAACTCTCCTTGAGTCCGTCCAAAACTCAATACAATTAAAGTCTGCATAACCTGTAGTAAAGCAAGTGATAAAGATGTAAGTGTTGTTAATTGTATAACGTCCTTTAGAGTACTTCTAGCTAAGCATAGCTGTTTCATCATTTATGAAATCTAAAGTAGAGACTTTATAATAAGGTAAAAAAACAATCTCAAGTTACTCATCAGAGTCTGTCACTATGCTGGCATTGGGTAAACGACCCATTTGACCAAACTTACCCCACAAAGACTTAAGAAACAATTTAGAAATCTATATATTTGCGGGGTTTACCTCTATCTGATTTGGTTGCAATTCTACACCCACTTTTTCTTTGTAATCTCTGTATTGCCTCTTTTTTTTTATTTTTTTATTTTATAAAATTTTTTCATTGAGGTTGTGAGAAATATTACAGAAACAAATCATCCGCAAACAACAACAACATAGTAATTGGACAAACATTAGCTATTCATACGTGAAAATAACATACTGGAGCATATTTAATTAGTGTGTCAGAGAGTAATTTGCGTGTGATATGATGGAACCTCAGTTTTATTTTATGTAAATAACAAAAACTAAATATTGATCCCCGAACTGCCTTAAAGAACATTCAAAAGGTTATCAGGTCTGATAGTGTTGAGGCAATGAGGAGTAAGGTGTTTTTGCTTTGGTCCCTCTCGGGCCAAAGGGTATGAGGAAGGGAAAAGGGAAGTTCAGCAGGCAAGAGCTGCTCTAAAAAGAGTGGTGGGGGGAGCAGAGTGAGGAGAGGAGCTATTTAGGATGTCAGAAAGATATAGAGAGAGGAATAAGTAAGGTCGTGTCATATGAGTACAGAGGCAGACTCCAGGAGGGGTAATTTTCCGTTAAGCTAACAAAAGAGAAGGGCAGGATCTAGTCAAAGTATCATAGCTATTATAGCACTACCTACCCATTGCGTGTGATGGTCAAGAGAAAGCTCAAAATATAATATTACCGTCTGTAATCAGTAGGGAATTATAAACAACGCTCCACATGATGTGCCGTGACTAGTTCACTTCACTGTGGATAATATCTAGCATCAGATCAAATGTGGTGGAAGATGGGTGATGAGACCCCAAGGTCCCGGCCGCAGACCCCAGAGCGCACCACTATAAATGTTAAGTATGATGGGTAAAACAGATTCCCTAGTACAGTAGGAGGCATTCTAACAATATATATAACTCTACAGGCTGCTATCTTGATAATTCATTTCTATTATAGCTTCAGTCTAGAACCCAACCCCTTGTAAAGGTGAAGTAAGTATCTGTCTGCTACAGTGAGTCCAATTAAGACTAGTAGTTTTGACACTTTGTGTATAGTATATGTTAGTGCTCAGTATCATGCAAATCTCTCGTATCTATTTACCCCAATATATAATGAAACATGTGGAGGAGCAAGGTCAGTTTGTTAAGAGTTAAATGAGTATGTCTTGAATAGGAGTCAATGTTAGGTGTCTAACTACTGTACATATGTGGAATGTGTACATACATCCACAAATATAACGGATGTATACATAGAAGAAAACAATAATATAGATAAGATAGTTATATGCTCTCCCACTGTCTCATAAAGCTATGAAAAGAGCGACATCTAATATATGTACAATTACAGACTAACCAGAATATTGCATATCAAAGATACTGTAATGAGGATCTCCTCTATCTTACATGCGCATATAAATACTTTAGTGCCATTTCCACCTATAACTTGAATAGGGTTCAGTGTTAGGCATCTAACTGCCAAACATATGTGAAATGTATATATACAACTACCAACATAACAAGTGTAGTAACATAATATAACTATAATATAGGTAATATAACTATATGCTCTCCCTCTATCTCATAAAGCTATGGGAATAATAAGATCTAATATTTGCACAATTACAGCCTAACTAGAATATTGCATAACAAACAGACTGTAATGAGGATCTCACATATCTTACATGTGTGTATAAATACTTTAGTACCACCTCCAATTCCAACACAGATACTTGACTACTCAAATAACCCTGACTGATGATGACTACGCTAGTGGTGAGCAGGAGAGAAAAGGTTAGATACATAACTTGGCTAATGTGTTAAAATTGTAAACATTAAAGTCCTTCCAAACATTTAATAGGCTAGTAGAGTTAGTTTATATAGTCGTGGGGCTAGGGATTTGCCCGTATAAGCAGAGAGGCATTATGTGGAATCTCTCCCTGTCAGCCCATGTAGATTATCCTTTAATGAATCCAAATGGAAATAGTTTATGGTCAGTTAAACGAAGAGTTCCATTTAATCGCTATAATAGAGCTGACAGTAATAAAACAAACAGTCCGACTGTGTTATAGACCTTCTGTTGAGCTACGCAGATCAAGCAGATAAGCAATAGAAGTGGCCTCCCGGATCAAAAGGGCCTTTCAATAGATTGATGCGATGTATGGCATCTATTCTGTGAAACCCAGATGGTAATATGCTTTGAGCAAGCAGTGCTGGCGTGAAGAGGTGTAGCCCTGAATTATCCTTATGCGGAATCAGATGGGCAGACAGTCCGCGATCCCCCAGGGTGAGAGCTTTAAAACAGATGGAGCGGTTAAGGGCTTCTGGGCAATCCTCACCAGTGGATTGGGTCGCCTTAAGTGGCAGGTGGAAGTTCTCGGCTAATTGCTCACAGTAGTCTCCTGTATCGCCTGGCGTCTTGAGAGTGTTAGGTATTGGCGATATTTGCAAGCTTGGGTAAGGAGGGAGATAGAGCAGCAGACGCTGCACAACCGTGGGCTGGAGAAATCCCACTGATCCCAATATAACGGCAGTTATGTGGAACGGGTCAGCTTTGGCTGGTTGCGTCGGGTCACTACTTGTAGTTCCAGGTAAGATGCTGGTCGAACCCCATCTGGACTGCCTTTCTTGCGATCATTCAGAAAAGTGTTGAGTAGGCAGTGAGTCTTCAGTCCGGCCTGCCACGTGGGTGTCATAGCTGGGTAGGCGAGAAACGCCATCTTGGTTGCGTAGTTCTATAATTATAGTCCTCAAGCTGCGAAATTGACTGTCCGCTTTATCAAACAGGCCTTCCAGCATAGAAGTAAGATGTGTGGAAAATTCCTCCATCCTAAGAGCGAGATAGGAAAAATGTATAGGTTCCTAGAACTCCATAAATCAAAGTTTTAGTGATCAGGCTTCAGGAGCTCTGCTATAGAACGTCTTTCCTCTTTGGTAGTTGGCTCCGCCCCCTATTGCCTCTTTATTTTTAATCATCTTTATACCAAGCATATTACCCAGAGGCTTCCTGTTTATCCCTCAGATGAACCTTAATGTAATCTTCAAACTAATTATTTTTGCAATTTTCAAAATGCCAAATGTAATAGATTGTATACATTTTGTACCCCTTCTCTACGCTATCTGAATTTCGATTGTGCACCATGTAACCATCAGAGCACTCTGTTCATCTCTATGTTTGCACTGCACCATGTTCACTGCACCATGTTGTTATTTGTGGAGCAACTCAGACATAATGGGAACATGATTTTACTATTTAATTTCAAAGGTAGAACAGGAAAAAAAAAACATTTTGGTGGAAAAATGTATACTTTAGCAATACCAAAATAGAAATTAATTTTCCTGAAATTTTCATAAAAGATTTGTTGATGACCCTTGGGGTAAGCTTTTGTCTTTTTCAGAATAGATATAAAATGATAAAGGCATATTAGTGTATGCTTTCACCCGGGTCTAATTAGTGGTACAGTTTAATCGGATTAGTGCATCCACCATAAAGAGCTTTCAATGAGAAAAGCTCACACTTCTGTGTATGAGGATAACATTTCCTATCCACTCATGTTTCCAGAGTTTGCGGACCTCAAAACCACTTGATAGTAAAAAAAATAATAAAAAAAAATAGTTATTTGTAATATAATTGGCCGAATATGGAGGCTATGACATTGTTTGTATAACAAAAAGAACTACCATGGTAAAAAAATCCTTGAAATTTAAAAGCAGTAGGGATGTTTAACACAGCGTACCCATCCAAATAGTATTTACCCACTTTTCGTTCACCACTGTGTAAAGCGTGTTGAATGGATAATATTCTCCTTATGTGAGACATGCATACAAATGCCACTGAATGGGGGATGTAGCGTGTCATTTTTGTATATTTAGGGATTTTACCCAATTACCAGAGACATTAACATAAACATTTCATCATTACCTTCAACACCCACCAGGGTTCTAACTACACCTCACTAGCTAAGACTATGGCAGAGAGCCGAAACGCGTCAGCTGATCAGACTACACACATTGGGATGCTGTAACTGTCTGTTTTTAAAATCTCTATTAAAAGTTAAATTTTAAGTTTAAGCCTCCGGACTCCATCTTCATTATTTGCTGTACACCTCATGGTTATCTGGTGATGAAAAAAATACCTAAATCACTTTTTAATCCTTCAACATGGTTGAGTTTGTAAATTTCTGAAAATGTCTTGTGGATATTGTTTTACCATTAATAATATTGTGTTTGAGGGTTTTTTTATCATAATTGTTAGTAAAGCTTAAAATATTCAGTTTGTGTAAAATGTATATGAGTTTACATTTACAACATAACAAGTATGTAAAATAATGAAAATGTATTAATATATAGTAAATACATGATGTAATTAAAACATGATGGTTTTAAACATTGGATTATAACAGTCATTATAGAGATTTTTTAGTTTTTATCATAATTGTTAATAAAGCTTAAAATAGTTTATGTAAAAAAATGTGTCTGTGTTTATTTAAAAATTACAAATACCAAGTATTTAAAATAAAGAATATTTATTAATACACGGTAAATACATGATGTAATAAAGCCTGACGGTTTTACATATTATTTTATAACATTTATAACAGGGGTGGCAATAATAATTTGTTACAGCAAATTTTACACGTCTATACATGTTTTGTTATAACAAATTCTACATGTTGATTGCAAAATGGATTTATTCTCAAATATAATTTACAATGTTGTACAGAAAGCAAGACTATTTTATCATTCCTTTTCCTTTTTTATCATTCCTTTTTAAGTCTGATGAAGATTACTCTATCAAAACTCATACCGTTAGACATACAAAGCATAAAAACCACAATATTTGCCACATACAACAGAGAAGTATATTGCAGCTGTCTATTTTGAAATTCTATTGGAGCCATATTTCTTTATAGAAATGTTAAAAATGATTTCAGAAATGAGGAGTTGTACAGTGAAATCCCATATGAATAAAAAAAAAAATACCCAACATCCTTTTGATCACAAAATATGGCTACCCAATAACTACCGGCACCAGTGGAAGGATCAGTGTTATTAATAAAACCTATAGGCCTGTTTCTTAACCTTTGATATGGTAATAAATCACAGGGATATACGCTGTCAAACACTGAATTTGTATAAGGGTCTCTGGTTAGAATTCTTCATATTTCTAAAGTGTTCATTTTTGTTTATAGATAGTTGTACACGACTTATCTTCTTCACTTCATTAACAGACACATTCTTTAGGCAGTATACAGTGAGTATTACACTTTTTCATAAAAAGCTTAATAAAAACATTTTACTGTTTAGTAAAAGACCCGTCCTGACATGCTTGTAGTCATTTTTAACCTATTGTTAATTAACCCATATGAAAATACTTTTTTATATTGATTTATCCCCTTTTGATAACAACACTTTTGATAAAAACACTTTTTATATCAATTTGATATTGAATATCAAATTAATTAAGCGTTGATGACTCTCAATTTAAATCCTAATTAAAAACACTATATCAGATATCATCTTAATTTTAAAACCTTGTGATAAATAAAAACATATTAAAACCACTTTTTATACCGATCTGATATCAAATTAATTAAGCTTTAATTAAATCCTTATTAAAACCATATATCAATTTTATATCAAATTAATAGAAAAAGGGGCATAAAATCGGGATTGGAAAGGTGTGGGTTTAATGGAGGAGAAAGGGGTGTGTCCACCTGTCAAAATGAGTTTGATGAGACCTCCATATGCTTACTACTGCCATTAACTTTGTCAGTTTTGTTCCAATTACCAGTTTCAATCAAATATTAGTAAAAAGAAGTTCCTAGTTGCCCCTAGGGAGGGAAGGGTAATTGGAACTGTCCTCAAAAGTCCCCCTTAGACCTCTTATGACCTGTCTTCCCAATATGTATTCTGTATTGAATTAGCAGGTATAGGTTGGTTTGGCTAGCTTCTACATCTTATTGATAGCGGTGTTTAAGATCTGCATAAGTGGATTAGGATGTAAGATAGGAAAGGATAACTCTCTAAACACAAAGCTAGCTGATACCTTTGCAGTATAAAAGAAGTAATTAACTATTGCATCACTGTAGAGCAGAGAGCTATTTACCTACATCTAGGTTTGTTTTATATATTTTTGCGCTCTCTCTTCTTTTTTTTTTTTTTTAATATTCATATATATATGGTATAAGATAGGGGTTGATTATTCACATATCCTTTAAAAAGCACGTTTACATTCTTTTTAAGAATCTGTTGAGCTCAGTTGCTGTTTGCCTTCCATAAGTAGACAGAGCTATTTACACTATATCTCATACAGCAGGTTTACATAGCTGTACATTATTCACATATCTATCACTCTTGCACTTTCGTTTTTTGTTTTTTTCTCTAGAATTGGTTGAGCTTTTAAGCTCTTTTGTATATCACTTTAAATTATCTATATTTCACCCAAAGTACACTTAGGCACGCTGTCTGTACAGCTTTTTGTTCCCCTACTTATCTCCATATATGGACAAATTTTTAGGGATTAACAGACCAGATATAAATACAATGCCGCCAAAAATAAAAGATAAGAAGCCTAGGTCAAGTATAGGCAGCTTAGAAACAGGTGCAACAGAGCCCCTACTGGGCTCTAACACTATGATAGACACTAATAATTTAGTAAAACAAATTTCTGATTTACTTTTACCACACTTCGAAGAAGTTAAAACAGAACTAGCAACTTTAACAAATGAACTTAAACAGGTTTCAAGCAGGTTAGGGGAAATGGAGAACAGGATTTCAGATATTGAGGATCTCCAGCACACTCATCAGACATGTTTAAATACACACACTAAGACCATTGATACTCTGCAAGCACGACTTGATGACCTAGAAGATAGGTTGCGGAGAAACAATATGAAAATAGTGGGTCTCCCTGAGACTCCAGAATTCTCTGATTTGATAACATTCACTAACACTACACTACCAAAATTGTTAGATATGCCTCTAAATGGTACAGAGATAGCTGTGGAGAGGGCCCATAGATTGGGTCCAAAGAAAGATAATACCTCAAAATTCAAGAGACCAGTTTTAGTAAAGTTCCTAAATTTTCAGGACAAGCAGAGATTCCTTTCCTATTATAGGAAAAAAGGTGTCATAGAGGCAGACAAAGAACGTATCTATTTATTCCAAGATTTTTCTGTTGAAACCTTTAATAGAAGGAGATTGATGGCTCCCTGGTGTACAAAACTAATCAATGCAGGATACAGAGCTACAATGATTTATCCAGCTAAAATTAAAATTTTCCTCGACACTAACACAATTATATTAAATACAGTAGAGGAAGTTAAGCAATTTTTAGAAAAATAAGAAATGTTGAATTAAGCTGTATATTGATTTTGCTTTCCCCAAGTAAATGGTTACTTGGTGGGTTATTTTCTTCCACCTATTTTTTTCCCCCTCCTTTTTTTTTTTTTTTTTCTTTTTTTTTTTCTGTTTGTTTTTCTTTTTTTTCCCTTCCATTCCCCTTCCGGCCTCCTCTCCACTCCTCCTCCTCCTGTTGGGCGATGCCAGTAGCGTTGAAAAGGTACCGCAATAGATATGAAAAAGTCGCTTAATTTATTGTCTTGGAACGTGGGGGGGTTCTCCTCCCCCGTCAAAAGGAAAAAAATAATTCATCACCTGAAAAGTCATAAACCTGATATTGTTTTCCTTCAGGAAACTCATTTGAGCCTGAAGGAAATAGAGAAGTTAAGAATGGGATGGATTGGGGAGGTGTATGCGGCTTCAGCAGTCAAAAAAAAGAGAGGAGTAGCCTGCATTTTTAATAAGGAACTAGAATTCCAGCTAATATCCCAGTATAGAGACGAGGATGGAAGGTATATTATCTTAGAAATAGAGATTAATAAATGCCATTATACACTATGCAACCTATATGCACCAAATGAGTGTCGGCCAGACTTCTGGGATGAGCTATATACAAAATTAATCATATCAGCAGATTCCCAATTGATTATTGGTGGGGATTTTAATAGTGTCTGTGTCCCCCAGCTGGATAGACTAAGATCAAGTGGTTCTTATAGGTCCAGAAAGGAGGCTAAGATTCTGAAATCTTTTGTGAAGGGTCTAGGGCTCAGGGACATCTGGAGAACACAACACCCGGATGAGAAAATGTTTACATGTGAGTCAAAGACCTTTCATACATTTTCCAGAATAGATATGTTTTTGGTGACTGAAAGACTCCTCCAGCTGGAGATTAAGACAGATATCAAGAATATAGTCTTATCGGATCACGCTATTATTTCCTTGTCTATCCAGCTGGGGAATAATAGAGAGAATTTGTGTGGTACATTTTTCTTCCCCTCCTTTCTCCATGTGAATATCCATTTTAGGAATTGGCTTATTCAAAAATGGAGGGATTATGCCTCTTTAAATAAGGAATATCTCCACAAGACAGAAATTTATTGGGAAGCCGCAAAGGCGTTTCTTAGGGGGGAGATAAAGGCCTATATGGTCAAAAGGAAGAGAAAGATAAAAGCAAGGGAACTCCAACTCACTAATGCATTGAAAAATAAATTTATAAGATATATTGATAATTCTAGTAGAGAGAACTGGACCATCTATCAGAAGGCAAAAAAAGAGAGGGAAATATTTTTGACACAAAATCAGCTACAAGATGAACTCAAAAACAAAGTGCTATTTGGTACTGCCTCTCCAAGAATGGCAAAAATGCTTGTTAATATCTCAAAAAGCAAAAGGAAAAATAATTATATAGGATCAATAGTATCTGAAGGTCAAAAATTTAACTATCCAAAGGATATCAATAGGCAATTCTTTTTATTTTTTCAGAAGTTATATGCCCCTGCTGAAGTTAATCAGGAAATGAAAAATAGGTTCTGGAATAGCATTAAGATCCCAAAAATTTCCGAAATACAGTTAAATACAATAAATAAAGAGATAACAGAGGAGGAGGTGTCAAAAGTTATTAAAGAGTCAACATTAGGGAAGGCGCCAGGCCCGGATCAATTGCCTATTGAATTTTACAAAGTACTCAAGGAAGAGATTGTCCCTACGCTGACTAAGCTGTTTAACAACTACTTTTTGGCACATAGTAAACCCTCCCAAACTTTTACGGCTTCTAATATCACACTTATCCTGAAAAAGGATAAGGACCCCAATTCACTCGACGCATATAGACCTATTTCACTCCTCAACAATGATTACAAAGTTTTAGCAACTATATTAGCCTCTCGCCTTAAAAATGTTATCGGAGACATTGTTCATCCGGATCAAACCGGTTTTATACCAGGCAGAACAGCACAGAAGAACATAAGAAAGGCGATGTTGTTGATTGAACATATATTAGCATCCCATAGGGCAGGGTCAGATATAAAGCACGATTTTGCCTTAATGACAGTAGACGCTGAAAAGGCTTTTGACTCTGTCCTATGGGATCATTTATTTACAACATTAAACAAATTTGGTTTCTCAGGACACTTTCTTACATATATCTCTCTACTCTATCAGAATCCCATCTCATACCTCAGCATAAATAACATTCTCTCCCCTCCAATAACCCTCTGCAAAGGAACAAGACAGGGGTGCCCTCTCTCACCCCTATTGTTCGATTTGGCAATAGAGCCTTTAGCTATAAAAAGCAGAGAAACACTAGAGGGTATTAAGGTAAAAAAACATAAGGTATCTCTATCCCTTTACGCGGACGATATCCTATTCTACATAAGGGATTCCTCGAAAAATATTCCAATCTTAGTAGATCTATTAGCGGAATTTAGCAATTTCACCGGCTATAAAGTAAATCTACCCAAATCTGAGATTCTCTGGATAATTAAAAATAAAAATAGCCTTCTGGAAAATCCATTCAAATTAACCGATAACTATATCAAATACTTAGGAATTAATATATCCAGAAATCCAGAAAAATGGTACGACTTAAATTTTACTCCTATATGGAGGAAATGTCTTTATGAGATGCAGAAGTGGAAAAGATTACCACTCTCACTTTCTGCAAGGATTGCATTAATTAAAATCTGAATTCTCCCAAGAATTTTATTTATTATTCAGAATGTTCCTGTATTTCTACGGAAAGTCGACATTCAAAAATTTAATACAGGTTGCTCCAGCTTTCTTTGGGCCCTTAAAAAACCCCATATTGCATTAGCTAGACTAATGCATCCAACAGAAATGGGCGGTTTTGCATTACCGAATCTGGTAAACTATAATCTAGCCTGCTTTGCTAGAATTGCTTTTGATTGGTTAACTAAAGCTAATTATGTTACCAGTCTTGAGATCGAGGAGCATACTGTATCTCCTTACGCGCTCAAAGCACTATTACATCTTTCACACCATTCAAAGGCTCGAAAGTGCACATTAAAATTTACAATACATAATGTAATTATAGCCTGGCATAAAATCTGTAAAAATTTGGAGATTAGGCATACCCTCTCTAAATATCTACCCATTAGAGGAAATCCGGATTTCGAAAGTGGCTGTACGTTCTCTGCTTTTGGGAAATGGTCAGCAAATAATCTTATTTTCCTACGTCAGATGGTAGATCCACTCTCTAACCAAGTAAAATCTTTTGAATCTCTAATGAGAGAGTTCAGCTTAGATAGGAGATCATTCTTTGCCTATCTTCAAATTAGGCACTTCTTATATAATCGTGAGACTTTGGAGGGGGATGTCTGGTCACTGGGCCCATTAGATTCGATTATAAATTTATTCTCCACTGGAAATCACTCCATCTCATATACATATCGATTACTTGGTTCCAAGGATGCAGAGGCAAGAGTAAATAGTCTTTTTTGTATTTGGCAACAAGACTTCACTGAAATAGATGGAGAATATTTTCAAAAGAGCTTCAATAGGGTAAAGAAATTTTCTAGCAATATGGCAATAAGAGAATCGCATTTGAAGCTCTTAAATAGAGCGTACCTTACCCCCAGTAGACTAGCTAAATGGAAAGGAAATACGGCCTGTCTGAGATGTAGATTTCCCTATGCTGATCTCTTTCATGTCTTTTATGCCTGCCCTAAAATCGTTAAGCTATGGAAACAGGTAGAATTCTGGCTGAATAGATTTCTGTCGGACAGTATAACACTTAAGCCTATAGATATATTCTTTCTGATACAGGATCAGGTACAAAATAAATCTCTGATAAATACAATAATTTTATTAGTGAGACAGATGATTTTAAGAATGTGGAAGGATAGAAATGTTCCAAGTATAGCCTCCGTCACTCGCAATATTCAATATCAAATGTTACTAGAACAGCATGAACCACAAATATTTGAGGAAAATAGGATTAAAAAGTTCTTAGCAAAATGGGACAAAGTCATTTTAGGCCAATCCAAGGAAGTTCAGCTACAAGTATTAAGCTTTTTTAGTAAGTCATCAGAATTTCTACAACTAATACTCTCAGATAGCTATCCTGAATTCTGGAGACAATCTTTCTCCTAGGTGCGAGAGGGGGAGGGGGTGGAAGACTGGGAGAGGAAAAATATCCCTTTTTGTGTTTTTTTTTTGGTTTGTATGTAATGTTTTTCCTGGAAGACACATTGTATATATGCCTTCTTTTTTCTGTTTTTGTTGTATGATTTTTTCTTGTTTTTGTTTTGTTTTTCTTTGTTGGTTTTTGTTTGCTGATTTTTGAAAGAAAACTTAATAAAAAGATTATATAAAAAAAAAAAAAAGTCCCCCTTAGATAGACCTACATATGCTAAGGTGGACAGTGCCTTATGCCACAGATTATATCTTAAAGGGACAGTCTACACCTATACAAACATTGGCCCATACAATAGATCCAGTGCCGATTTTCATAACTCACCCCTTAAACCCTAATGAGTCAGCGACACAACTGAAATTATTTGAAATCAAAAGTTTGATTTTGACAGTTAGAAATGGCCCCTCAGCTCCGCCTAAGAATGACATTATAGACTGTGTTAATTTTAATGGTCCAATCAAAAGTGGATCACCAGTTAAAAATCTGTCTCGTGCTTTTGTTGTTTTGCGCATGCGCACCAGTAGTGGAACCAGAAATCCAGAACCAAAAAATCTCAAACAGAGAGCTTAGACATATTCCACTTCCTCACTGCCCTAAAGATGCACAGGCGTGTTTTGAGAATACCAACGTCACTTGGTGCTACATGCACGAGTGTTAGCTAGAAAAAGAACACCACGATACGGTAGGAGAAGAAGGGACTGGGTGGAGTTTGTCAGACATTTTTAACTAATAAAATCAAACTTTTGATTTCAAATAACTTCAGTTGTGTCGCTTACTCGTTAGGGTTGAAGGGGTGAGTTATGAAAATTGGCACCTGATCTGAGGTATGGGCGAATTTTTGTATAGGTGTAGACTGTCCTTTTAATAATAAAGAGGAAAGAGAGAAACATAATGTTGCACACTTATATTGAGGATAGTAGGGTACAATATATACTGTGTGTAGGAATGTTGAAATTAAAGCTTAACATTTAATAAGATAAGATAAAAAATGATGGACCATGCCATCCAATAATTAAAAATATTAAATGATCTAGGTAGAACAGTCACAAACGTTCACACTGCCCCCTCTTCCATGTTTAGTTAAATTGCTGGCCTTAATTGGCACTTTTGTAGATAGACTGTACAGTTCTTGGCTCTGGGGTGTCTCTCTCTGGGGAATACCCAGAGATCCTGAGGGATCTCCAGGCACTATTGTTATATTCCCTTTGAGTGTAATCTGGATACTGCTGTTCCGGTATTAGCCCTATTATACCTAGGTCTCTCTACAGACGTATCTTATGGTATTATCTGTTTAAATACATCTATCTTGGATTTACTGCTTGAGGGGACAGTGACTGTTCTACCTAGATAATTTTATATTTTTAATTATTGAATGGCATGGTCCATCATTTTTTATCTTATCTTATTAAATGTTAAGTTTTAATTTCAACACTCCTACACACAGTATATATTGTACACTACTATCCTCAATATAAGTGTGCCACATTATGTTTAAATCAAATAATAACCTAACAACCAAAACCACAAAATATTATTTTATAAACTTACATTTACAATGCTCATTGTGACACTTTATGGAAATATACATGTTCCATAGGCAGTTTATAGGTGTCACTTGTATTACAAGGATGATGTTCCTTAGGTATATTTGAATGTGTATAACAATGTATATAATCTACCCCTAACATCTTGACATATACGTGTCTCGCAACTCTTTCATTAGCTAGATATAAATTTGTAAACTATTTAACTAGCTTAAATCTGTTATGTACTGGTGCTAGGGAGGAACAAACTAGTTCTTACATAAGCACTGAAAAAAACAACACAAAATACTGTGGTATAATAAAAGCTTTTATTACACAAATCAGTGATCTTATAAATGTATTACAACACAATGGTTACACTAAGCAGTACACTTAGCGCTGCGGAACCTGTTGGCGCTCTACAAATACCTGATAATAATAATAAAAAAATAAGCAGTAATTACAGTATAGTGACACAAGGAAGTGATTAAACTATAAATAAATGACTTATCTTCTCTTGGAATGTGAATATAATATATGTTGTGTGTGTGAGGAATTACTAATTGTCTAACCGTAATCATTACACCATATAGATAAAGTAACATATAGCTAATATATACCCTTTTAGATTTTGAAAACACATTGGGCCAGATTGAATGCGCAATATCCCTTGACCGCACTAACATTAGTTTGCCACTTGATATTACAAGTCCATGGTAAAGCGCGTTTACCAGTAAAGAGTTAGTGCAGCCAGCATCGCTTATACTTTAAATGGATATCGCAAACATGCTAACTTGTGTTTATATTGCAAGCAGTGACGTGCGGTGACGTCAGAGGCTGGTGAGGCAGTGGCTAGGATACGCCTTCATTCTTTAGATATCCTTTGCTGAAGAAATAGCAATGCACATGGGTGAGCCAATCACATGAGGTATCTATGTGCAGCCACCAATCAGCAGCTACTGAGCATATTTAGATATGATTTTCAACAAAGGATATCAAAAGAATGAAGAAAATTAGATAATAGATGTAAATTGGAAAGTTATTTAAAATCGCATGCTCTTTCTAAATCATGAAATAAAACATATGGGTTTTATGTCCCTTTAAATAGTGTCTTGGAAAACTGGTCAACTTGGTAAACATCTGATTTTAGTCTAAAGGATTGTAACAGAACTCTTGCCAGATAACAAAATGCTTGCTCTGATTATGAGATCTAGAAATCCAGGCCCATTAAAATATGTTTAAAACATACTTTTTACTTTAATGCTGCAAATTATGCTTATAGATTCCTTCATTATTCAGTAAATATAAAAATGTCTTGATCCAGTGGCATCTGGAGAAATTTAAAGATGGTGGGGTGCTTGACACCACCCCTTTAAATAAAGCCACACCCTCAGATGGCACTACCAATTAATTAATTAAATAAATAAAAGCTAGACAGAAACACAGAAAAGCACTCGGGGGGAGAAGGAGAGAGAGACGGGTGGAGAGGGAAAGAGAGACAGGGGAGAGAGAGAGAGAGAGAGAGAGACACAGAGGGTTAGAGAGAGAGAAAGAGAGAGAGACACAATCACACACAGAGGGTTAGAGAGAGAGAAAGAGAGAGACACAATCACACACAGAGGGTTAGAGAGACACATAAGGGATGAGAGAGTCAGTATCATTTCAAGGAGCATCATTTCAAGGATCAAATTAAGAAATGCTTCATATAAGTGTTTATATAATGATCCATTAGGCACACACATACTTGCTTTGTAAATAAAAAAATATATTGCAGAGTTTTGTATTACAAAAACTTATAAGTGCATCAAATTAAGAACTGCTACACAAAAACAGATTAGTTGTTATATAATGATCCATATGCTATCACAGCTCTCACATAGGCACTATCTGCACTTTGTCTGCAGCACATTCCTCAGTCATCCAGTCAGTGATATATTACTAAACTAGTATATATTATTAAATATACTGTCAGTCTGTGTCTCTGTGACCCTCTCCCTCACACAGACTTCACCTATATCAATGCTGGAAAGGAATCTGATTATACAGTTACACTGCAGCTGGCCACACTCATATATGTTAACCATTATAATATTAATATTAGTCCACTCATATATGTTAACCAAGAACAGTCATGGATATGATCTGTTAACGTTTGTCACCCATAATTTTGGGTGAAAAATGTTAGCAGATCATATACCATGACTGTTCTTGGTTAACTTATGAGTGGATTAATATTGGTTCCTCAATTATCATGTTTGTTTTAAACATTACTGCCGCCATAACGTTAATTTTAGAGTGCCACAAAACATGAAAACCTGGCACCAGCACAAACAAGAGGCAACAAGACAGTCAGAGAAAATGTATTGGTTTGCTGAAGGGAGGGTGAAAGCATTGTAGGAATCTTAGAGATCTCCATCCTTAATGATGCTTGGAAGAAATCCAGCAAATCACAAGATTAACACATTCTGTGTGCCAACTAAGTATCTGTATCCAGTTAGTGGACGTTTCACCAAAGCTCTGAGCTACCAACCGTTATACATTGCAATTCAATGCACTAGCTGTTCTAGGGTGCTGCAGACTGTTCTGAGACTAGGCCTAAGTTACTAACCTGAGCTGATGTGATGTCCAGGTCCACTACACCCCATGTGGCTCAGGCTCCTCCACTCCTCCTCGGCTCGGTCGGATCCGTCCTCCTGGAGAAGTGAAGTCTTAGTCTTCTTCTCCTTTACTCCAGAGTCCACCCTGGCTGACGCCACCACTCACTACAGCTGCAGCACGCCACTGACTGAGTGTGAGCACACACACACTGGCTGCAGGTGACAGCAGCAGCAGCAGCAGCACACAGCACAGTCCTACCGGCCTCCTCCTCTAGCCAGGTCCCAGGGCCAGGACAACTCGGGCTCGTTCACCTTCTACAACGCAGCTGCTGATGAGTCAGTGACAGGGACCCCAGTGCCGCACGGCCACGCACTTGCAAGCAGCAGCTCAGCTCTTCTCCTTCCTATTCTTCCCGCCTGAACTTGAACACAACAGAGCAACAGCGCGGCGCAAGTCGCGACGTCACATGACCCAGTACCACACGTCACTGACTCTGTCAATCAGCAGGCACGCCTCCCTGCAGTGCTTTGCTGATTGGCTGAGTGGATCAAGCTCATCATGGAGGCTGTTTTAAGAACCGCCTCCATTGGAGCTACTATCAGTGCCCTGCAAGCCACCAGTGGGTGGCGCAGCTCTTAGTGAGCAACGAATTATTGTTTTGGATCAATGTTGCGCAATTAATGGAGAGCAGCGGTCAGGCTCACTGCCTCCTAATTGCGCAACAATGGAGGATGCGCTATGTGAATTTTTGGCTGCAGTGTAACTGTAAATAAAATAATTAAATATGCAGTGGGTAAAATCACCATAGGGGGAGTGGGGGCCCACTGGGGGGTACCCTTGGTTTGGGGGTGGTAGTGGCAAAAAAAAATATATTTTTTTTTTTAATAAATATTTTTGAAATCTTTTTTTCCCTTTTCCCTGATTGGACAGGGGAGGCACTGCCTCCCCTGCCTCCTATTACTGCACGTCCCTGATTGCAAGTTGAAAGTTATACACCTAGATTATGAGTTTTGCGTTAGGCTTAAAAAGCAGCGTTGGCCGGTCCTAACGCTGCTTTTTAATGCCCGCTGGTATCATGAGTCTGCAGGTACAGGTGTACCGCTCACTTTTTTGGCCAGACTTGGAAATACCGCAAATCCATTTACGTAAATTGCGTATCCTCATTTTTCAATGGGACTTGCATAGCACTGGTATTACGAGTCTGCCAAAAAGTGAGCCGTATACCCTCTCCTGTCAAGACTGGTACCGCATTTTAAAGTCAGTAGTTAAGAGTTTTAAACTACAAAGCCGTAGCATAAAACTCTTAACTAAAGTGCTAAAAAGTACACTAACACCCAAAAACTACCTATTAACCCCTAAACTGAGGCCCTCCCGCATCACAAAAACTAAAATACATTTTTAACCCCTAATCTGCCGAACCGGACATCGCCGCCACTATAATAAATATATTAACCCCTAAACTGATGCACTCCCGCCTCGCAAACATTAGTTGGATATTATTAACCCCTAATCTGCTGTCCCTAACATTGTCGACACCTACCTACATTTATTAACCCCTAATCTGCCGCCCCCAAAGTTGCTGCCACTATACTAAAGTTATTAACCCCTAAATCTAAGTCTAACCCTAACCCACCCTAACTTAAATATAATTAAAAGAAATCTAAATAAAAATTACTATCATTAACTAAATTATTACTATTTAAAACTAAATACGTACCTATAAAATAAACCCTAAGCTAGCTACAATATAACTAATAGTTACATTGTAGCTAGCTTAGGGTTTTTTTTATTTTACAGGCAAGTATTTATTTTAACTAGGTAGAATAGTTACTAAATAGTTATTAAGTATTTAATAAATACCTAGCTAAAATAAATACAAATTTACCTGTAAAATAAAACCTAACCTAAGTTACACTAACACCTAACACTACACTATAATTAAATTATTTCCCTAAATTAAATACAATTAAATAAAATTAGCTAAAGTACAAAAAAACAAACACTAATTTACAGAAAATATTAAACAAATTACACGATTTTTAAACTAATTACACCTAATCTAATCCCCCTAACAAAATAAAAAAGCCCCCCCAAAATAAAAAAGCCCTACCCTACACTAAATTACAAATAGCCCTTAGAAGGGCCTATAGTGTAGTGTTATGTGTTAGTGTAACTTAGGTTAGGTTTTATTTTACAGGTCAATTTGTCTTTATTTTAGCTAGGTAGTTTATTAAATAGTTAATAACTATTTAGTAACTATTCTACCTAGTTAAAATAAATACAAACTTGCCTGTAAAATAAAAATAAAACCTAAGATAGATACAATGTAACTATTAGTTATATTGTAGCTAGCTTAGGGTTTATTTTATAGGTAATTATTTACTTTTAAATAGGAATAATTTAGTTAATGATATGAATTTTATTTAGATTTATTTAAATTATATTTAAGTTAGGGGGGGCTAGGGTTATACTTAGGTTTATGGGTTAATACATTTAGAAAAGTGGCGGCGACGTTGGGGGTGGCAGATTAGGGGTTAAAAAATATAATGTAGGTGTCGGCGATGTTGTGGAAAGCAGATTAGGGGTTAATAAATATAATGTAGGTGGCGGCGATGTCCGGAGCGGCAGATTAGGGGTTAATAGTTATAATGTAGGTGTCGGCGATGTCGGGGGCGGCAGATTAGGGGTTAATAAGTGTAAAATTAGGGGTGTTTAGACTTGGGGTTCATGTTAGGGTGTTAGGTGTAAACATAAATTTTATTTCCCCATAGGAATCAATGGGGCTGTGTTAGGAGCTAAACGCTGCTTTTTTGCAGGTGTTAGACTTTTTTTAAGCCGGCTCTCCTCGGTGATTCCTATGGGGAAATCATGCCGAGCATGCACAACCAGCTCACCGCTAACGTAAGCAGTCTGTTAACGCCGGGTTTTAAAAACCTGTAATACCAGCGCTGTCTGTAAGTGAGCAGTGAGCATAAACTGCTCGTTAGCACCGCATAGCCTCTAACGCAAAACTCGTAATCTAGGTGATAGTGTGTGCTTGAGTGAAAGCCAAAATTGTGCTAGAATATTTTGCAGGAGAACTTAAGCAAAGTATAAGGCATAACATTTGTTTAAAGTACTAGACACAAATGTACACTTTTTTTATAAAATATATAATTTTTATATTAACAAAAAAAAGTTTTAAAAGAGTTTAAAGGGATATGGTACACGTAAATGTGTATGACTAGCTATGTGTATGCATGTATGTATGTGTATGTGTAATTTTGTATGTGCACATATACTTACATATAAACACATAAATATATATATATATATATATATATATATATATATATATATATATATATATATATATATATATATATATATATATATTAGTTGCAGACACTATAGAGAAGAAAGCATGGTAGAGCTATATGAGATACCATGACTAAAGTAGGGGATTTCAGCACTCAAAATATTACCTATTTAATCTAATATCTTAGATATATATGACTTCGGGATAATGTCAAATCCAAAAATGAACCATACATGCAAGGATTCAATCATATGCAGATAGTTTATTGCAGAATTGCTAAAACAAATATAGCAGTTTAAAAATACTCATTAAATCTAATAAATACCACTGCAGTGGGTTTTAGTTATGCATATCAAACATATCAAATCTCATCGCAAACTTATTGAAAACACATGGAGCAAACAAAAGTTGGAAGGGCAAAACATAATATCTCTCAACCAAGCTGTTAAACTGGACTGGCATTTACATAGATAACTCCATGATAAAGAATATAAAATGTCCTTTGAACAAACAGTGTTAGTCCAGAATTTAAGAGATCAAGTGCCTCAATTAGTTGCAATATAAACCAACTTTGTAATCCAACAGGTTTAGCATGGACCATCCTGCAATTATATTCATAACAATATATGTTAACCGAGGTGAAAGCGTCCTCTAATGTTAACTTAACTTGAAGACTATGCAGATTGATAGCAAAATAACCATATCCCAGTGGAGCAAACTAGAAGTAATAGAGCAGTTTTTTTTGAGACACTGCAGCGGCATCCGAGAAACAAAATCACAGGGCTGCTAAGTTACGGATCGGGACATGAGCCTCAGGCATTCTTATCTCACCTATCCCGACAGCCAAACGTATCTCCTTGCTCATTAGGGACACGGACTATGCAGGTGAGCTCTCCGCCTCTGTGCGTAAACCATATCCAGGCGACTTGATATAACCGCTTGAGTACCACAAGAACCAGGCTTGCTTCTTCAATTTGAATTTCCCGGGCAGATCAAACCAGCTGCTTGTACTACAGGTATCTTACTTGCTGCTTTAGAGGAGTCGACGCGCGTTTCGCCCCATAATGCTGAGCGAAACAGGGGCCTCGTCAGGACTGTCAATCACATCAAATTGCGGGCTTATATTGCTACACCATTGGAGGAGTGGTTTCTATTTTAAGCCAATATTATTAGCTGCTCATACCAAGCCTCTCAAATCAGATGAGACAGAACAATCATGCCCATCTAACATTTTAATTACATTGGGTTTTTTCCAACACATAAATAAGGTGATACAAATTAGTCATTTTCTATAAAGTGAAAGAACAATTTTGTTAGGCAATTCAGCAAAAGAAACTTATACTGCATCTCAAAAATCACTTGCATGTTTAGATTCAATCAAACATTGCTACATTGGTTATGAATATTAGTGTAACGGACATAACTTTAACATATTGCCTTAGAAGAATAAACACTATAAATCTAGATAGTATACTTTGATCCTATTTTTAAATAGTTTAAGAGGATACTCTAATGGTGTTTCACAGCAGAAATGACTCAAAACTCTAACAAATGAATGAGGAAACAAAAAATAAATGAACAATAAACTCTTAAAACTAACAAATTGTGTCAATGCTTATTAGAGAGGACATTTCCTTTTACACTTAGTATCGGAAGAGAAGCTTATATTTAAGAAATCTTATTATATAGTTTGGGCTCTAATTAAGAAAAGAAGCATACTCAATCCTTTCATTTAGACCAAAAGGGGACACTGTATTTAACATAAATGTCCATCTCGCTTCCTTCTTTAATAAACAATTATCTTCATCCCCACCTCTACCATTGGTTATCCCTCTGTCGATCCCTACAAATTTTAAAAAAACAGTACTACTATTATGTACCTCCCTAAAATGACGAGCAACACTTGTATCTCTTTCGTATCTCTTTCGTACAGGATGTCATCCCTGTGCTCCTGTACCCTGTCCTTGAACAAACATTTCATTTTACCAACATAGAACATGGGACAGGAGCACCCCAAAAGATAGACAACCCCCACAGAGTTACAATTTGAAAAACATCTAATAGTATAAATTTTACCTGTATTAGCTGAAAATGTTTTGCTTTTAAGCATGTAGGGACAATAGACACAATGTCCACAGGGAAAGCTTCCTTTCACCTGTTGTTTATTTAACCAGTTCGTAGCTGGTTCAGACCGTACAAATCTTCTTTTAACTAACTTATCCTTAAGATTAGGAGATTTTTTTGCTGTTATCAGACTTAGTTTCTTTTTGAGTATATAGGAGGTCATGACGATTTAATTTGCGTACTTTATTCAAGGTTCTTTTAACCAAATTATGAGAATAGCCTCTCTCAATGAAGCGTTTGCAAATTTTTTCAGCATGATGGTTAAATTTATTATTCGAAGAACAATTTTTTTTCAATCTTAACAATTGGCCATATGGGATGCCTTTTTTCAAAGGCTCTGGATGCCCACTTGAGGCTTCCAAAAGATTATTAGTTGCTGTATCTTTCCAAAAATTTTCAGTTGAGATACGACTACCTTCTTTTTTAATACAGATATCTAAAAAAGGTAATTTCTCTTGGTTGAGAGATATTATGTTTTGCCCTTCCAACTTTTGTTTGCTGCATGTGTTTTCAATATGTTTGCGATGAGATTTGATATGTTTGATATGCATAACTAAAACCCACTGCAGTGGTATTTATTAGATTTAATGAGTATTTTTAAACTGCTATATTTGTTTTAGCAATTCTGCAATAAACTATCTGCATATGATTGAATCCTTGCATGTATGGTTCATTTTTGGATTTGACATTATCCCGCAGTCATATATATCTAAAATATTAGATTAAATAGGTAATATTTTTGAGTGCTGAAATCCCCTACTTTAGTCATGGTATCTCATATAGCTCTACCATGCTTTCTTCTCTATAGTGTCTGGAACTAATACATTTTAAAGGGGTCTGCACCACGTTTTACTTCAGCTGAAGCTGAGTCAATCGATTTATATAAATTCAGAATAAATGTTCCTATTATTCTTATAGTAAGAAGGGTCCTGATATTTTATCTGTCTCTTCCACAACTTTAAATTTATAATCTATTTGTATTTAGGAGTGAGAGAGAGGATTCTCTATATACTCCATTCAGTGGAATTAGAGAAACATTAAACAATTGTGGTTATTTAGTATTAACCCATTTGGTATTGACTGCGGTATAGTTAATAATCCATTCAAACATGGCCTTTACCCTTTCAGATGAGCTATGGGAAGCTGAGCTTAAAGAATCATTAACCAATACTAACTTAGAACGCAGTGAATTGGAAACAAATGTGTTTAATGCTTTCAAGAAATATAAGAACCGTATAGCAAAACAAGTGAAAGTTAGGGCTGAAAATTCTAGATTAGCTAACTATGTAGAAAAGAAGATTGTGCCTAGAGGTTTACGATTATTTTTGGACCCAGGTTTCAATGCAAGAGAGGAAGAAGGTGGGTTGGAATTTTTGGATGAATGGAATGAGAAACTATCTACATGTGCCCTAGGTATGATTGAAATGCTAATCAAAAGAAATTATAAGAGATTAGAAAAACTGAAAGATGATGTTGAGAAAGCTTTGGAGGTGGTAAATAAATTTGAGAATGACCCTAATTTTGATAAATTGAATGAGGAAACAAAAACTCACATTTCTAAGTTACAAGCAGAAATTAAGATGAGGAAGTGTAGAAAGTTACATCGTGACCAAGAAGATTATCTGAATAAAAAAGTCTATGTCTACAAGTTTGATAGAGGATCATATGACTCAGGCACTGATATGTCTGATATTGAAACTGATTTGGAAAGGGTGTCAAAAAACGATGGAACGTCTGGGTCACAAGGTATAGATCAAGAAGGAGGAGGAGGAGGAGGGGTGGGAGGAAGAGGTGGAGAGAACAGAAATTTGAACCTAATAGAACGGAGATATCCCCAACGCAATCAGAGAGGGAGAGGAGAGAATATGAGACAAGGTTACAGGAGCAGAGGGAGACCACGCAGAAGACCCTATCAGGGCTATTAGTCCCAAATATAATCACAGATGAATTGCAGATAATAAATCTTTCCTCGTTTAAGTTAAATTTGACTCATATACATATTGAGGTATTGAAGAAAGGTCTGTCATTTTGCCCCACAAGTAAATTAAATAAGTTTGATTTAATCAAGGACCTCCACCTTTTTGCCAGAAAAATAGTATTACATTATACTATGTCTCAGCATTCAGAGCAACAAAAGGATGAGGAAACATTAAAGATATTAACATCATACTTATTAGAAAATTAATATAGTGAGGCTAATGCTGGACTAAATCCTACCTTTAGAACTAACTTTAAATTGAAATCTACATTTATGCCCTCTATAGCACAAGTCCCTGCAGTGTCACTTTTTGTAAAAGCTGTGGAAAAACAAATTCGCAAATTACCAGATGATTGGATCTGGGCAGATAATTTAACAGCAAAACAGAGACAAGCATTAAAGGAGCTTAACACAGCAAAAGGGGTCATTTACAAGCCAGCAGATAAGGGTGGAAATTTAGTTCTATTAGATGAGTCTTTCTATTTAAATGAGGTTAAAAGACAATTATTTGATAAATTGCAATATGAGAAACTTCCTAGGAATCCTATCAACCAAAAGAAGCTGAAACTAAGTAGAATTCTACAGGAGGCAAAGATGGAAGGTCTAATCTCTCCTAATGAGTTCAAATTCGTGAATCCAGTGTGTCCGGTCATGCCGACCTTTTATATCATCCCTAAAATCCATAAAAGTAGAACACATCCCCCAGGAAGACCTATTGTGTCTGGGATTGGCGGCATTAGCGAACACATTGGACAATATGTTGATTTCTTTCTAAGACCTTACCTTACCTTCTGTCCCTCCCCTCCTATGTTAAAGACACTCCAGATCTTTTGAGAAATCTTTATGACCTAACTGTTCCTCCTAGCACTATCTTAGTCTCTCTAGATGTAGAGAGTCTTTACTCGTCTATACCTCACGAGAAAGGAATTAGTGCATGTGAACATTTTCTAAAAACCAGGGGACCAGGCAGTAACAGACATACAGTCTTTGTCATAAAACTCCTTCGTTTCATCCTTGAAAATAACGTATTCCAGTTTGATAACTCAATATATAGGCAGGTCAGGGGGACAGCCATGGGTGCAGTATGTGCACCAACTTATGCATGTCTCCACTTGGGAGCATGGGAGTTGGATATTTTTGAACAATTTAGTGAAACTTTCGACTCCCATGTCTCCCTATGGATTAGGTTTGTGGATGACATTTTCATACTATGGGATGGCCCCCTTGCCTGCCTACATGAGTTTGTCTCTGATTTAAATAAAAATGATCAAAACATCTTTCTCACTTATGCTTATAGTGATAAAGAATTACCTTTTTTAGATATCTGTATTAAAAAGAAGGTAGTCGTATCTCAACTGAAAATTTTCGGAAAGATACAGTGACTAATAATCTTTTGGAAGCCTCAAGTGGGCATCCAGAGCCTTTGAAAAAAGGCATCCCATATGGCCAATTGTTAAGATTGAAAAGGAATTGTTCTTCGAATAATAAATTTAACCATCATGCTGAAAAAATGTGCAAACGCTTCATTGAGAGAGGCTATTCTCATAATTTGGTTAAAAGAACCTTGAATAAAGTATGCAAATTAAATCGTCATGACCTCCTATATACTTAAAAAGAAACTTAGTCTGATAACAGTATCAGATTTATTACTACTTTTAATTGCCAATGGTCAAGTATTAGAAATATTCTATCTCAAAATTGGCATATATTAACCTTGGATGAAAAAATTGCACATAAAGTGGGGAATAAACCATTATTGACCGCAAAAAAATCTCCTAATCTTAAAGATAAGTTAGTTAAAAGTAGATTTGTACGGTCTGAACCAGCTACGAACTGGTTAAATAAACAACAGGTGAAAGGAAGCTTTCCCTGTGGACATTGTGTCTATTGTCCCTACATGCTTAAAAGCAAAACATTTTCAGCTAATACAGGTAAAAATTATACTATTAGATGTTTTTCAAATTGTAACTCTGTGGGGGTTGTCTATCTTTTGGGGTGCTCCTGTCCCATGTTCTATGTTGGTAAAACGAAACGTTTGTTCAAGGACAGGGTACAGGAGCACAGGGATGACATCCTCAGTGTTGCTCGTCATTTTAGGGAGGTACATAATAGTAGTACTGCACTGTGGCCGAGAAACACGTTGCTGTTTGTTTTTACTTGTAATAAACCAAGATTTTATGTTCACCTTACGTGCTCCTGACATTTGAGTGCTTATTCATCTATACATTGACCGCTAACAAGATTCGCTTGGTGCACACCTGTGGTGATTTTGGATGCCGCTAATCACAGCTGATCTCAAAGAGATCTCACAGACCGATACTGCCTGCAGCGTATTGGAGTTTCCACAGTGATGTCATCTGCCTGGGGGTGTCTGTCGGGCGACTCTCAACAGTCCCGACTTGCGGTGTAAGGCATGCTGATAGTGCCGCCTCGTCTGTGAGTATTCACTTTTAGGGGGGACTCTTATCTGCACTCTTGCCCCTTACCACAACGATACTGTTTTATGGTTTTGGCACCTCTCTCCTTCTATCTTTTTATACATAATAGTAGTACTGTTTGTTTAAAATTTGTAGGGATTGACAGAGGGATAACCAATGGTAGAGGTGGGGATGAAGATAATTGTTTATTAAAGAAGGAAGCGAGATGGACATTTATGTTAAATACAGTGTCCCCTTTTGGTCTAAATGAAAGGATTGAGTATGCTTCTTTTCTTAATTAGAGCCCAAACTATATAATAAGATTTCTTAAATATAAGCTTCTCTGCCGATACTAAGTGTAAAAGGAAATGTCCTCTCTAATAAGCATTGACACAATTTGTTAGTTTTAAGAGTTTATTGTTCATTTATTTTTTGTTTCCTCATTCATTTGTTAGAGTTTAGAGTCATTTCTGCTGTGAAACACCATTAGAGTATCCTCTTAAACTATTTAAAAATAGGATCAAAGTATACTATCTAGATTTATAGTGTTTATTCTTCTTAGGCAATATGTTAAAGTTATCTCCGTTACACTAATATTCATAACCAATGTAGCAATGTTTGATTGAATCTAAACATGCAAGTGATTTTTGAGATGCAGTATAAGTTTCTTTTGCTGAATTGCCTAACAAAAATGTTCTTTCACATTATAGAAAATGGCTAATTTGTATCACCTTATTTATGTGTTGGAAAACACTAAATGTAATTAAAATGTTAGATGGGCATAATTGTTCTGTCTCATCTGATTTGAGAGGCTTGGTATGAGCAGCTAATAATATTGGCTTAAAATAGAAACCACTCCGCCAATGGTGTAGCAATATAAGCCCGCAATTTGATGTGATTGACAGTCCTGATGAGGCCCCTGTTTCGCTCAGCATTATGGGGCGAAACGCGCGTCGACTCCTCTAAAGCAGCAAGATACCTGTAGTACAAGCAGCTGGTTTGATCTGCCCGGGAAATTCAAACCGAAGAAGCAAGCCTGGTTCTTGTGGTACTCAAGCGGTTATATCAAGTCGCCTGGATATGGTTTACGCACAGAGGCGGAGAGCTCACTTGCATAGTCCATGTCCCTAATGAGCAAGGAGATACGTTTGGCTGTCGGGATAGGTGAGATAAGGATGCCTGAGGCTCATGTCCCGGTCTGTAACTTATCAGCCCTGTAACTTTGTTTCTCAGATGCCGCTGCAGTGTCTACAAACAAGTCTGCTCTATTACTTATAGTTTGCTCCACTGGGATATGGTTATTTTGCTATCAATCTGCATAGTCTTCAAGTTAAGTTAACATTAGAGGACGCTTTCACCTCGGTTAACATATATTGTTATGAATATAATTGCAGGATGGTCCATGCTAAACCTGTTGGATTATAAAGTTGGTTTATATTGCAACTAATTGAGGCACTTGATCTCTTAAATTCTGGACTAACACTGTTTGTTCAAAGGACATTTTATATTCTTTATCATGGAGTTATCTATGTAAATGCCAGTCCAGTTTAACAGCTTGGTTGAGAGATATTATGTTTTCCCTTCCAACTTTTGTTTGCTGCATGTGTTTTCAATAAGTTTGCGATGAGATTTGATATGTTTGATATGCATAACTAAAACCCACTGCAGTGGTATTTATTAGATTTAATGAGTATTTTTAAACTGCTATATTTGTTTTAGCAATTCTGCAATAAACTATCTGCATATGATTGAATCCTTGCATGTATGGTTCATTTTTGGATTTGACATTATCCCGCAGTCATATATATCTAAGATATTAGATTAAATAGGTAATATTTTGAGTGCTGAAATCCCCTACTTTAGTCATGGTATCTCATATAGCTCTACCATGCTTTCTTCTCTACAGTGTCTGGAACTAATACATTCTAAAGGGGTCTGCACCACGGTTTACTTCAGCTGAAGCTAAGTCAATCAATTTATATAAATTCAGAATAAATGTTCCTATTACTCTTTTATTAAAGGGACACTGTACCCAAAAATTTTCTTTCGTGATTCAGATTGAGCATGAAATTTTAAGCAACTTTCTAATTTACTCCTATTATCAAATTTTCTTCATTCTCTTGGTATCTTTATTTGAAATGCAAGAATGTAAGTTTAGATGCCGGCCCATTTTTGGTGAACAACCTGGGTTGTCCTTGCTGATTGGTGGATAAATTCATCCACCAATAAAAAAGTGCTGTCCAGAGTACTGAAACCAAAAAAAGCTTAGATGCCTTCTTTTTCAAAAAATGATAGCAAGAGAACGAAGAAAAATTGATAATAGGAGTAAATTAGAAAGTTGCTCAAAATTGCATGCTCTTTCTGAATTACAAAAGAAAAAAATTGGGTTCAGTGTTCCTTTAAGAAGGGTCCTGATATTTTATGTGTCTCTTCCACAACTTTAAATTTATAATCTATATATATATACATATAAACACTCTTACACACACACATATATATTAGTCTATGGGGACAAGGAGTTTGTCCTGAAGTTAGCGCGCCTTTTACTTGCACTTTTTTTAATTTCAGCTTGTAATATGCACATTAATGTTATTCATTAGAAAAGTTCTAAGAATGTTCTAAGGTAGCAAATAGATCTCTAGTGAAGATAATTTGCATAGAAAGCTAATTTTTAATATATTTTCACTTTGTCTTTGATGATCCATGAGTCTACAGAACATACAAGTCCATACCATTAACTGGGTTTTCTCTAGAGGATATTAGGGAAAAATGGATTTTATTAAGGTAAAAAAAAACTCCAGGCCAATATGGAATACACTCAAGGGTTTTACGGGAATTTAGAACTATTACAGACAAACATCTATTGTTAATTTTTAAAGTCTCATTATCCTCAGACATAGTACCCCAGCACTGGTGTAAAGCTGATGTGGTGCCACTCTTTAAAAAGGGAAGCATGGCTGATCCATAAAGCTATAGACCAGTTAGTCAGACATCAATTGTGGGGAAGATACTTGAAGGGATTATAAGGAATTATTTTGATGAGTATATTCGTATAAACAATATTATGTGTTCAAATCAGCATGGTTTTATGAGAAATAGATCATGTCAAACTAATCTAATTAGATTATATGAGGAAGTAAGTAAACTATAGATAAAGGGGAATCAGTTGATGTGATCTACTTGGATTTTGAAAAACTGTTTCAAACTTGGATACTGTCAGGTTTACCCGGGTAATGCTAGGAGAGTTGCAAAATATTGAGAGACTGTCCCATTTTAGGTTTTTTAGCCTCTGCTTTACTGTATTATATTGCTATATGCTAAATAACATTTCTAGATATAAATAGATTTATGAGTTATCTGCATTGCCAGCAATGCAAGTGGAAAAATAGATTCACATATTTAATTAATGTACAAAGAAGGAGACATAATCATTGTTTTAGTTTATTAAATATTTCTAGGACTTCTCTGTTTTTAAGACTGTATATCAAAGGGTTTATCATAGGAGTTATGATAACATAAACAACTGAAACATATTTCTCTATATTTGATGAATACATAGATGTGGGTGATATGTAAATTATCATAGCAGTTCCGTATGCTAAAACCACCACAGTCAAATGAGAGCTGCAAGTGGAGAACGCTTTACCTCTTCCTCTAGAGTCAATCTTTATTATGGCCGAGATAATATATATGTAAGATGTTAAGACAAAAATGAATGGAAGAAGAAGAGCAAATAAACTGAGGAAAAATATTGTTACTTTGTATATAAAAATGCTTTCGCATGACAGCTGTAGGAGCGCTAAAGCATCGCACATAAAATGATCAACCTCATTAGGATTACAGAAAGGAGCAGGCATTAGGATGGAAGGCAAAACTGAGAGTAGAAAACTCCCTACACATACAATGACTGTAAACCCATAGCAAAGACTCCAGCTCATAATTGTTGTATAATGCAGTGGGCGGCAAATCGCTACATAACGGTCGTACGCCATCAGCGCAAGAAGTAGGAATTCAGCTCCTCCCAAAAAATTACCCAAATAATATTGTAAGCCACATGCAAGGCCTGATATCGTTCTCTGAACAGAAAGTAGGTCCGACAGCAGTCTGGGTACAGCAGTTGATGAATAACTCAAATCCAAAATTGCTAAATTGCAAAGAAAATAGTACATAGGTTTGTGTAAACGAGGGCTGATTATAATTATGCAAATTATAAAAACATTTCCTGCACATGTTATTAAGTATATAACAAAAAAGAAGAAAAAAAGAGCAATATTTGTCTTTGGTTCTGTAGAGAATCCCAACAGAATAACTTCAGTTGCCAAAGTCTGATTATTTATGTTCATTCTGAGAAGCATTAACAAATATGAGAAATATAGTAACTGATAAAAAACTTTATTTTATGGTTTTTATTTAGATAACAATGCATGCATACTTTATTTGAAGTTTTTTAACAAAATAATTATCAAGGAAAACACTAGCATGGTTAGCAGATACAATTTAGAAGAAAAATTGTATATATAGCAAAATTATTTTCTAACTTTAGATAATTGTTTGTAAGGAAAAAAGATGAAAACAATGTTCTCTTGGTCATAGTGCATTTTGTGAAATTATTTCAAATTGTCTGATGCTTTGATTTAGTCTATAGACATTATTTCACAATAAATATGACAGATATAAGTAATAAAACACTTCAATTTACTGTTCTTGTTTAGATGAAAATAAATATATAAATTATTTTCAAAGTATTTTTTTTTTTATAACAAGTAGTACTGCCACGCAAATTCCTATTAAATTTCAACTAAGCTTATGGGATAAAAACAAATATAGCAAACACACAACTAGATTACAAGTTTTGCAGTACAGCTTTTAACGCTGAAAAATTGGCCATTATGCTGGAATGGCCAGGAACGCATATTACAAGTTGCGGCGGTATAGCTATACTGCAAGCATTTTAGCCTGTAACGCAACATCCATTCCGCACTCAAAAAAATGACATTTGAGTGTGGGATTTTCCATAGCGCTGTATTACAGGTTGTGCCTGTAAAATGATTGCCTTACAGCCTATACCGACACAATCCATTCCGCCATCTGAGAGCAGTAGTTATGGATTTTGCGAAACAAAAATGTTTCACAAAACTTATAACTAAACTGTTACAAAGTACACTAACACCCATAAAGTACCTATTAACCCCTAAACCGCCACCCTCCCGCATCGCAAACACTATCTCAAACTTATTAACCCCTAATCTGCCGCCCACTCACATCGCGACTATTAAATAAACCTATTAACTCCTAATCCGCCGCACCCCGACATCGCAGACACGAAATATGATTATCAAAACTATTCCACCTCTCCCCGACATTGCAGACACTAATAAAACTTATTAACCCCTAATCTGCTGCCCACCCACATTGCGACTATTAAATAAACCTATTAACTCCTAATCCGCCGCCCCCCGACATTGCAGACACTAGATATGATTATTAAAACTATTCCGCCACCCCCACACACTATAATAAAATATTAACCCCTAAACCGCCACCCCCCCACATCGTAACTACTAAACTAAACTTATTAACCCCTAAACCGCCACCCCCACATTGCAAAACGCTAAATTAAACTATTAACCCCTAAACCTAACACCCCCTAACTTTAAATTAAAATTACAATATAACTATCTTTAAAAAAAAAAAACTTACCTGTGAAATAAAAAAACCTAAGTTTAAAGTATAAATTAACATAACATAAGTATTCTAATAAAATAAAAAAAATTTACCAATTAAAAACCTAAATTAAAAATTAAAAAAAAAAATAACACTATGACATTTATAAAAAAACAACTAAAATAATAAATAGTAAATAAAATAATAAACATAATTATGAAAAATAAAAACAATTAGACCTAATCTAATAGCCCTATAAAAATAAAAAAGCCCCCCCAAAATAAAAACACCCCCTAACCTACAATAAACTACCTAACCTAACCTACAATAAAATACCAAAAAGGACCTTATATAGGGCATTGCCCTAAGTTAAACAGCTCTTTTACCCCCCAAAATAAAAAAAACTAACTCTAAAAAATCCTAAACTATCCATTGTCCCTAAAGGGGCATTTGTATGGGCATTGCCCTTAAAAGGACATTCAGCTCTTTTACAATTGCCCAAAGCCCTAATCTAAAAACACTAACCCCATAAAATCTACTCACGGTTCCTGAACTCCGGATATCCATCTTCATCTAAGTAGCGAGAACTCTTCATCCAGGCGACTACACCTTCATCCATTATGGGGTTAACTTCTATCTTCCTCCCGGTGGTCCGGAGCAGAGCTATCCTAGAAGACATCCTTGCGCGGAGCATCCTCATTATTGGGTCACCGCCGTACACTGAAGTTGAATGCAAGGTAGCCGTTTCAAAATGGCACACCTTGCATTCCTATTGGCTGATTTAATTATTCAAATTCAAATCACCCAATAAGATGAGAGCTTCTAAAATCCTATTGGCTGTTCAAAACAGCCAATAGGATGAGAGTTACTGAGGGGTTGGGTGGCTGGGGGGTTTACTTTTAGGGGGGGTTTAATAATTTTTTTAATGCAAAAGAGCTGTTTAACTTAGGGCAATGCCCTACAAATGGCCCTTTTAAGGGATATTGGTAGTTTATTGTAGGTTAGGGGGTGTTTTTATTTTGGGGGAGGTTTTTTTATTTTTATAGGGCTATTAGATTAGGTGTAATTGTTTTTATTTTTGATAATTTCGTTTGTTATTTTTTGTAATCTTAGAGTTTTTTCTCTCGTAATTTAGTGTTTATTATTTTTTGTAATTTTAGATTTTTTTAATTTTTTTCATAGTGTTAGGATTTTTTAAATTTGTAATTTAGATTTTTTTAATTGGTAATTTTTTATTTTATTAGAATAGTTATGATAGGTTAATTTATAGTTTAAACTTAGATATTTTTTTTTATTTCACAGGTAAGTTCTATTTATTTTAAGATAGTTATTTTAATTTAAAGTTAGGGGGGGTGTTAGTTTTAGGGGTTAATAGTTTAATTTAGTGTTTTGCAATGTGGGGGGCCGGCAGTTAAAGGGTTAATAGCTTTAGTTTATGTGGGGGGCTGGAGGTTTAGGGGTTAATATTTTATTATAGTGTTATTAGAATAGTTATGATAGGTTAATTTATAGTTTAAACTTAGATTTTTTTTTATTTCACAGGTAAGTTTTTATTTATTTTAAGATTTTATTTTAATTTCAAGTTAGGGGGGTGTTAGGTTTAGGGGTTAATAGTTTAATTTAGTGTTTTGCAATGTGGGGGGCCGGCAGTTAAAGGGTTAATAGCTTTAGTTTATGTGGGGGGCTGGAGGTTTAGGGGTTAATATTTTATTATAGTGTTGGCATTGTGGGTGGCCGGTGGTTTAGGGGTTAATAACTTTTATTAGTGTTGGCGGGGTTGGGGAGAGGCAGAACAGGGGTTAAAAAATGTTATTAGTGTCGGCGATGTTGAGGAGTAGCGGAATAGGGGTTAATAACTTTTATTAGTGTCGGCGATGTCGGGGAGCAGCGTAATAGGGATGTTTAGACTAGGGGTTTATGTTAGGGTGAAAGGTTTAAACCTAACTTTGTTTTCCCCATAGATATCACTGGGGTTACGTCATGGCGATCTCCAATCTGCGATCGCAGGTGTTAGGTTTTTTTTCTAACGCTCTCCCCCCATTGATGTCTATGGAGGCAAGTGTGCACGAGCACGTAAACTCAGCCCTTGGCTTTTGTGCGGTATGGAGCTTAACGCACAGCACAAGGAGGCTTTTCAGTAACTCGTAATGGCAGCGCTATGGAGAGTACAATAATGCAATTTTTTGGCATTAGTTTTGCACCCTGTTTAGTGCAAAACTCATAATCTATGTGATATTTTGTAACAGGGGTTATTTGTTTGTAAGTAAAAGGGTGAAAGCAATGTTCTATTTGTGGGACAGAAGGAGCATTTAGTAACATTATTTTAAAATTGTCTGAGACTTTAATAAATAAATATAGTTATTAATTCACAGGCAATGTACTATTCATTGAATGTAAAGTGGAATTGTCCTTAACATATGTTGCTGTAATTTTTGTTAGATGATACATTTTATATGAATTTCTAAACAGGATTGGCTCTTATGACATTTTAAAGAATGTTTTTCAATTATTTTACGATAGTATCAATACTTATGATATGCAATTGGTAAATTATGACTGCACATGTATGACTGCACATGTATGACTGCACATGTATGACTGCACATGTATGACTGCTCATGTATGACTGCACATGTATGACGGCACATGTATGACTGCTCATGTATGAATGCTCATGTATGACTGCACATGTATGACTGCACATGTATGACTGCACATGTATGACTGCACATGTATGGCGGCACATGTATGACTGCTCATGTATGACTGCACATGTATGACTGCTCATGTATGACTGCACATGTATGACTGCACATGTATGACTGCACATGTATGACTGCACATGTATGACTGCACATGTATGACTGCTCATGTATGACTGCACATGTATGACTGCACATGTATGACTGCACATGTATAACTGCTCATGTATGACTGCACATGTATGACTGCACATGTATGACTGCTCATGTATGACTGCTCATGTATGACTGCTCATGTATGACTGCACATGTATGACTGCACATGTATGACTGCTCATGTATGACTGCACATGTATGACTGCACATGTATGACTGCGCATGTATGACTGCACATGTATGACTGCTCATGTATGACTGCGCATGTATGACTGCACATGTATGACTGCGCATGTATGACTGCACATGTATGACTGCTCATGTATGACTGCACATGTATGCTTACTACAGCTTAAAGGAGTCCCTGGAATTGTAGAATAATAATAAAGATGAAAATATCCTTTCCTTTAACAATTAAACTCATGCTGGTCTAATGTTGACAAACTTTATACTGGTAACTTCATTGCTACAGTTAAATGTATGGAGGTTAGTAAAGTTTGCAAAGCTGATGCACCGTTCACTAACAGGATAGATTTATTTTCTATATATATTGAGTGTAGCTTACATCTGTTACCTTGTGGCAAACTGCCCAACTTATCTCAGT